>NC_132787.1:98283415-98591540 GCF_048418805.1 Vulpes vulpes | reverse complement strand
CCTATTTGGTCACACCCTAGTCTCTCTTCCTCCTAACCCCTAGCAGCCGCTAATCTGTTTTCTATGGTTTGCTTATTCTAGGTATTTCATATAAACAGAATCATACAGTATGTGGCGTTTTTTGGTCTGTCTTCTGTAGTTTCAGGCCATTCCTTCTTATGGCCAAATAAGATTCTATCCATTCGATGGATAGGATGGATCAACAAAACAATATCCTCAGTTAATGGACGTGGATACTTGGGTTGTTTTCCCTCTTTGGCTAATAGGAATAATGCTGCCATGAACAGTAATGTGTACGTTTTGTTTGAACATATGTTTTCAGTTCTCTCAGAAATATGCTTAGAAGCGGAATTGTCGGATCATATGCTAAATTCTGTGTTTAACTTTTTCAGAAATGGGTTCAACTGTTTTCCAACATGGCTGTACCATTTTACATTACCCCGGATAATATAGGAGGGTTCTGATTTCTGCATATCCTCACTAATGGTTGCATTATAGTAAATTGCTTATATTTTTATTATTAGATCATTATCAGATAAATGATTTGCAAATATTTTCTTCCATCATAGGGGTTGTCCTTTCATTTTCTTGTTATTTGTCCTTTGGCTTGATAGTGTCCTTTGAAGCGCAACATTTTTTAATTTTGATGAAGTCTGTTTATCTATTTTTCTTTTTATTGCATTGTGATTTTGGTTTCATATCTGAGAAGTCATTTTAATCCAAGGTCACAAAAATGTATGCCTGTGTTTTCTTATGAGTGTTTTATTGTTTTGGCATCTATATTTAGGTTTCTGGTCAACTGATAAATTAATTTTTATATATGATGTGAGGTAGGCATCCAGTTTTATTCTTTTGCATGTGGCTATCCAATTCTCCCAATACCATTTATTGAAAAGATTATTCTTTCCCTGTTGAATTGTCTTGACATCCTTGTTGAAAATCAGTTGACTGTAAATATGGACTTATTTCTGGATTTCTTAATTCTGTTTTCTTGATCTACCTGTCTATCCTGTGCCAACTCTACCCTGTCTTAATTACTGTAGCTTTGTAGCAGGTTTTAAAATCAGGAAGTATGAGTCTTCTGACTTTGTTTTCTTTCAAGATTATTTGGCTATTTTAGGTTTCTTGCACTTCCATAAGAATTTTATAATCAGCTTGTCAATTTCTGAAAAGAAAAAGGCAGCAAATATTTGGATAGGAATTGTGTTGAATCTAATTAATTTGGGGAGTACAGCTATTCGGGGGTGTCTTTACATTTATTTATGTCTTCTTTTATTTCTTTCAACAGTATTTTGTAGTTTTGGCACAAATTTTTACCACTTTTGTTAAATTTATTCTTAATCACTTTTTGATGCTATTATAACTGGAATTGTTTTTTAAATTTCATATTTTGGCTTTCTCATTGCTAGTATATAGGAATACAATTGATTTTTGTATATTGATTTCATATTCTGCAACAATGATGACGTTATTATTAGTTCTAATATTTTTTACATATTCCATAGGATTTTCTGTATACATGATCGTGCCAGCTACAAATAGAGATAGAATTTTGGAACTTAATTGCTGGGTACATCTATATTTATAATTTTTATGTCTTCTCAATTGATTATTTTTATAAAATGCTCTTTGGCTCTGGTAATAATTTCTGTCTTAAATTTTATTTTATGTGGCATCAGTATAGTCAATGCTGCTCTCTTTTGATTACAATTTTCATGCTTTTACTTTCAAACTCTGTGTTTTTCAATATAAATATATATTTTCTAGTGTACTATTTTAATTGTTTCTGTTACTATTATTTTTGAGTTATTAGAATATTTTTGTAAGGAAAAATTTCCCTTTTTAACTGCTATATGGTTCTTCTAAGGTATAATTCATACAGGAAAACAGGATAAATGTTTGATTTTCTTTTTTTCTCCTCACACTCCAGAATAATGAGCTGATACTCTAATAATAGCGCCCAAAGGGGACCAATGTATTTGTTTCTTTCTTTAAAAAAATATTATTATGAACTCAGAGATTTTAACGTATTTGACATAGTCCAGTCCATCGGAGATTTTTAAAAAATTTTTTTCTGAGTCCTTTTGATTCTTTCCCTATCCTTGTTGGTAGCTTCCTTGTTTTCTAATATAACATGATAGGCCAGGCTTATCTTGGGTATTTCTTACCCCAGGCCAGGGATTGGCTATTTCTCTAAGGAGCCCTTGTTCTTTTAGTGAGAAATTGTATTTTAATGCTCCAATCTGCACAAACTTGAGATGTTCATTGCTCTTGACTTGGCCTCTTCATTTGGGTTCCCAGGGAAATAGCCTGAGGCAGAGATTTATGTGTAGGTTTGTTAGGAGGTGCCCTTGGGACCAATACCAGCCAGAAATGAAGGAAGGATCAGGCAAGGAGAAGAGTTGAACTGTGACGAGGTTGGATCAGAAATCTTAGTTGATCCTCTGGGAATTCTGGAGCTGGGTTCCTACCTTGAGAAAAAGGCGCTGAGTCTTTACAGCCCCCTCATATACATAAGTCACTGGATATGAACTAACCAGAGGAAGGAGTATGACCTTGGGCAAGATAGCTCTCTTTGGCTGAGAGTGATTCCCAAAGAGGGATTTAATTGAGAGCCCTTTGCTATTAACACTTTCATCAGGTGTGAGAATGAGTGGCTCAGTCCTAAAGGGGAGATATAAGTGATGCCTCACAGCATCCCCTAGAGCTCTTCACTTTGTTCTAGGCTCTTTTTTTTTTGGCTCTTTCAGTGAAAATAAAATTTTCTTTTAGGAAAAGTTAATTTATCAGTTCATAATGCTATTTTCTTTCTTCCTTTTTTTAAGGTTTTATTTATTTATTCATGAGAGACAGAGAGAAAGAGAGAGAGAGAGAGAGAGAGAGAGAGAGGCAGAGACACAGGCAGAGGGAGAAGCAGGCTCCATGCAGGGAGCCCGATGTGGGACTCCCTCCCAGGGCTCCAGGATCAGGCCCTGGGCTGAAGGTGGCGCTAAACCGCTGAGCCATCTGGGCTGCCCATCTTTCTTCCTTTTTAAAAAAAGATTCTATTCATTTATTTGAGAGGGGGAGAGAGAGGGAGGGGGGAGAGAGAGAGAGAGCGAGCGCTAGAGCACAAAAGCAGGGAGAGGGGGAAGCAGACTCCCCGCTGAGCAGGGAGCCCAATATGGGGCTTGATTACAGGACCCTGAGATCATGACCTGAGCCAAAGGCAGATGCTCAACTGACTGAGCCACCCAAGTGCCCCAATAATGCTATTTCCAATTCAAATTTAGGATCACTGGATTTTTATTTAATTTCTTTGATTTTTATATTTGTATATTTTCTTTAGTTTGGCACTCAAAACCTTGAAGGTTCTTCATAACATAAACATAATCATTTATTTGCTTTGCCCTATGTGTGTGTGCAGAAAAGCTGTAGAATAATTATACCAATATGAATACTAAAATTATCTTAAGATTTCTGTGGTTTATTTGTCCTAGGAATGTATACCACTATGGCTGTACAAATTATTAAAATTATATTTTAAAAATCTGCAAATAATTTATCTCTCTGAGGTTAATGACCCACTTGATACACAGCAATGTTAAATTTTTAGGGATTGTCTTTCTTTTTTATTTAATTTTGTTTCATAATTATGTAAAACATTTACACGATTCCCAAGTCCAGCTTCCAACACTGTCGCCTCTACCCTGTTCCCCCTCTTCCCGTACAGGGAAGCAGTTTGTTCATTTTCAATTTGTCCTTCTGCTGTTTCTTTTTCTCTTTGTAAGTGTGTGTGTATGTGTGTATACGTATGTTTATGTATATGTATGAATATATACGTGCATATTTTCCCTCTACTTAAGTAATATATCCTAGAAATCTCTCCATTGCATATATAGAGATAGACCCTAGTTTATTTGGCCAATCTTCTATTGATGGATATTTGGATTGTTTCCAGTTATGCAAGTGTTTTGAATTTTTGTCTGTCTCTCTTTGAGAGAGATTTCTAGAAGAGAGTTTGCTGGAGCAAAGGGTAAGTGCCTATACAGTTTTGCTTGTCAAATTCCCCTCCACATTCTCTTCCAAAAAGGTTCTCCTTCTTGCATCCCACTGCCCCTGTTCCCTCCCCTGCTTCCCCACAGACTCATTAATAGAGCATGCAGTTCAAGTTTTGGATTACAGATCACATGAACATGCATATAGAAAATGCTGTAATGTCTTTAAAGTTTATTTATGTACTTATAAATACACATACAAATATGTATATGCTTACATATATAAAGAAATGTATATTATAAATGAATTATAAATGTGTCATTCATATAAATCATAAATATACATAGGTATGTATAAATATACCTTTGATCTAGTAAATGTTTTCTGGATAGGAGTAAATGGATGGCTGTTAAATAGATGCTGGTCTGAAATAGGAATCAGAAATAATCATGTTCAGTATCTGCCTTTCTTTATGTCACTTTGGATGTGAGGCAGCATGCTGTAGAAAGCCCTAGAGTCGGTAGGGCTTGTACCTCTGATCTAACCCTTAATAGCTGTACTATGCCCACTCATCTCCTCTGATCCTGCCTCCTCATTGGCAAAATCCCAGGGTGGTAGTGAGGGCCAAATGACAGAAAGAATGTTTATAATTGGCAAGGAATGGTCTGCATGCCGGGGAACCCAGCTACAGAAGGTAGAGGTGGAACTCCTTCTTTCCTGCCCCCGTCCGCTCCTGTGGGATGGACACAGGCGAGGAAACCAACCTCAGCCTCTGGCCACCATGCCTTGGAAAGTCTCAGCTTGGACACTGAGTTCAAGCATTCGATCTGATCCAGAGATGCTTTCCTTTTTTCTCTCTGCTGAAGGCCCCACAACAAGCAGCCCCTTATTTTATGATGTATATTGCTTTTCTGATTAGACTTTGTGACATGAATGGGCCTCATAGTGGGCTCTCTTTCACCAGCATAGAATGATTAAAAAGCAATGAGGACAGAGTAGGAAGACTGACATGAAGGGTGATAACAGTGTTCTTTAGAAAAGTGACTGCAGGGTGCCCAGGAAATGGATGACACACTCTCTGATTATGAGACCATCTTCTGCAGGTGGGTTATGAAGGCAGACACTGGTGTTCTATCACTGTGGCTCTCCAGAATAGCTGACATGAAAAATAAGCCACCCGAAGAAAATGTCCATTAAAATCTTCATGCCAGCTTAGCTAAAACTAGCACCTTGGAACAGTTTACTACTATACTGGCCATGAGCACAAGCCTGCTTTCAGGGATCTGAGGTTCCATAAATATTTGGACCAAGACATGAGCTCTGATTTAGGCCCTTCAAAGAAGATATCTAGCTAAAAATAGAAAGCTGAGGCAGAAAAAAACCCAAGTATTTTGAAGAGGTCAGCAAATCTTTTAACTGGTATGTCAAGCTATGCTATGGTCTCTGGTTTCATGGGAACACACTCATGGGAACACATTCAGTTAGTGTCTCGAGAGCAAATGCCCATGCATGCTTTGTGACAGTAGGCTTCCTCCTGGGGCGGATGACAGAGGTCTGGACTTTGAGGCTGTGTCCTCTGGTGTGTTCCTTGGAGGAGGAATCTCTTGTCTCGCTGATAGCCTTGGCTTTTCATAAGCATAAGGGGCAAAAAATTTCTTCCTGACTTTCTTGTCTCCTCTGATCGTGTCACCACATCAGCCACCTGCACAGAGTAGAAAATGCATCTTCCATTTCCCTTTCCACTTCCTGTTCTATTTTTCAAGTCACCAAGTACTGCTGAGTCAACATTAGAAACTTTTCTTGATTTTTGTCACTTCTTTATACACACCACTGCTGTATGAGTTGGGGCCTCTCCCTTCCTCTCATCTGTTCTGTTGCAGCCCAGTCTCCTTGACCTTGGCCTTTGCCCCCCCCCCCCAGCAAATTCCCACACTGCCATCAGCAGTTTTTTCTAAGTCACAGTCACAGAGAAGATGGTGTTCAATCACTGATTAAGACCATTTAGTGGTCTTGCCTACAGGTAAAGTCCAGACTCTGTAGACCAATATACATGATTCCTCCCAGTCTGGCTTCTGTCCACCCTTTCTTGCCCGCTGTTGGGAATGCCCTTTCCCCTCGTGTGGTCAACTCTGCTTGAACCTTTAGCATTTGAGCCAAATATAACCAATAGCAAGGGTCAATGCTCTTTTCTCAAAAATGCCAAAGCTGCTTGCCTCATTTCTGTTATAGCACTTCCCACATTGGATTACTGGATTATAATCTGGGAGAAAGTGGGGGAGAGGGAGTATGTAGTGGAAATATAATGGGTTTGGGGCTAATCCAGCCTGGGTTTAAATCTTGACTCTACCATTTACCTATCCTGTGATCTTTGACTCAACCTCTCTGAGTATCCATTTTTCTGTACACCTTCTGTAAAGTGTTAGAAGGATGAGATGATATCATGTCTACAAAGCATCCAATAGTATCCTGTAGGAGCTTAGTATTTGACAATCTCCTACCTTTCTTTGATCTGCACCATCTGCTCTGAGGAAGCACCGTTGTGTTGAGTGATGGTTAAAAGCTATTATTTTCTCTCTGAGAAATAGATCTGGTGCATCCCAGTTTGTGTCACAACTAGAAACAGGCGGTATGGGCTGGACCAGTATAGAATTGGTATCTATGGAGCAATCGGGAGTGTGTAGGGGATGGTCTATGAAGAGAGGGAGCAGGTGGGAGAGAAGCCCGTTTGTGTCAGGAACCTGATAGTGCAATTAACTTATGGAGGTTTTCCCAAGTCACTTTCTTCCCTGTGGAGGTACCTGAAACACCATCCCATTAAGTGTAACTATATCTTTAAGATGTAGGGGACTTAAGGACAGGGAGATAATTATATCCTCTTGATTGTCCGCATCCAAACATAAGGATAGGGCTTTCTCTTAAAGGAGTGACACATGGGAGAACGGGGGAAAGCTGTAGGAGCCGAGCCCCCAGTCATGTGTGGGTTGGGGGTGGGGTCAGAGCAGAGGGGAGAGCTGTTTGTGAGGGTGCATGATTGAGCCCTGGGCGCAGGGAGAGGGGAGCTACGAGCCAGGCGGCAACCAGCCTGTCACGTCTGGACCAAGCATTCCCAAATGCAGAAGCCTCGTGCTTGAGACTGGAGATGCTTGTATTGTGTAAGTGATCCATGCATTGCTTTTTTTTTAGGGGGGGGGTGGTGGGGAGGCGGCTGGTAACTTTTGGATGCTTAGCAAAATAAAAAAAAAAAAAAAAGAGGAATTCAGGTTCGTGAAAATGATCTGGCAATCTTCTGTTTCCGAAAGCCATGGATCTCCCAAGCCCAGTTTTTGAAAAACAACCTGTTTTGTGTTGATTTCCTCCGAGTCCGAATGCATAATGCTGTTTCCCTTACTCTTTTTTTGTCCCGTTTCCTGCTCTGCTCTCCGTGCAGCCCATCATCCCAGAAAGGGCAGATTAAAAATAAGCCTGGCGAGGCCCGGTGGGACAGTGCTAATGCCGTCTTGTGCTCCTTCCAGGTGCAGCGTGAACTGCCTCATCTCCCTTCCCGTCCAGCTCCCTGCCTCCCGTATCCACCATGGTGTTTGGTGAGTTTTTCCATCGCCCCGGACAAGACGAGGAACTTGTCAACCTGAACGTGGGGGGCTTTAAGCAGTCCGTGGACCAAAGCACCCTGCTGCGGTTTCCGCACACCAGGCTGGGAAAGCTGCTCACCTGCCACTCGGAAGAGGCCATCCTGGAGCTGTGCGATGACTACAGCGTGGCCGACAAGGAGTACTATTTCGATCGGAACCCCTCCTTGTTCAGATACGTCCTGAATTTTTATTACACGGGGAAGCTGCACGTCATGGAGGAGCTGTGCGTGTTCTCCTTCTGCCAGGAGATCGAGTACTGGGGCATCAACGAGCTCTTCATCGACTCCTGCTGCAGTAATCGCTACCAGGAGCGCAAGGAGGAAAACCACGAGAAGGACTGGGACCAGAAGAGCAACGACGTGAGCACCGACTCCTCCTTCGAAGAGTCGTCTCTGTTTGAGAAGGAGCTGGAGAAGTTTGAGCAGCTGCGATTTGGTCAGCTCCGGAAGAAGATCTGGATTCGAATGGAAAACCCCGCGCACTGCCTGTCTGCCAAGCTCATTGCCATCTCGTCCTTGAGCGTGGTGCTGGCCTCCATTGTGGCCATGTGTGTCCACAGCATGTCGGAGTTCCAGAACGAGGATGGGGAGGTGGATGACCCCGTGCTGGAAGGCGTGGAGATCGCGTGCATCGCTTGGTTCACTGGCGAGCTTGCCATTCGGCTGGTTGCTGCCCCCTGTCAAAAGAAATTCTGGAAGAACCCTCTGAACATAATTGACTTCGTCTCCGTTATTCCCTTCTATGCCACCTTGGCTGTTGACACCAAGGAGGAGGAGAGTGAGGACATTGAGAACATGGGCAAGGTGGTCCAGATCCTCAGGCTTATGAGGATTTTCCGAATTCTCAAGCTTGCCCGGCACTCGGTAGGACTTCGGTCTCTAGGGGCCACGCTGAGACACAGCTACCATGAAGTCGGGCTGCTGCTTCTCTTTCTCTCTGTGGGCATTTCCATCTTTTCGGTGCTCATCTACTCTGTGGAGAAAGATGAGCACACGTCCAGCCTCACCAGCATCCCCATCTGCTGGTGGTGGGCCACCATCAGCATGACTACTGTGGGCTATGGAGACACCCACCCAGTCACCTTGGCCGGGAAGCTTATTGCCAGCACGTGCATCATCTGTGGCATCTTGGTGGTGGCCCTTCCCATCACCATTATCTTCAACAAGTTTTCCAAGTACTACCAGAAGCAGAAGGATATTGATGTGGACCAGTGCAACGAGGACCCACCAGAGAAGTGTCAGGAGCTACCTTACTTCAACATTAGGGATATTTATGCACAGCGGATGCACGCCTTCATTACCAGTCTCTCTTCTGTCGGAATCGTGGTGAGCGATCCCGATTCCACAGATGCTTCGAGCATTGAAGACAACGAGGATGTCTATAACACAGCATCCTTGGAAAATTGCACAGCAAAATGAGCGGGGACGTTCGTGCCTGTTATCTTGTGTCCCTTCCTAATGTTAGGTTAACACAGCTTTATAAACCTCAATGGGTTCGTTAAAATCATTTAATTCTCAGGGTGTACCTTTCAGCCATAGTTGGACATTCATTGCTCCAAAATGATAGAATCTTCTTTATTTTTCTCAGTGAAGTGAATTAAATGCCTTGTTCTGAAATTTATTTTTTACAAGAGAGTTGTGATAGGATTTTGGAAAAAAGGTAAACGGTATCGGGTGGGATTTATTGCTACGGCTTCTGTATCATTCTGTGTTTGTCATCTACTCACATTGAGCTAACTGTAAATTACTGACAAGTAGAATCAAAGGCCCAGCTGACTGAAGACTACATGCATGTAAGATCCACAAAATGAGACAATGCATGTAAATCCATGTTCATGTTCTAGACATGGAAACTAGAAGCCTAATAAACTTGCGTAATTCAGTATGGAGAATGTCTTGGTTGTATGTGTTGATGTCAAGTAAGTACATTGACTATGTTCACAAGTGGTTTGGAAGGGACATGCTCTTTTTGGAGTATCAAGAGTCTTTTCTGTTCATTTCTGGATTTTGAGTAAAGCTTAATGATGGGCTAGTTCTTTTGTTTAGTAGACTGGTGGTAGTTGGCAGGGAGAAGGACCAGGTCCGAGACGAAACCAGGCTGTCCCGTGTAAACTGATTAAACGTGTACACGTTTAGGACATACTCAAGGTAGCATATATGAATGAAGCATGTGCCCTTACAGTTAAACTTCCGGGATATATTTTATATTTTATAATTTCTCCTGCTGAGATAACATATCATCACCTGAAAATTATGCAGAACAGCGTGAACCCCCACATTCACAGGCAGCAATACACTCAGTGAGTAGAAGAAAGGAGAAATGCTGCACACACACACACACACACACACACACACAGATGTGATTAGCTGTGGCCAGAGGAGTGAAGCCTTAATCACTGGAGAGCGTGATGCCAGCAACTATAACATGAGCCACTGTTTGAAAATAGCCTTTGAGACAGTAATGTCTGCATCTTATATAAAAGCCCCTCACAATGAAAGAAAACATACATACTCATTTCCAGAGCAGGGACAGAGCAATTCTATCCCATGTGGAGAGAATTTAGCTCACATCTTAATTTTGGAGATGTATGGTGACTCTAACTCATGCTGTCAGACTGAGTTTCTTTCCCTGAGATCTTTTTGAATGAAAAAGCCACGTGGATTTATTACCCAACTTCCTATGTTTGCAGATGCATTTCATTGAAAGAAGGACGTCGCCTGTAGGTTATCTGATGAAGAGAACTCTGACTCATCTCTCCTTTTAACGTTTCTGTGCCTTGTGAGACGGATATAACTGAACAGGGTTTATAGTCACTTTTAAATCTGGAGGTTTATTCATGCTTGTGTGTCATCCCCTGCCCATTTGAAAAATCTTCCTTTCCCCCCCAAATGTTGGCATAAATTGAGTTTTGAAGCATAGCAATAGAATTTGGGATCCAGTTTTATTAAAGATTTCCCAATTAGTAGTGAAGTAGCTGAAGACTGCTTCTATAGAAATAGGAATAGGAAAAGAATAGTACGAGCAATGACCTTGGTAATGATGATAGTAATAAGGGCAACAGCAATGATAATAATCAGCTTCTATGGAAGCGCACGACCTATATAATCTCACCGATTGCTTACAGCACTGCTGTGAGCAAGGGTTTATTACTGTCTGCATTTTAAGACAAGGAAACTGAGGTTTGCAAGAAAGGTGCCAGTGCACACAGTGAGTAATGAACTTGGGTTGAGAACCCTGGGATGCCCGTGCTTTGAACGCGGCATCATGCTGTCTCCTCTTCCACTGTGTTGGGGAGTAGATTTAAGGACACATCGGGACAGAGTTCACCTGGAGAGGTGAAGAGCAACAAACTGCTGGACTTTGATTTTTCTGGAATGTGAATTGAAAGGGGGAAAATGCTGGCTCTGTACCTGTCCTTCGCTGACCCACAAAGCAGGCATGTTGGTCTGCAGAGCTGAGTTTTCTAGAATGCCCTTGAAGCTGAAGCAGACTGTGAAGGTCTCCTTGAACCTGAGTGGCAGGTGGGAAACTATGGTCGTACAAGAATTCTGGAATGTCTCTCAGCTGGTAGGACCTGAAGGAGGGCTAAAATCCTACATATTTCACCTGAGTTTTTATGGTTGGAGCAGACTAGCAATGGTATTTCTGCCTCTCTCCATACAGGTCACCTTTTGTTCATTCCACATGGTGAGATGGCAAGTTCCTTCTCAGAGGGTTGAGTCAGTGGCCAAAGGCCCCTGGCACAGGGGGGCTGGCCGAGGAGCAGGGACTGCGGGGCAGGGGAGGAAGCCGACCAACCCGACCTACCTCTGGCACTGCCTGTTGCTGTGTGATCAGTCCTGGACACTGGGGTTTACTGAGCAGGACCAGGCCACTTTGGGAGAGTTTTCTCTTTTAATTCTTTCAAACTCTTCATCTGTACCCTGTGACCTCTTCCATGTCCTCGGATTTGTGTTACCGTCTTCAGCAGCAGTTCTGTGGTGGTTTGGAAGGCCATTGACTCATCCAAGGACCTATGTCACCAGCCTTGATTTTCTCCCTCTCAGCCCTCCTCCACTGGAGATTGTCTCAGCTTGCTCATGTTTCTACTTGGCCTTTCCCCAGTGCTTACTGGGGTGTGTGCTCAGGGTAGGTGGGCACGGGAATGAAAGATGGACATGTGGTCTTTGCTTTCAGGGAGACTGTAGGCTGATGGGGAGATAAATTAGTCAGCTGACATGTATGTGTGTGGGTGGGTAGGTGTGAGAGACAGGGAGAGCTTCCTGGAGGAGGTGGCACCTGAGCTATTTAGGAAATTTAGTCTGAGATCCTGGTGAGTTTGGTTCAGTTTTAGGGAGAACACCTTCACTATCACTGGTTGGGTCCCAGCCACAGACACTGTGAACCTCTGCCTTTGGGACTTCTCTTTCCCTCCCTCTTCCAACCAACACCCTTCTTTAGTTAAAGGATCTTCCATCTTTAGATGTGATTATCCCATTTTTTCTTCCCTTGTGGAGGTTTAACTATGCCCATATTAGTCACAGTTGCTTTTTATATGCCTGAGCTCATCCCCATGTGTTGATCTTATATTTAACTTAGAATTTGGGGGCAATTAGTATTGTACCCACCTTGAGGGTCATGGTGGGCCATCATCATGGGGTTTCTGTGCTTTGAGACCCCTGTACTATTTTATGGAGTTGTTTAATAGTATTGGAAAAGCTTTTTCTAACATTCTGAAAAGGATGATTTGCACCATATGAAATTGTCATTATTCCATCATTTTTTTTTGTCTAGAATCACAGCAGCTCCAATATGATTCAGTGAAATATTAAGGGGGTTTGCCTTATGTTAGCAAAAAGGTGTTTCTCAAGTTCTTAGGCAAACCCGTGACTGTCCTGTCTGTACATCTACTTTAAGGAAGAAGTGGACATCAGGTAGCCTCAGGAGGAGTTATCAGCGCCAGAGCTCACCAGCTGTACCATCAAGAGGCCAGGTGACTCTTCTCTGAGCTTCTTTTCTTAGGTTGGATTTAAGTGTAAT
The DNA here is from genome assembly GCF_048418805.1 of Vulpes vulpes. Taxonomy (NCBI): domain Eukaryota; kingdom Metazoa; phylum Chordata; class Mammalia; order Carnivora; family Canidae; genus Vulpes; species Vulpes vulpes. Next base: position 98,578,914 of record NC_132787.1, on the reverse strand, counting down.
AATCACCAGAATCCTTTCTATCTCAGACATTTATGTAATCCACTTTCTTTTCTGCAAATTAGCTAGTTCCCCTCTCACTTTGTTTACATTATAAATTTGTATAGCAAAAACAGATTTTAATTTTTCTTATTCTCTGTCAGTAGATTTCTAACCAATGGGGTTTTATTACTGTTGAGGACACAGAGAATTAGCTTGCTTTAAAATTTCGGTTATTAAAACATTTGCAGAGTCATTTATTTCCCTTTGGTCATGAGGAGCGAAGGCCCCTAGAATTGGTGGAGGGTAGATGTGCGTAAAAGTTTTCTTGAACATCAATAGATTCATAAAATTGATTTGCTTGAAAATCACTCGGTGGCTTAACCTTTGGTCATTGTTGGCATCTGCTAGTTTGTCCTTCTCAGGGAGAATGCCAAAACGTTTAGGAACACAGGAAAGAGGAGGGGTGAGCTGAGAAAGAAGGCACACAGGATGGATAAAAACTGTGTAAAGCCATGAATGGAACAGCTCAGAGGGACCTGGGAGGTCATCAGGTCCACCTCCCCAGTTTACAGATGAGGAAGAGGAGTGACTTACCCAAAGCCATGGAGCTGGAGGTATCCAGAGAGACCAAATCCAGACTGGAACACAGCACAGTGCGTTCCGCCCTCCTCTCTGTCTTCTTCCCTCCCTACATTTTATTATGAAAAATTTCTAGCATATGTAAAAGCTATAAGCATAGCATCATGTAACTACCTGTGCCTACCACCCAGCTTCAACATTATCAACTAATTAGAAACTCCTTTCCTTTCTTCTCCAACTCACTTCCTCTTCTCTCCAGTTTATTTTGAAGCAGATGTCAGTCATATCATCTAATCCATAAGTATTTCAGTAAGTATATTTAAAAAAATTTTAAACACAAATGTAATGCCATTAAATTAAAAATTAACAATTTCATTTTTTCAAGTTTTGTTGTTGTTGTTGTTGTTGTTGTTGTTTAAAGTAAGCCCTAGGCTCAATGTGGGGCTTGAACTCACAACCCCGAGATCAAGAGTCACATTCTCTACCAACTGAGCCAGCCAGGTGCCCCCAAATTAATCATTTTTAATACTGTTTTCAATATCCAGTCTTTGAAGGAATTGCATAACCGCTGCTCTCCAGTTACTTGGCATTTCTGAACGCCTGGTTCAGGTAAAAGAATTCTACACATTATATGTTAAGCCATCACAGGGAAGTGGGAGGTTCAAGAACTAATGATTTCTGCTGAGACCCTCAAATTATGTGAAACAGATTCCTATTGTCTCAGTTTTTAAAGATTTTATTTATTTATTTACTTACCTCCTTATTTGAGAGAGAGAGAGAAAAGGCAGACGGAGAAAATCTCAAGAATTGACTCCACCTGGGGCCTGACATGGGACTCGATCTCAGGACCCTGAGAGCATGACCTCAGCTGAAATCAAGAGTTGAACTCTTGATTAAAAGTCACCCAGGCATCCCTTTCCTCAGTTTTTAGAGATCTCTGGAGGCTGAGAGAACACATTACAGCTTAGTTTAAGCTAAGTGTTGCCAACCGTGCTTAAGAGTTCATTTGTCTTTGTGTTACCGTCATTAAAGGTGGAATCAACTGCTAACTGCTGAACAAGGAATGTCTGTGTTCTTCAAGCCTATTCACTTTTCTCCCCCAGGAACGAAAGGAAAGTATTTGTTAGGTGGTACTCAATTTGGCCAACATCCAAAGAAGGTAGGTGGTTTAGTAGAAAGTTTAAGAAACTTTCTTGAGTATTAGTTTCCTATCGCTGCTGTGATATTATCACACATTTGGTGGCTTAAAACAACAAAAGATTATTATTTCACAGTCCTGGAGCCCAGAAGTTTGAACTGAGTTTCAGGGCTAAAATAGGGTGCCGTCAAGGCTCTTTATTTTTCTTTCTTTAGAGATAGATAGATAGATAGATTTTATTTATTTATTTATCTATTCATTCATTCATTCATTCATTCATGAGACACACACACACACACAGAGAAAGAGAGAGAGAGAGAGAGAGAGAGAGAGAGAGAGAGATTGGCAGAGGGAGAAGTAGGCTCCATGTAGGGAGCCTGATGTGGGACTCCATCCTGGGTCTCCAGGACCAGGCCCTGACCTGAAGGGGGCGCTAAACCGCTGTGTCACCAGGGCTGCCCAAAGCTCTTTCTTTCCAGAAATGCTTTGAGTGGAGTCTGTCCCATGTTTCTTCCAGCCTCTTGCAGCTGTCTACATCATTCCTGTCCGCCCCCGTAGTCACATCACCTTCTTATCTTCTGTGTAACACTTCTCTCTGCTTCCGTCTAAGGATACTTGTGATTACATTTAGGATCCAGGGGAATCTCCCCATATCAAGGTCCCCAATTTTATCAAATCTACAAAGTCCCTTTTGCCATATAAGGTAACATTCACAGGTTCTAGAGGTAGGACCTGGATATCTTTGGAGATCAATATTCATCTTCCTCCACCCAGGTCACACAGCACTGAGAAGCCTTAATTTTAATGGTATGCTAATACAAATGCATCACGTTGGTTGGGAAAAAGGAAGAATGGAAAAGAGCATGCATTTTGGTGTCAGACAAATGAGTTCTAATCCTAGCTTTGTCTGTGGTCATAGGCAAACTCTTTAATCTCTGACCCTCGGTATTTGGGGTTGATATGGACGTTCTCACAGGGATAGTAAGAGGATTAAATTGTCTCTCTGGGGTGCCTGGGTGACTCAGTTGATTAGGTGTCTGACTCTTGATCTCAGCTCAGCTCTTGATCTCAGGGTCATAGTTCAAGTTCCTTGTTGGGCTCCATGCTGGCCATAGAGCTTACTTAAAAATATATATATATATAAAATAAATAAATTTTCTCTCTCTATAAAGTATCTTGTACAGTGCCTGGCACACAGCATGCACTTCCTAAATGGTTTTTCATATATTATTATAATGCAAGACTCCTTTTGGCTTATCTCAGGTGGCACCTATGTAGGACCAGGTATTTTTCTGTCCTATTATAGTACATTAATGAAATTAGAATTTGATGACTGTCAAGACATTTACAGGTGTCAGGAGGAAAGTAATTTATGAATTAGTAATGTGTGAAAATACACGAAGCTAGTTTAACATTAAGAAATATAAATCTAAAATAGAAGAGCCACATTTAATGTTGGAGCAGCTTTTAAGTGGATGTAAGGGTTTCCAGAAGATAGATAATGTAGTTGAGACATTATAATGAGTTTGAAGATAGGAAACTGCCCGGGATGTGGAGTCAGAATACCTTTGTTTGCATTCCAGATCTGTTTATGTCTCTCTGACCCACCTTGGGGAAGCCATCTGACTTTTCTAAGCCCTGGGTTTTCAATGTATGGAAAGGGGACGATGAATTCATGGTTGTAAGGATGTAAAAATGCTTCACATATGTTTTATAAACACTTCATAGTAAGAAGCTATCATGAGGCCCTCTTTCCTTGATAGGAAAGACAAAGGGAAGAAGCAGCTACCCTTGTGTCTACGATGAATTTTACTGCATCATTAAAAAAAAAAAAAATCAATGAACAGAACATTTGGTTCCTGAAGCGCTGTGTAGCTTTATTTGAACACAGCTTTCTTTCTAAATGAATCCTGCCAAGTACCAACGTGAATATACATTTTATGGGAAAGTGCCACGGCGCTGTAAGGCCAGATGTATGAAGCACACACAGAGCTCCTTTTCCAGTAGCAATTATCTGATGAAATTGTGCCTTGTCGGCAGCAAGCAAACCGGATATATTCCCATTGGAGTAGGGAGCACGTGCTATGGTATTTATAAACTGTAAAAGATGTTTGTCAGCATGCACAGCACATGCATTCATCCCTGCGCGCTGGCGAGAAATAGCCACGTCGGTTCTGAACAGCTAATGATGGATTCAGAAATTCTGTCAGCAAATCTGTTGCTGCAAGGGATTCTCTCCATAGATGGTGATGACTCCAGCATGTGTGCTTCTAATCACGCGCTGAATAGAGTGTGAGGCTCTGGGTTGACTCTTGGCTCATCCTTCCCTGGGCCGACCTCTGCAGATTCCAGAAGCAAGGGTAGAGTCATGATGTGCAGTCCACGGTGTCACAGGGCAGATGAGGCATGGGAAGTCAGCACTCACAGTTCTCACTTTCATGTCTCCTGCTGCCTCGCAAGAGAAAGCTTTCCGAGCTATCTCAGATACATCTCACCCCAGCTTCTGGGGGTTCTGTGTAGGTCAGCCCTTTTGCATCCGTTCTAGGCTCTCAAGGGGGTAGGTTGGCTTTGTTAGAGACAGAGGTGAGAATGGTTCATGTTTGCTATACCCTTTGCTTCTTGGCTAGGGTGCCTTGCCAGCCCATGGAAGTGAGCTGCCAACCCTCCATGGCATCACAGCCAGAGACCCAGGCCCTCTTTGCTGCTCCCTTCTAGCTTCTAATGGATCTGGGTACGATCTGGCTCCTGATTCTCAGCTTTCACTTTTGTTCACCATCTGCCCTTGGCTCTTGGCAAATGATTGCTTTGTTGTTCACTCCGGTTTGCCCTCATGCCCTCAGTCTATGTGTCTTCTCATTTCAGGCCATATTTAATGCTATCCTAGCCAGCCTCTTAGAACAAGTCTAAACTCCAACCAGCCTGTTCAGCCCAACCTGCTGCAAGCCCCATAGGGAGGCACCTGGGCCTTTCAGGCTGTTGGGGTCCATGACTTCTGGTGACCAGTGTAGGCCCGCCTGATCAGACTTCATTCCAGATTTCAGAGCAAGAGTTATCAACCAGCCTTGGGAGCCCAAGTCAAACCTAAGATATTGCATGATGTATAAAAGGACTTTAAATGGACCACCTTCTCTTGTGCATTCTTGCTTCCTCTGGTAGAATTGCCCTCTCTTCTGAGCAGCTGGCCCTGTGGGTTTTGATGCTGGTCGATAAGGGACTTTGTGGACTCATCTGGTTATTTGTGCCAGGTTCCCAGCATGATAGGAAAGGATCCTGGAGTGCTTACTCTTGGTAATTGCCTCATAGGACCCAGATTATTTACTATGGTTTTGCTTGATGTCCAATTCTATTTGTTCAACAAAAAAAGTTATTAAAGGATATTCTTTGAGATATACGTATATGGGTGATATGTGGATGAAAAGGACATAGCTCTCTTGCTCATGAGAAGCTCACAGTGTGGTAGAATGGGCATCTAGGGCTGTGGTGCCCAAGATAGAACAGGAAAAGAACATAGGCTTTGGGGTACAGAGCTTGGTTGAGGAGCTGGCTTCACCATTTACTTCTCTATGATCATGGTCAGGTTGCTTAACCTCTCTGAAATCCCTCTTTTCTCAACTATTCAAAGGGAGCTAATACAGCCTAAATAGTTGAGATAATGCACATTAAGGACACATTAAGATGCTCAATAGACATTACTTTTCTCCTCTTTCCATTCCCTAATCTGGCACTCTTGGCTAAGGTTTCATTATTTAAGATGAACGGAAACCTTGATATCTATTGAGTGAATCTGAATAGTGTGGACAGTAAACCAGATGATTCAGACATGCAGTCTCCTTGCTCTCCATCCTTTGCCTGACCATGAATTCATAGTGATTCATTAGCATGGTGTTAAATGCCAATGCTGCTCTGAGGTCATGAGCAGCCTCTTTCTTCCATCCCTGACTGATTACTGGTACAAACCTTTCCGTCTTTCCCTGATGATCATATGTGTCATGCAGCAGGAGACACCTGAGCCTTGGGAATCTTCCTTAAGCAGCTACAGACTTGATGACATTCTTGAATCCAATATTGCCTGTCAATGAGGAATTCTAAAAACAACACGGGCCCAAAATAACTGCCTCATGAATGCAGTATTAGAGTGCTGACAGTCATCACCACGGACCATAAAAGTTTGGCAAGGGTTTCTATCCCTCACTGAGCATCAGACTTCTACAATAGAGCTGTAGCAGTGTGTCCTTCACTTATTTTTCCTTTTTAAAGATCTTGTTTATTTATTTATTTGAAGGAGAGAGAGGGAAAGAGAAGGAGGAGGGGCAGAGGGAGAGGGAGAGAATTTCAAGCAAACTCCATCCTGAGTGCAGAGCCCCACGCAGGGCTTGATCTCACCACTCTGAGGTCATGACCTGAGCTGAAATCAAGACTCACATGCTTAACTGCCTGAACCACCCAGGCGCCACTGTCCTTTACTGCTTCATGGTTAAATGTTTCAGTCTATCTCAGGAAATTGTCTGCAATCAGTGGATCTAATAAAGCTGGAGTTCTTAAAGTAATTTAGATGCCATTGAAATATACTGCTGTATTTGGAATGGCAGCTGTACAATAATAATATTGCACTTGTGCTTTGCATTGGTGCTTTATATGAATTCATCCATTTAATCTTTATAACAACCCCGTGAGGTAAGGTGCTGCTGTCATCCTCATTTTACCATTGAGAAAACCGAAAAACAGAGGGGTTATCATACTTGTCCACACAACTCACACAACTAGTAACTAGGGAGCTAGGATTTGAGTCCTGGCACCTGGCTTGACCTCACAATTTGTGTTCTCCTTATCTTTAATTCTCCTATTTTTACCACCTAGACACAGGCATATCATCTCCCTTCTCCTAGCTCATGCTGACTTCTCTTTCTCTGATTGTGTCACTAGTGCTTTTGATTCATGACTTATACCCATTGTCCAGGGATGAAGTTCTGACTCCATGACTCTGCTCACATGACCTCTGAGAGCTGCCTCATTCTCCACTTTGACTTCACCTTCCCTTCCCTGCCTCTTATACTCTACTAACCAGCCATACTAAAAGTGATGTTTACAACACACACACTGTGTCCTGATTTTCCGTGTCTTTGCTTATACCCCTCCCTCTCTGGAAAGCTTTCTCTCCCATTCTCTCACTAGCTCACTCCTGTTCACCTTTTATGAATCAGCTCAAAAATTACTTCCTTCTCCCTTACAAATAAAACAGCTAAACTTAATACTCCTAAATGAATTTCTTCCTCCGTCTCATTCATCATTTATCAACTATCTATATCTTGCTGTATTTACTCCCATTGCACAATAAAATGTATGTGTAGGTGTGTCTTTCTCCATTAGACTGTGGATTTTTAAAGAGTGGATAATAGGTTCTCAGCGGATATTTGTTCAATGAGTGAGTGAAAACAATTGACTCCAGGAAAAAAAGGCATCTTTGGATCTCTAAGTCAAGACTGTCCCAGTGAGTCCACAGCCGATCATAACCTCATAGTTCCTATCATACGTGGGCTTGAATAAGAAGGCAGAGGGCAGGGCTAGCTCTGGGCATAGCCTGTCTTCTTTTCCAGCTCCTCTTTACCTTCTCACCTGGCACACTTCCCATCTCTGCCATTTATCCCTTTCTCATAGGGGATTAGTCAAAGCTAAATATTAGGATTAGAAGAAAGTGGGGGGGGGGGGGAACTAATCCCATTTAGCCTAACCTTCTCTCCTTCCAAGAACATTTTGGTTTTCAGAGAGGCCTTATAAAGATCCAAGAGATTGTAGGGCTCCTTTGCTGAAAGAATCCTGAATGGTGGGATTCCAGGCAGTGAGCCAGAGAACATAGTATCTTCACACCACAGCTCCATCCCCTTCTGGTCTGTCCACAGGAGTGAAAGTGGATGGTGCTCCCTGATATTCCCTCTCAGCTTTCAGGGTCACAATGAAGGAAAATGATCGATGTATCCAAGCTAAGTTTTGAGAAGACAAGCATTACCAGAGAAGGCTATGAATAAGTTTATTTTCCCATGGTGGGCTCAGTTTTCATGAGTCTGAAGCCAAGGATGACATGAGGTGAGGTTGCACCCTCTTTGGAGGCATGAAGTGTGTTTGAGGCTTCTACGGGTATTCCTCATTCCTGTTTGTGAATTCTCAAGAGATGTGCAATTCAGTGAATTGGTGGTCTGAGCTGGGAAATGGCCTTGAGATGGACCCCAAAGTAGTGGTCCCCCATGTCTGAGTTCCAGGACGGAGACTTTGAGCATAGGGACTTCCCTGGAGAAGTCAAGGCATCTGGTTACATTGCTGTGACATTCCAGTGCTTTCCACTATTTGGTATTCTATAGGCTGTCTGTATGTACCCGTGTACACATCTCGCATGTTAGAGGAAAAAACCAAAACTTGGCGGTGGGTGGGGTGATGGTGATGGGTGTCTGGTAATCCTGGATTCCGATCACTTGCTAGCTGAGTGGCCTATGCAACTACTTTCTTCTTTGATTTCCCCATCAATCATATGAGGATGATGGAATCCATCTAATTTAGTTATCAGGGGGGTTACATGAAATGAAAAGCACTTGACACAAAATAATAAATAGCAGGTGCTCTGTAAATGGTAAATCTATTGTTAGTATAGAAACAGGCTCTATTTATTTATTTGTTTACTTATTTAATGACATTCCACCTTATTTCTCCCCCACCCCCAAAATTGGGGTGGCATACAGCAAACATGCTTCAACCCCTCCTACCGACTTTGATCAGTAGAAATAGAGATGAGAGAAACAAAAAGATAAGAATGAATTAGATGGGGAGGAGAAAAGTTGGCAACTGTAAAATCAATTGGAAAACATGCACAGTTATAGACTTAGAAAATATATATTATTTAATTATTTGTACTCTGATTTGCTGGCGGTGGGTTTGAAAGTAGTTTACAAGGATACTTCAGGACAGAATGAAAATAATTGTGGTATATGCATTCATGACTGCTTCCCCCCAAAGGACGTTAACTTTTAAGCTTAAAAAATGCCAGGAAATTAATAATAATGAGAAAGAACAAAAATGAGTTAGCAGAAGAAAAATTGAATCCAGTTGAGATGCTAAGTGTGCAGTCTCTGGGTGCAGTGAGTGGCCCCTGGAATCTGTCCTGACCCTTTATCTCACATGCATGAGTGCTGGCAAGGGCAATCTTGAGACCTTGAACGTGCTTTTCTGCAGTCATCTGGCTTCTCCTGTTTTGCTTGCAATCAGCTCCTCTTGGGCTTCTGCCCTGACTCTCAACTTAGATTCCCCTGCAATCCTGCTCCTGTTCTCTGGTTTGTGTACAAAACACTGTTTGCCCTGCTCTTTCAAGACTTTGAGCACCCCATCTTGGTTTCACGGACCCCAAATCCCCATATGGACAGGGGCTGTTCGGGAGAATGCGATACCTGCACCATCTGTCATCCCACACCCACACTGATTGATGACCAAGTCTGGTTTTGTCATTCGCATATATGTCTGGTTCACCTACTCAGGTGTGGCACTTGGCTTTGGGGCTTTTGCCTCTCCTGACTTCATATCCTGATTTCTTTATGCACAGTTAGTTAGAGGTTCCCATATGTCACTGGCTGGCTTGTCAATTTGCTGATGGGACACTGTGCAGGCATACTCAGGGCAATCGTCTCATAAAGGATTCTCAGGTTTCTGCTAAATGAAATATTTAGACACAAGAGGGCTTGCTTCTTGGCTGCAAAACAACAACGGCATCAACAACACAAGCAACAATAACAATAATATGTTCAATTTATGAGCATTTTTGTGCCAGGCTTGCTTCTTGGCTGCAAAACAACAATGGCATCAACAACACAAGCAACAATAACAATAATATCTTCAATTTATGAGCATTTTTGTGCCAGGCATGGTGTTAGATACACTATACTCATTTTTTTTTCTTTTTAAAGATTTTATTTATTTATTTATGAGAGACACACAGATAGAGGCAGAGACACAGGCAGAGGGAGAGGCAGGCTCCATGCGGGTAGCCTGAAGGAGGACTCAGTCCCAGGACCCTGGGATCACTCTGAGCCAAAGGCAGGCGCTCAACAGCTGAGCCACTCAGGCATCCCCACTATATTCATTCTTACCAAAATCTCATGAGTAAAGGATAATTGTTAGCCCCATTCTACAAAGAACAAACTCAGGTACAGAGAGGTCAGATGATTTCCCCCAATTAAATAAGTATTAAGTTTAAACAGAATTAAAAACTGTCTTCCCGACTCAAAGGCCAGTTTTGCCCACACTGCCCTACCTTCCAGTTCACTCAGTGGCATCCATGGCAGCTGCCTGGAAAAACTGGGAGTGGGGAGGCTCATTGGGGGTCCCTGTGTAATAAGTGCCTCACCTCTCAACACTCTCTAAATCCAAATAGCTTCTCAGGTAAGTGTTCATTCAAAAGGAAAGCATTTTTTGCAATACTACTCACAATCTGTAGCAATTTATTTATATCTGTACCCATCCTGCTTTCTTTCCAGGCTAGGAAAGTCAGCTTTTCTCAAGGCCAGCCTCTTCACCTGCCTATCTGTTTATATGTTTGTCATTCATTCATCACTCTATTTATTGATCATCCACTGGGTCCTGGACCCCGCACCAGGCACTGGGGGATGGCAGTTCCCCTGCCTTTGATGCTAGTCCTGCCACCTGCCTTCAGGACTTCCAACCATCTGTCACCCCCTGGCCTGTCATTAACGCCCCCTCCTTTTCTTGCTGTTCATTCCTATAAAAACACTCAAATCTTTTCCATCTTCCTCCATCTCCTTCTTTTTATCACCTTACTCTCTGCTCCTGAGTCAAGCTTCTAAATAATTGCCATGACTCCAACCTTCTCTTTCTTTCTGTACATTTACTCCCAGCCCCTGTGGTGTGGCTCCCCCAACACCCCACGTCGCCCTCCTGGAACTGCCCTCATCAAAGTTACTCTATTGGTCACTTGAGTTCATATCTCGCTGGTCTGTCAGCCACACTCCCAGCCACTGCGAGCTTTGGTCCTTCTCTTGTTCTGGAATTATCCTTGCTGTCTTTGATTTTTGCTGTCTGGATTTTTGCAGTTTTCTGATTATTCTTTCTCTGTCTTCTTTAGGGGTGTTCACTCCCTGCCAGGTACTTAAAGGTGGGTTCTGTTCGAGCTTACCTTTAGCCCACTGCTCTCCTTTAGGGAAAGGAGAGTTCTGTGCAATCCTGTCCACCTGGAGGGGTTGACGCAGACATTTTTATTTTAGTATTTAATCCCCCAAGCTCCAGAGAAACAAAGAAATCTCCCATGGAACTGCCATTGTGGGATATCCCAAGGTAAATCCCAAACTGAGCTCATCATCTCACCAAGGTGATGATCCTTCTGTCCTGTTGGTTTCTGGGAATGGCAGCACCATCCACAGAGTCACTCCAACCAAAGGCCTGGAAGTCACTGCCCAGAGCTGCCCAAGTCAGGTCTTCCTTCCCTCTCATCCTTCCTTCCTCTACCCACCTTCCTTCCTTCCTTCCTAATTTGCATATTTCCCGTGTCTTGTGCTACCTCCTGAAAAAAATAAAAGTAAGCAAAAAATCAAGTCCCAGCCTCTGGTCTCATGAACTTATACTCTAGTGGGAAAGACTGACTTTAATCAAAGTACTGCACAAAGAAGTGGAAGCTGCATTTGTGATATGTTGGTATGAGAACATAAAATGAAATCTTTTCCCAGGAAGTGAGATTTAAATTGACATTGAAGGAAAAATATGTGCCACCTAGCTAGAGGGCAGAGGACAGGTGAGAGAGAACAGCACATGCAAAGGCCCTGATGAGAGGAAGCTCAGGCACTGAAGGGACCATGACAAGTCTGAAGTGAGGCCGCACAGAAGAGAGAGGCCTGAGCGAGGCTGGTAGGAGGCAGGGCAAAGCATGCTGGGCCTGGTAGGTCAGCTGAGTGGCTCTGGTCTCGAGCCCACAAGTACATGGGAAGTTGTTTTTTTTTATTTTTGTCTGAGAGTGTGGAGAATAGGAAGGGAGGAGGAAGTGGGGTGTGGAGATGTTAGTTAAGAGGCTTGGAATGATGGCAGCTTGTTAGTATGCCCAATAACTGTCAAGAACAGAGGGGGCTATAGGTCACTTTACAAAGAGTCAATCAATGTGTGTTGAAGTAATTAAATTTACCTCTCTGAGGGGAGTAACTTGACTGTTCAATTATGTGAGCCCCATTTCTTCTTCAGATCAAGAAAATTTATGCAGTGAGTTAACTCGAATCCTCCTGAGGAAGCTGCTTTGCTGCCACATAAGGCTGTTATGTCTCCTGTGATTCCCAATGGGCACTGGCCCCATCAGTCAGATCACACAAGCCAGGAAGTTGCCCTCTTAGCAGTGCCCTGAGATCTTTATCCACAGGGACCAGCAGTGGCTCCCAATGACCAAGGAAGGCCCCTCTCCAGGAGCAACAGTATCTGGGAGAGTGGGGGCAGACTCCTCTTCCCTAAGCCCTGGGGACCTGTGCTGAGGCTTTGATGGCAGTGGTCCAGTGGGAGTCACATGCAGCCTGCGTTATATAAGACCACTTTTAACTGCCCACTGGACTAGGGTTTTAAAATTACTATTTTTTAATCATTAAACTTTAGAACTGAAACATGGAATGGGGCTGGAATATAAGTGTGAGATGCATCTTGGCGTCCTCATGGCATCCCTTCCTCTGAGTTATGTAGACATGGTGGTTGGGGGGAAGCCCAGTAAATATTTGTTGAATGAAGGTACAATCTATTCACTAAAATTCTAGGAAGCCTCATCTTGCAAGAAGAGGAGCAAGTAGATAACAAAAGATATAGGGCATGCTGGGGAAAATCCTAACCATATGGAAGGATTTGGTATAGAGTCCTAGGATCAGGGTTGGGGGTATCATGTAGAAGGGCAGAGACTTTTGGGCATTTGATGTGAGGGTTCTGTATGGAGAGTGAAAGATGCACTAGCTGCCCTGGATTATCAAATTTGGGGGAAGAAGGCTATGTTCAAAGAAGATTTTAAAGATATCATGGGGTGTGTTACATTGGAGTAATTGAGTAAGTTCCTTCAAAGTCTTCACTAAAGTTCAGGATTACTCTTCAAGGTCTTTGCAGTTAGATTGGTGTCTTATTAGATGGGTCAACAAGAAGAGGCATGCCTCAAGGAAACCAACATTTTGGTTTACAAATAAACAAATGAAAGTGTCTGGACTGCTTCACTGTGCTCTGTTTCTGGTAGAATCTTGGAGTTGGCCCTGAGCCCTGCCAGGATTGCAGGCTATTGGGGGAACAGTCAGTACAGGGACTTCAAATGGAAATATACCCATTGGCTCATTAGGGGCTCCCCAAAATTCAGAGACTGTCAGAACTGAAAGGCATTCTGGAGACCATTTAGCATTTTACAGATGGGGAAATTGAGACTCACAAAAGTATATAATAACACATAGCTTATCTTTTCTCTTTTTAAAATATTCTATTTATTTATTCATGAGAGACACAGAGAGAGAGGCAGAGACACAGGCAGGGGGAGAAGTAGGCATCTTGTGGGGAGCCTGATGTGGGATTTGATCCCAGGATCCCGGGATCATGACCTGAGCTGAAGGCAGATGCTCAACCACTGAGCTATCCAAGTGCCCCCAACATATAACTTCTCAGGTAAAAGCAAGAATTTGAACTTGATGTTCTTGGGATAAGAGCTCATTTCTGTTTTTTACTTCTTTTTCCCAGTCTGCTGATTTCCTGAAGTCCAGTAGCCTTGGTAAACTTGAATCAGAATTCCCTATGTCTATTAAGACTCTGAGTTGCAAACAACAGAAACAGTTTCTAGCTAACTTAAGCAATAGGCAGGGATTCATTAGAAAACACTAGGGAGACTCACAGATCCAAAGGAAGAGCAGAGCCCCCAGCCATTGGGGGACAGGACTGGGGCAGCGGTGGTGACCCTCCCTAGGGTGCTCTTTAGCTGACTCCAGCAGCTGGGTTTTTGGACTCAGATTAATCATGTGTTTCTTTCAGAATGGTTTTTTCCCTCCTCTTTTACAATCTCAGTTGAAAACATTTTAAAGATCCAAAATTGCTACAGTGATTCTTGTCTGTACCAGAGGATCAGAACTTTTTTTGATGACACTAGATAATTTTGGCTACTTTGTGGATAGAATTTATTGAGTGCCATTATGGAATGAATGTTTGTGTTCCTCTAAGATTCATATGTTGAAACTCTAACCCCCAAGAAGGTGATTGAATTTGGAGATGGGGCCTTTGGAGAGTTTAGATGAGGTTACAAGGGTGAGGCACCCATGACGTGATTGGTGCCCTTATAAGAAGACAGCAGAGAGCTTTCAACTCTCTCTCTGTCATGTTGGGAGCAGGAGGGCAGCCTTCTGTAGACTAGGAAGAGGGTTCTCACCAGGAACAGAATCTTCCAGCACTTTGATCCTGGGCTTTCAGCCTCTTGAACTGTGAACAAAAAATATCTGTTGTCTGTGCAGTTTTGTTATAGCAGCCCACGCTGTCTAATACAAGTACCCACTTGTGTGCCAAATGACAGCACACCCAGTTACGGCTCACAGGAAGGGGCTGGTTTGCTAAGGACTCCATGAGCAGGAGACGTTTTGGGACGATTTTTTTGTAAATAAGATTGTCATGAAAATGTGATTGAAACTAAGATTTTGGCATTTTGCTTCCGAAACTCAAAGTACAGAAAGTTGTCTATGAATAGTACATGCCTTAATATTTCATGGTTTTAATTTAGTTTATATTAACTTTTAATATAACTTTTTTTTGTTTTGTTTTTAACTTTGTAAGTGTATACAAATTCCTGGTGCTAACAAATTACATTCCAGCAACAGAACTGCACATGATTGCATGACCTTGGGGCAAATTACTTTGAAATTATTAATTTCGTCTGTAAGATGAGGGTATGGAGACTGAGCAGAACACAATGAAAGTTTCTCCTTATACTTACCAGATATTGCCAATTATTTGTCTAGATATGGTTTTCCTCACTAGATTTTTAAGCTCGTTGAAGGCAGTATTTTACCCTGAGAACATGTCAGGCATGACTGGTCAAGCTTCAGTTGCTACCCAGGCTCTTTGGTGAGGGTAGGAACAAATCAGTATATGGAGGGAGGCTGGCCTGGGCTCCTTGGTGGACTCACACTCCTTGCTGGAAGACAACGAGCGTGATTTTGTTATGTTTAGGGAAACATAGCTATTTCGACGTTTTTAGTTTGGATGCCCCTTTATTTACATCCCACATCATTCCGTCAAGTGTTTGAGAGGTGACAGATGTCAATTGCCTTTGCCGAGCTTTTACTCATAGGGACTGCACATGCAAGTTTGGATGGGGGCGAGAAGGGGTACATGGAGGGACTGTCTGGTTCTCAGCCCTGCCACCCTAAGCATTCGGAGTGGAGCTGGTGCTCTCTGCATGAGACGGATCACAGTGACAAGCAGATATGTCTCTAGTCAACACTTCCTTAGTTTCAGTTTTTCTGAGTTTTCCCTGGTTTTATCCTTAAATTTAGAGTGAAGGTAGTTCCTCTGGGATGCCGGAAAAATGAAATGGGTTCTTTAGAAAATGTGTTCTTTAGAAAAACACAAATAAGAGGGGGGCAATTTTGTCCTTTATAGAGGAATTCAAGCTTTAAAAGGGGTAATATTTCCTTGAATAATGCTTTCTTGAGAACTTGCAAGATGACTTCACCCAGGTTTTCCTCTATTACATTTTATAAGCACAGTAATAATTCTTCTGATTGCAAAGTATGATATTTCCCATGTTACGTTTTTGTGCATTTCCTTACTCTTGGCCTGGTATTTGAGATCACATGTGTCAAATGTCATAAGAGGCAAACTGTTCTCCATGTTGGAGACACCATGAAGACTTGGAAGGACCCAGGTGCAGAGCAGGGATAGACCTGAGAGTTCCCACATTTTGCTGAGCACTTGCCTGGGGCTTTTGCACCACACTTTCCCTCTTCGTGCAACACTCCCATCAGAAGAGCCACAGGCATCTTTCCTGTTCTCTCGAAAGGGGTTTCTGCATATCGGATTTTAGATCCCCTTATCTGGATTCTACTGTAAATTCCAATTTCTATTTCCTGCAAGATGGAAGGCATTCCTGAGGCATTCCTTGGGCACCTCAGTCAGTTAAGCATCTGACTCTAGATTTCAGCTCAGGTCTTGATCTCAAGGTCATGAGTTCAGGCCCTGCATTGGACACCACTCTGGGTGTGGAGACTACCTAAAAAACAACACTGTATCAATGGTAAAGTGCAGAATAAACACATAATATATATATAAAATATATTATATATATTTTATATATATTATATATATATTTTATATATATTTTTACACATAATATATATATATAAAATATATTATATATATTTTATATATATATGGCATTCCCCTCTCTGCCTTCCTGGCTCCCATTCCTCATCATATTAAGCTATTTGTTTAATTTCAGGGATGATTGGTCACTGGAAATGTTGTTTCCATAAAAGCAAATAGTTTCAAGCTTGCAACATTTAATAATTATCAAATTCTTCTATTCCGAAAGATCTCCCTGGGACATGAGGATCAGATGAGGAGAAGGCAGCTTTTCTGAAGCTGTTTGTGGGAGTGAAGGCATCTTAGGGACTAGTGTGGATGGGGTTGTGATGCTTTCTTACTTGGGTTTTAAATCTGACTTCAGTCCCCCTCCCCTTTTTAAAGATGTTTTATTATTTATTCATGAGAAACACACACACAGAGCGAGAGTGAGAGAGAGAGAGAGAGAGAGAGGCAGGGACACAGGCAGAGGGAGAAGCAGGCTCCATGCAAGGAACCCGACTTGGGACTTGATCCCAGGTCTCCAGGATCATGCCATGGGCGGAAGGCAAGCTCTAAACCGCTGAGCCACCCAGGTACCCTCAGCCCCCTCTTCTATAGACAGTTCCAGGTAGTATCTTTGGTGGACTTGAGGACCACTCTGTTTTCTGTTATGCCTAATCATGTATGGAGGTTTCCCCACATGGCTCTCTCCGTCACCTCAGGTAGACTGATAAAGGGTGGCAGACATTCCTTTCATTCTCATTATGCTCCCTGAACTCCTACAAGTACTAACTGCTTTATTTAGACAACCGCAGTTGTCACTCACCCATTATATCCCTGCTTCCAGCCCTTTCTCCTGCTATTCTTGCATTACAAGTAGCAAGAATCTCTCTCTCTCAATCTCTCTTTTTTAGTATTGGAGGTTTGATGGATTAACAAACTTTTCATAAGCGATGTAGTCCCTGCAGCTTTTGTTACATTCCCCGTGTATTTTCCTTTTCCTGCCTCCTTTGGTGGCAAAGACCATCTCTCCTCTGGGACACCCGTTCATGTGCTCTCTGCGGCGCCTAATGCTTCCACTTGGCAGTGACAGGATTGGGCAAGACCCAAGACCTTCAAGAGTCCTCCATGAGCCTCTTGCAGATGCAACTGGGAGAGAGGCTGAGCTCCTTCCCTTTGTAGGATGATTCATTGTAAGGATGAGGAGCTAAGACTGCTGCTTGCCATCTTTGCCACCAGATGGGGAGGGCTTGCCTGAAAATGAAGCCCAGACACAGAAAAGCAAAGCTGAGAGATGGAGAAAAAAAAAAAAAAGATATTCTTAACGACACCATCGGACCCCTTCATGTTGGCACACTTGAGTCAGTCGTGTCCCTTACATTTTCGGGTACGAGGAGCTTTACCATCTACCTTTTATATATGCCAGGTTGAGTTGGGTTTCTGTGATTTGCCTCCAGCACGTCCTAAGTGATTCAACTGTCAGACATTCTACCCATGGAAGTTTTTCTCTGTTTGGTTTTATTGCCTACCTCATTTACTTTTCTGGTATCTCGTAGCACAAGCTAGTGTGGTGATCTCCACAGAGTGGACAATGGAGGGACACCTGCCTTTCACATAGGGCAGTAAGCAGTGATTTTCAGAGATTTAAAGCTCTCCTACTAGAGTTGCCAGATAATATACAGGATTCCCACTTAAATTTGAGTTTCAGATAACTAATACATTTTTTAAAGTATATTGCATGGAATATTGGGATTTCAGATCAACAACAAATAATTTTTAGTGTAAGTATGTCCCATGCAGGACATCAGTATGTGGGATCTATTTATCTGAAAAAAAATTCATTGTTTATCTGAAATTTGAGTGTCCTGTATTTTATCTTATAACCCCAGTCTTAACAAATCTCCATATTTTGGGAATGTGATTAAAATAATATTGTGAGGTCTCTAATTTTAAGAGAGCATCCTACATGAGTATCTTTTATACCTAGAGTGTGAAATTCAAACTTATTGTTTATAATTTGTGTTTTTATTTGCTGTGCCTGGCAACCCTGTCCCCTACCCACCTCAATTATCTTCCAGATCTGATGATACAGCACCTAAATTCTATCTGAGAGCCATCTTGTTCTGCTCCATGGTCAAGGTGAAGAAGCAAGATCTGGGTTCAAGCCACTTCACTGGACACCCATCTCTCTCAGGTGTTTCAAGGCAAGAGAGCATTACAGTTAATGAAAAGCTACTTCATGACTTGTGTAGGTGGAGAAAGAAACTCAGGAGAGCTAACATTTCCCAAGGGTCTCTTGTTTGTTGGCCATGGGGGAGAAGCTTTGTATCCATTGCCTCCTTTAACAACCATGTGAAATTGATAGAGTTCATTTATCTCCATTTTTAAAATGAGGCAACTAAGACCCAGACTAGTGAAATAATTTGCCCAAAACCACATTCCTCGGAAGAAGTACCAGGTTCAACTGCCCCCAAGCCCATGATATTCTCATGGGTTCAGTTTCTTGGGTAGAGGGTGGCTCCTTGTATATGTTAGCTGAGTGGGACATTCCCAGGGCACTGAAACAGAGAGCCAGCAGAGGGGCAATGACTGGCTATGGCCCACTTTTGGACCAGAGAATCTGTGACCTTTATTCTCCGCCCGCACTCAGCTGGGATGGGTGATTACTTTGACTACAAGTGTCTTCCATGCCTATCCTTGGGAAAACAATGAAAACAAAGCAGATGGTCCTCAAATATATGAAAAAAAAAAAGTTCAAATTACTCATGATTAGATCAAAACTAAAATATCACAAGATACCATTTCTCACTTATCAGATTGGCAAAGATTGAAAAGTTGAACACAGCCTACGATTTCATGTTGCTGGAGGGGATGCAAACTGGTTCAGTTCATCTGGAGAGGTTTTTGGTCACACCGGACAGACCTCTCCATGCGCTCACTTTTTGATCTGGCAATGTCACTTTCAGAAATCTACTTTCAAGACACCGACAATGTGAAAATACATATGCCCTGTGTGCTATTGTGAAGTATCCGTCTGTAGTTTAGTGAAGAGTGTTGTGCAATGTTAACTTCCTGGCTTTATAATTTTATAATTTTACTATGGTTATGCAAGATGTTAATGCGAGGGCTAGTTGGGTGAAGTGTATTATCCTATACTACTTCTGTAAGTCTAAAATTACATCAAAGTAAGAAGTTAAGATAACAAGGAAAGCAGATTTTTTATCACCTTACGTGGGGCATGAGGTCAGGCCTGGAGCAGTAGTGAAGGGCTGTAGCTGCCATGGGCCTCCTCCTCAGGCCCAGTGCCTTCTGGAGAAGGGGCCAGGGCTCTCCTTGTCTCACCTGTGACCTAGGAGAGTGGAGGGGTACAGACAGTTACCGGCCACATTCTTGTGGAGACTCTGAGGAGCAATACACCCCTGTAGGAGGAAAACAGAAGACGGCGTACCTGCCCAGACTGTTGCTAACACTGAGATTAAGTCAGTGAAGGATGTCCTTGCAAACAGTTTCATTATTTTAAAGTCTCATCTCATATATGTGAGAGGCTGATTGTCCTCTCAGTCACTGGTTATTTATATTGTAAGTTCAAACACCTTGAGCTATTTTTTTTAGATTATTTATTTATTTATTTATTCATGAGAGACACACAGAGAGAGGCAGAGACACAGGCAGATGCAGGACTCGATCCCAGGACCCCGGGATCATGCCCTGAGCCAAAGGCAGATGCTCAACCGCTAAGCCCCCCAGGCGCCCCAAACACCTTGAGCTATGAAGACCATATGCAACCCTCTCTTTTTGTGGCATTTTCAATCCTGCAAGGAGAACACTCTGAAATATTTATGATGCAGAGTCTGTCCTTGTTCCTGAACATCTTTCTCAAAAATAAAGTCCTCTAATTTTGAAACGATTGTAAAGTTGGCAAATTGCATTCAAGTGCCCTTAAGATGGTTTAGGCATCTCCAAACACTTTTATCATTTCTAATTGATGCTTTCTAGTAAAACTGAGATTAATTGCTTTCCATATGCTATTCTGAATTATTTTGCCAGAGCTTGGTTTTGGGCTTCAGTGATACCACCTTGAAATATCAAACCCTTGATGCTGTGGAGATGGGGTGAACTAAGGAGGTGTGGCAGAAGCTCACTCTGCTGACAACTTCTGGGGCCAATGCAGGGGACACGGGGGCCCAACCCAATCGTGGTGAATGCAGCTCCATGGGGCCTCCTACCTCCACACTAGCAGGAGCTAGATACCATGTTAAAGCAGATTTAACCTTCCAGGAGCCCTGTTAAGATAGAGTGCTTGAGTGCTTTGCCAAAGGTCACAAGGCTAATAAATAGTGGAGCTGGGGCTCGGCCCTAAATCTAGAGCTCTTTTTCCTAAGCACACTACCCAGCAGAGGAAAATCAACGTGGCCACCTCTCCCACCCCACTGTGCGGAGACCCATGCCTATGGGGAGAAATAATGGGGTGCCCTTCTGGCAATGCAGGCACCTCATTTCCGTTCTAAAAAATCTGATCATCTTTCTATTGTTCCCAGTCAAGCCCTATAATATTTTCCTGTGCGTCATAGAGAAAGAAGCTTCCTTGGCCAGTTCTGATAAGGTTGGGTGATGCTGAAGGCTTTGGAGCAAACCTCCCCACCTACTGATACTGTAGGACTCATGGCCCTGGCATACTGGGGTGGGAATGCCAAGGACTTCCCTCCTTTCTTTTCAAGGGAAGGTTCCATGTGTGTTTTGAAAAGAGCCCAGGCTTGGAGTCATCGCTTGTGTTTGACTTTGTCTCAGCATTGGGTTTCCGTGGATAAATGACTCACTTCTCCTATCTCAGTCTTCTCTATAAAATGGGGATGGCATTTCTTTTCACAGAATTGTTGTCCAAATTGAAAGACCTGCCAGAAAAAGCACCAAATACCTAGTAGGCATTGAGTGAATGACTGTTATTATTTTGACAAGTGCTACTAATTCTCAATACAGCATTTCCCCATATATCCCCTTCACAGTGCTCAAGCTATTTCCAGTGGAGAAGAATAAAGTTGCAAAGCATGTTGCCGCTCAGAATTACTTTTATTTCTAGAGGACAGAAACTCTGCCAAAGAGGAAAATGGAATTTATCCCAGGCTTTTGTGCCGGTTTTATTTGTATGCAAAAGCGAGCAAGTCGTCTTTGTTCTGAAGATGAATTTCATTCTAATGGTGCCAATGAATCTTTTAAAATTTCATAATTGCCATTCTTAGCATGCTCCAAACTGAAAGATAACAAAAGGATTAGGTGGCCAGTTCAGATTCGATTTGGAGATGGATGTGCATTTGAAATGCTTCAGCTGCTCCCTGAGTCATCCCAGTCCACTGAGACGTACAGCTGAGCTGGATGGTGGAGTCAGCAGTGCCCGCCCACCCTCGCCCATCACTGGTCCTGGGGCTGCTGGACAGTACAGGGCCGGCCCAAGGGGGTGCAGAGCCCTGCCCCCATCCTAGCTCTGCATTCTATTACCCTTACATGCAAATGCATGGAGTACTTTACAACTTGTGAAGCATTTTTTGACATTTATTGTCCTGTGTAATTCTCTCAAAAATCCTTAAGAAGAGATAAGGCCAAGATTATCATCCCATTTTATGTAAGAGATTCAGAGAAGTTGTGGCTGATATATATGGCAGAGCGTGGACTTGAATCCAGAACATTTGACTCTAAAACTAATCACCTTTCCACTATATTTGTCTGCCTGCACAGTATAATTGTCCAAGTTTGAATTAATGCTAGTCTTATTTTTCTTATTGAAAGGCAGATCATGTAATCCTGTGTAGATTACCAAAACATGGAGTTTTGTACTCAGGTGAACTGGCACATTATTTCCTACTTCACCTCTTCTCCTGGATCTCTCTCCCCCTCACTGCCTTGCTGCCTCCAGCATGCTGGCCCCAGTGGGCAGGATGCTTTTGCTTTTTTAGTTTTCAGAACACCACCGATATGAAGCAATAATGTAATGGGTTTTATTAAACATTTGGGGTAACAAGGACATAGCAAGAAATATTAAAGCTGGTTGTTAAAAATCCTGCTCTGTCACCCAATGCAAGAGAAAAAGGTTGATCCTTCACAGAGATCCCCACATGAAGCACACCCCATGCTTTGCCTTTGCCTTGCTTCTCTATCTCATTTCCTTTTCCTTTTTTTCTTTTTTTTTTTTTAAAGATTTTATTTATTAATTCATGAAAGACACACAGAGAGAAAGAGGCAGAGACACAGGCAGAGGGAGAAGCAGGCTCCATGCAGGGAGCCCGATGTGGGACTGGATCCCAGGTCTCCAGGATCACGCCCTGGGCTGAAGGCAGCGCTAAATCGCTGAGCCACCCGGGATCTCATTTCCTTTTTCATAGAGGAAGCCCCTTTCTGACCTTTCTAGGATCCATCGCTCCCCTTTTGAAGGAAATCAGCATCTTCTGCTCACAGAAGTTGGCTTTGTTCAAGTATCTATCCTTCAGATCCCTTCAGTTTTATTTAGTTCTGGCTGCTACAATAAGATGCCTTAGACTGGGTGGCTTAGACAACAAACATTCATTTCTCATCATTCTGGAGCCTGGGAATCCAAGCTCAAGTGTTGGCAGATCCAGTGTCCAGTAAGAGCCCTCTTCCTGGTTTGCTGAGAGCCTTCTTCCTATTGTGCCTTCACATGACAAAGAGAACAAACACTAGTCTCTCTTTTAGTATGCCAAACTCATTCTGGGGGCTACCCCTTTATCTAAACCTAATTAGCTTCTAATACAATCCCACTGGGGGTTAGGACTTCAACATCTGAATTTTGGGTGGACACAGACACGCAGTCCATAATGCCCCTTACACAAGCCATCTGTGAGGCTGAGGACTTAACAGTTTTATAAGAGATAATAGTTCATTTCCCAAACTTGGTATGTGAGGGAGGAAAGATCTTGGTAAACCAGGTCTGCTACGAGGGCTCTGCTAGTGTTAGGTGAAGATACGTGCTTCTGGCCACCTGAGGACTGCATAGACACGGGTGTGTGTTCAGATGCACATTTACGTGTCTCCCAAGGACACACACAAGTGCTCACAGGCCGCTCAAATTAATCCTAGGTTTAGGATGAGAATTGTTTTCCTAAGATGACGTAATTTCTGATCCTTCGTCTGGCCAACGGTTCAGGCAGGCCTCTATCTTTCTCTTCTCTTCCTCTTGCTTTCAGGAAGGTTTCTGTGCATACGAAGTAGAGGTCCTCCATACTACCTTCCTGAACAGCAGAGTCATGTACCTCTCACTCCATCTCTGGCTGCAAAAACAAAGGAACAGGTACTTTAGAATTTGACCTTGGGTTAGTGGGGGTTCTGTCTGAAGTCCCCCTTGTCCAGAGTTAGGTGGAGTAACACTAGCCTGGTACTCTCCAAGAGTGTGAGGTCCATGGAAGCAGGTGACATTTATTATCCAGCTTTGTATTTTCATAGCCAGGTACATACCTGACACATGACGGTTTGTTTACAGACTGAATGAGTGACTGATGGATGAAAAGATATGAGTGTTCCTGCTACTAAGGTAACCTTAGAGGAATGGTAGATATCGTACATTTATGTTTAAGCAAGAGTAAAAACAATGAACTTTCCCTGTGCCATTTTGGACTCAGCTTCTGTCGGGTGAAGACCATGTATCAATTTTCATATTTACTAAGGTAGCTACTAGAATAGTGCTTTATATAAATAAATTGTGATTCCTAGTCTTCAGGATACCTAGCATAATACTTTACCTATAGAAACAATTTGAATCACTGGGTTTTAGGTCAATATATGTGTCTTCATTTTTCTGTTGGTTTTTAAAGTCAGTGATCTAGAAAATTCAATTACTGCATCAAAACATTCTCTGATGATGACAGACGAATCAATTACATTGGAAATATTTCTTACTTTTTAGAACACAGCTTTGTAATTATTTTTTCTTGATTGAACACAAAACTTTGGCAATTGCTTTTACATGTAACTTCTGGGTAGAATTTTTATGACTTTTATGGAGTGTTTCTGATAAGGAAATAAAAAAATTTGGCAGGCAAATTCTTCAGTGTGAAGTATGGAAGATTAACTCAGGGAGATGTCTCAGGAATTTCAACAAAAGGTTGCAAAATAAAAGACAAAAGGTGAGATGCTGAGGGAACTGGCCTGGGGTCTCCACCATCTACAATATAGACGTTCTAAGAAAAGAAAACAACAATGAGAAATAGAGAAGAAATTATGAAAGAAAAAATGGAATAAGTTTGATTAGAAATGAAAGAAAAAATATGTTTCTGTATTGAAAAGGCCACATGGAACACCTGGGTGGCTCAGTGGTTGAGTGTCTGCCTTCGACTTGGTTGTGATCCCGGAGTCCTGGGATCAAGTCCCACATTGGGCTCCCTGCAGAAAGCCTGCTTCTCCCTCTGCCTACGTCTCTGCCCCTCTCCTAGTCTCATGAATAAATAAACAAAATCTTAAAAAAAAAAAAAAAACAAAGAAAAGGCCACATAAAGCTGAGTCTGATGTTCAGAAAGACTGGTATTGAGGCAAATTGTTGTCTCAGAACAGGCTATAGTTTCCAGAAAAGTAAGAAAAAGCAATTCACATAAAAAAGGAACTAGAATCAAAATTGTTACTTCTTTCAAAGTAATGGGAAACCAGAAGACGATATGGTAATAACTCCAAAATTTTGAGGAAACATTTCCATAATTCTATATCCAGCCAAAATATCACTGTGAGGCCAAACTACCAATAATTTTAAACATGCAAGGCCTCATACTTTAAATGCCTATGCATCCTTTATTGTGAAGCTACTGACAGACACACCTCATAGAAATAAAGGACTAAATGATGGAGACAAAAAGACATATGTGATCAAGAAAACAGGATTCTACCAGCAGAGAGGAAGGGCATTTAAAGAGTGCCAACGTAGGGAAATCCCAAGATGCACGTCAGGCAGCAGGCAGGCAGCCTGCCCAGAATATGGAGCCAAGATAGGCCTCTGGAGAGAAGTCTCCAAAGGGTGTCTGTGTGTGTGGAAGAAAACTGTCAGACCACCTGATAACATTGGGAGCACTGCCATCTCACGGTTGGAGTACTTAGGGAAAAATGTATGATAGGCATAAAAAGCTAAGACATATTAAAAAAAAAAACCTAAGCAATTATTTTTTTCTAGGAAAATTGCAAAGTTCTGTGAGAAAGGAAATATGCTCCTAGAACACCTCTGTCTCAGCTGTAAGTAACATTCCCATGGTCATAATCATGTCAATATTGAATATCAATTTACCAGAAAGTGTGGTAAAGTGTATTAGGAAGGTGGAGAGAGGGGAGATGTATGTAGGCCCATATGGTGCTCGTTTGAGGAGAAAGCATTTCATTCTCTATGGTGATAAGTCAGTAGATAGTACCTAAAATTGACAAATTGTCAGGAAGTAGCCATATTAGCATGTTGTTCAGCAAGTATGGTATCAAATACAAGAGACAGCTAAGAATGGACAGTGGCTGCTTCAGGGTAGGAGAACAGGGGCAGTGAATGCTCTGGCTCTTTCTCTGGCTTTCTTTCTCTTTATGCATTTTCAACAATCCTACACCGACCAGACAAATAGAGCACTTTATCTTGAGGTCCTGGAATGAAAGGAATGTAGTGAAGTCCCTAATGTTGCCATATAAAGCTGAACCATCTTTTTTCCTTATTGTTCCAATTCTTACTTGGCTCCAACAGCATTGATTCTTATAGAAAGCCCAGCCCTATTGCTAAAGCAGAGATGAGATTTGAAAGAAAGATGTTCTGTCCATTAACTAGGGCTTGGCTTAACTTGACATACCATGGAAACTTGTAGAAGTGTAAAAGGCCATGTCCATCATGGACTTGATGAATTTGGCATGGCCACCCTATAAGAAGTTTATACAATTCTTTCTCTTTAATGATAGTCCTGAATTGACATACCCTATGAAATCAGTAAGGAGAAGTGGACAGTGGTATGGGAGGTTTTGCTTTGCTATGGGAATCAAGGCAGAGGAGGGGCTCAGAGAAAGCTCAATGTTGACATTTTGGTATATTTGGAATTGATTTGATCACTCCTTTGCCTCTGTTAACCCATTATTGAGTGATGCTTAGGGAATGAGGCCATGTTAGAGTCAAAGTATTTACTCTCTTTCTTTGACTCTCCTTGCTACCATCTTCTCCTTTCTCCATCCCAGCATCGTTTCCTGCCAGAGCTACTAAAGTCCTTTCCTTCCAAGCCCAGCTTCCATGGGTCTAGATATCACCAGCTGAGTGCCTGAGTGGGTGAGGCCATTGGCCACAGTGACATTTTCACCCCTGGAGAGGGGGTTGCATTGAGATACACTAACATTGGTCCCAAATAGGCTCTCAAGACATCTGTCCCATTTAGGTAAATAATATTATTTTGAGCGATCGTTGTGAACCAGGCTCAGGCACGTATTGTGTGACCCGTTAACTTAAAGATTACTTCCCGTCCTCAGTTTTCTGCTGCTCACCACAGACAAATGATGATGCATTTGACAAACTTCTTGTGAGTTTTGTGTTCCAGCTCAGCTCTGAATATGTAAAGCAGTCTGTTCTCTATTTGTTCTGTGTGTCGGCGTGTCCTAAAGTGAGTTTTTGAATGTAACATGTTTTGTTCTCTATTGAAACTACCCAAGCTTTTGCAAGGGCTGAATAAAAGAACAGACAGTAGTAGGTCTGGGCTGCATCCAGTGGCTACTGGAGACAGTAGGATTATTTATCTGTAAATCCTCTGAGGAGTAGCCAGGATGAGCATTGCTCACTTTTCTGCTTCTTCCAGGAACTCTGTAAAGCTTGAGCAAAGCTGCAAAATCTCCTCTTCCTATTCTTTAGAAAAGGTTATGTTTGTAGGGGCCCTTGGTCCCAGTAAGAAAGACAGGCCAAAAGGATGCTTAAAATGATGACAGTGAATGAATATATGTCCTAAGCCTAGCTCCCAGTCATGTGTCCTACTGCCTTTGTGAAGTGTCTATCAAAAGGCCCCTGCTTTTGCTGATGCCATGTGGTTGGTACTTAATGAATACTTCTCGTGTGTGTAAATCAAGACTCAGGAAATGCCTTGTAGGAAAACCACAGCTCTTTGAGTCTGCAGAGCTCACAGTTTGCCTTTAGAAGATCTGAGCTGCTATCCTAACTCTGTCACTTTTCTCATCCAGTGAACTTGATGAACCTCAATTTCTTTATCTGCAAATAAAGATGATTCTAGTTACCTCTTGTGAGTAGGAATTAAAATCATGCATGCCAAAAGTGTGTATATGTTTTTATTTAGTTTTAATAACAGAAGTGATCGGGATGCCTGGATGGCTCAGCGGTTGAGCATCTGCCTTTGGCTCAGGGTGTGATCCCGGAGTCCCGGGATCGAGTCCCACATCGGGCTCCCTGAATGGAGCCTGCTTCTCCCTCTGCCTGTGTCTCTGCCTCCTCTCTCTTTGTCTCTCGTGAATAAATAAATAAAATATATATTTTTAAAAAATAACAGAAGTGATTGATGAAAATAAATGTGTGCTCTCTGTTATCAGGACAATTTGGTACATTTATGTTTACAATTCAGCACAAGAAATAAAGAATTATTTGCTACTTGAGCATCCAGGCCAGCAGAAATAAAATAACTATATCTTGTGTATTTAATAAGAGCACAAAATTCGATTCAAGTGTAAATAAGTCTCTACATATATTAGGTTACATTGATATCTCTCTTTAGATTTCCCACAGCATTTGCTTTTTCTGCTGTTCACTTAGCACTTGGTCCAATAAGGATGTGTGATTGAATGAGAATTATTAACTTGAGGGACTCCTGGGTGGCTTACCTGCCTTCGGCTCAGGGCGTGATCCTGGAGTCCTGGGATCGAGTCCCGTATCAGGCTCCCTGCGGGAAGCCTGCTTCTCCCTCTGCCTGGGTCTCTGCTTCTCTCTGTGTCTCTCAAGAATAATAAATAAAATCTTAAAAAAAAAAAACAGTTATTAACTTGAGAGAGTTCAAACATTTCTTCTGCCAAAAAGAATCTGTAATTGGCAGCCAAGTGTACCACCCACCCCCCAGTCACTTTCCAAAAAGTTACTCTTCATACTAAACAATCTATGGGAGAGAACAGAGAGGGAAGGCAGGAAGAGAAGGAGCATAAAAAGAGGGTGGAGAGAAAGATTTTTCTAGAGATTTTTAGCAAATGTGTAGCACTTGGGAAAGAAGCCATAGCAAAGTTGAGAAGAAAGAAAAGTTTGTCAGTTTGACACAAGTCAAGAGTGGACTTACTTTAAGATTATTTCTTGCAAGTTGACCTCCACATGGCATTTCTTAGAGACTGGCCCCTGTGGTTCATGGATTTAATAGGGTCGTAGGTGAAAGGCATCATGGAATATTCATGGGAAGTTTTTCTCTGTCCAGCCAAGTAGTCTCTTTCAATAGGCTCCTACCTTGTTGATCCTCCTCTCCTGACCATGAAAATAATTTCTGTGAAACACAGAGGTAATTAAGCCAGTCTTCCATTTAAAACCCTCTCTTAAGGTATTATGCTGAGTGAAATAAGTCAATCGGAGAAGGACAAACATTATATGTTCTCATTCATTTGGGGAATATAAATAATAGTGAAAGGGAATAGAAGGGAAGGGAGAAGAAATGGGTAGGAAATATCAGAAAGGGAGACAGAACATGAAAGACTCCTAACTCTGGGAAACGAACTAGGGGTGGTGGAAGGGGAGGATGGGGGGGTGACGGGGTGATGGGCACTGAGCGGGGGCACTGGACGGGATGAGCACTGGGTGTTATTCTGTATGTTGGCAAATTGAACACCAATAAAAAATAAATTTATTATTAAAAAAATAAATAAAACCCTCTCTTAGGGACCCCTGGGTGGCTCAGTGGTTGAGCATCTGCTTTTGGCTCAGGTCGTGATCCCAGGGTCCTGGGATTAAGTCCCATATCAAGCTCCCCGTGGGGAGCCTGCTGCTCCCTCTGCCTATGTCTCTGCCTCTTTCCGTGTGACTCTCACGAATAAATAAATAAAATCTTTAAAAAAATAAAATAAAATAAAGCCCTCTCTAATGTTATGGACTGCTCAACCCTGTTATTTGGGTGTGACACACACGCACGCACACACATCCATGAGCCAACTGTCCATTTGACTGCTCAGGATGGCACTTCCCAGAAAATCATTTTCAGTAACCCAGTAACCAACACTTATTTTCTAAGAGTCAAGATTGTCCAGCAGAAGATGAAGAACAGAGATGTTCTCCATGCCCCAATAATCTCTGCCCATGCCCACATGTGACGCCAACCAAAATGGCAAAGGCAGAAGCCACATCCCACATGAAGTCCAGCCAACAAATGAAGGCACCAGTGACCTAACAAAGGCTAGAGGCATGGTAGGAGTATCTTTCTGGCCTGATAGGGAGCGGTGTTCTATCACTGCCAGGGTGGTCCATTTCCAGCACATGGTAACACTGCCTGCACCCAGGGGCAGACTGCTCCCTGCACCCTCCTTCTTCTGCTCAATCTTTCTTCATTGACCTTTGCTTGTGCCCTATCTCTGAGCTTCAGCCACCCCTAAGCAGACAACTCCCTGAAGGTGGCACACTCTTTCATGCCTTTGTGTCTTTGTATGTCCTATTTCTCTTCCCTGGGAAGCCCAATTTCTTTTTTCTTTCTGCAACTTCCTATAGTCTTCTTCAAGAATTAGCAAAATATCATCTCTCCCATGGACATCTCTCTGGTTGCATTCCCAGTCACATCCCCAGCAGAAGCAATCGTTTTCTCGTCTGTAATGTTGTTCTGGAATCAGGATGTCAAATATAGTCATATTTCTATCATATAGATAGACTCCTGTCTATCCCACTTAATGCTGTGAGACCTCCGAGAAGTTACTTGTTCTCTCTGTGTTTCAACTTTTTCAATTGTATCACAGGGATAATAACAGTAATAATATTATCACTTATAAAATTCTAATGAGGATGAGGTTCTTAAGAAAGTTTCCTGGAACCTCATAGTAACTTACTAAGTGCTAATTATTTATTTTTATTATCATTTATTACTGCTACTACCATTACCATTATCCTGTGTACCTCCCTAGTGCTTTCATTCACACAAATTTTATTCACATTATTATTTTTTATTGTGTTGGTCTGCCTCAATCTCATCTATTTTTAATCCTCAGGGCTTACCATAATATCTGACATGAAGTGATATCCAGTAAATATTTTTGAATTTCAAATATTAGTGTCTATGTTTTTTTTTCTCCTTATCAGATGAGAAGCTCCTTGATGTGTGTTTTCTGCTTTATAGCAGTCCTCAGGGATGCTAGCCCAGTACCCTCAACATAATCAGTGCTCAAAAGTCTATTGAAGAAACTTGTGAATTAATGAAGTGTGTAGAAATAACTATTTAAATATTGGCTTCCAGAGAGTAGGGAAGACCACTGGCGTAAAGGGAGACCCAGTTCCAGCTTGTCATGTGGGGCCAGCTGGAGGACTTTGGTCCAATTCTTTGTTTCATAAACTTCTGTTGAAGTCAAAGGCAGTCAGGATGTGGTGTTAAAGATGTTAAAGGCAGTCAGGATGTAGTGCTAAAGATGTGTGTTTGCCTTCTGAGCCTGAAGCCAGGATGTGGAAGCCATAAGAGAGAGATAAGGGGTTTGTGTGGGGGCAGTTGGATGGACTACCGAACTCACACGTTCTTTGTAAATCTGAGAGGTAAGATTCTGTGTCCCATAGCTTTCCAAGTCTGTATTTCCACAAAATCAGGCTCTTATAAAGTTTCTCTTCTTCTACAGACTATCTGGTGGACATAATTTGGTTGGATGTTTCCTTATGCTACATTCATCAGGTTACAAATAGCTTAGTCGTGATTTTCCTCAATGAGGGGTCAGACTGAAGCAACACTTTGACCCAACTTCTAACTGAGAGACTGTATTTTCATGGGAGTGTTTAAAGTGGGTTGTTCTGTACCTCAAGAGTGTGGTGTGCTTTGATCCATTTAAGATCCTCATCTAGGGAATAACATTCTGAACTTTGGATTGATTATTTAACAGCTCTTACTAGCTCTTACTATTAAATACTATTCCTTTAAAGGGACACTTGTTAAGCTGTTTGAGCCATGAATTTATGTTTTGTTTAAAGAGTGCCATTTAAGGTTTAGATCAAGAGATTTTAGGGGAATGGTTTAAGTAAAAAATGAGAAGTTACTTGAGCTCAGTTTAAAAATTTTGCCAGGGACCTGGAACACACAGAAAAAAAAAAATGTGGGGTCATTATAAATGGATCGTGAGACTCTACTTTTCTTCTGTAAGCTACTTGGAAATGAAAAGTGTAAATGGAAAGATAAATGAGGGAAGGATTTCGAAAGTTCTTCGTCAAGGAGCCCAGTTATTGCCTGAAATGGCAAAGGAAGTAGCAAAAATCCCTCTTCAAGATGCCTCGGACAGACTCAAATGCCCAAGAAGCCTGAGCATGGCTTCCAGAAACCTCTCTTGGTGCTCTGCTTTAGTACCTACCTCTTGTAGCTGTTGGGGGCTCATAGAACAGTAATTTTTTTTTTCCTCCTGGGCCTACAGGTGACTAAAAAATCTTGTATAATCTTACTCTTGAGGTCTCTTTTATCATCTCTACCTGAAAGCCCAAGATCCAGAAAAGGCATCCAAGGCTAGGCTTCATCACCATGTCTGAAAGTCTGGGTTCCTGAATTACCACATGGGAGGGAGCCATTGGGGATGGCTGTCTGCCTGTCCTTTGCATAGACTTGGTGTGATCGGGCAATGAACTTAAAAGTTGCTAAGCTACTGAGATCTCAGAATGTATTTGTTATGGCAGCAGCTATATTATGGTTTTGGACTAATAGAAATGAGTAAAATACAGATCTTGTCTTTAAGGAGTTAACTTTTTGTTAGGGAGAGGCATATAAATAAATGATTATAAAATAATATGATCAGTATAGCAAATGAGATGTGTAAGACACAATGGAAGTAGAGCAGGGATGATGATGATGATGATGATGATGATGATGATGATGATAGAAAGACTTTCTGGAGGAAATCCACCACTGTGTATTTTTTACAAGTGTGGCTATATTTGGGGAGGGGGGTTGTAGGTGGGGGGAAGGGGAAGATGAGAGGCAGGTCAGTGTTGCGGGAGCAGAAGAGATGAGGCTGAGCAATGGTGACACATGGGGCCGCAGACAGAGCAGATGTTAGATCTTACAGAGTCTTACACATCACTCTGGGGACCTGGACTTTTTGAGATAAGTGGTATTAAAAGTGGTGATCTGTGGACATGTAAGAAGCTTGTGTCAGGATGTACATCAACCATCTGCTTCTTTAAAGCTTTAAAAAAAAAAAAGGTCACCTGAACTAAATAACAAGCATAATGATATAGTTGATTCCCATTCTGGTATGAGCTTCTTCTTTTGTCACATCTTCAGAAACTGTTTATTCATCTGAGGGCACATTTTGAGCGGAACTGCTTTGGACAAATTATTCTGCTTGCTGTGGACGATGGGTAGGAAGGCATCATATATCCAGGGCGGGACCACTTAAGGGGCATGGGGGAAGTAATTCCAAAGGAAGATGATAAAGATATAAACTAGAGCACTGGATGTAGAAGGGCACAGGAGGGAATGAGTTTCAGAGATATTTAGTGCAGGAGCAGGGCACCATGCAAACAGTGAGGAGAGAGAGAATTAAAAACTAGATTTGTCTGGCAACAAAACCCGTGCTCCTTTTACCATCCTACGCTGTACACTGATCTTAAGGAGATATAAGGTACCAAGCAGAATGTGAATTTAATTTTGGTAGTAGATCATTTATAAGAGCCATCCTTGCTGTATTTTCATAGGCAATATCTTTTAATAAAAGGCAGAATGTTCCCTTTGAGGGGCACACACAATATTCAATGCAAAGGCGTTGAACTAATCTCATATTAGGTATATAAAAAAAGACCAGGTTGGTCAGCAAGTGACAAGGAAATAGGGAAATTTTATATAGATTGAAGAAACAAAATCAATACAAGCATAATAGTTTACAGAGGCAATGTGTTTTTTAGTTTAAAAATCCCTGAAGATGAGTGTCCTAGTCAATAGGTATAGAAACTCTTGAGGACATAATTCTCATTCAGTGCAGATAAGCAGTTATCTGAAGCCAATTATCTGATATAAGAAAAGAGCTCATGTTTTCACAAAGTGTCTTCCTTTGAGTATGTTTTAAGAATGATTATTTTCAAAGTTAGCCAGCTTATCGGGGGGCTTTTCTACATCTAACCAGAGAGAACAAGGGAAAGAAAATTTTGAATATACAATGCATTTAAAGAACCAGTGGCGTCATTGGGCTTTGTAGAACTGGGTCAAGAGGTGTGGCCAAGGCTTTCAGAAGCTTTCTAATTTAAGTATTCAGACTTTTCTACATACTCTTTCTGGTTCAGAGGCTCTATGCTTGGTAGTCTTGAGATTTCCTCTTATGCCCCCCGAGTAGTCCTTTCAGCCATAGTCTACATTATAAAGTGTTTTAGATATTATCAGGTCCAAATATTCTATTTTACAGTTAAAGAAATAAGACATAGGTAGGGGAGGGGTCTTGCCCAAGCTCATAGTTAGGGTAGGCTTTAATTGTAGCCTAGGCATCCTAACCCTCAGTGGATCTGGAATGTAAGCTCAGGGCAAAATGGGGCTCTATCTCGGCTACTGTCATATCCACCATAGAGCTTGGAACATTGCATGGCAAAAAGAGTGTGTTGGCTGTACAATTCCAGTAATGGACCAAGTGATTATGTTTTAGGATTCCTATAACATGGAAAAGCTTGGTGTGGCACTTGGCAAGATGCCAGTTCCCCCTTCTGTTCTAGTTCCACCAGGCTACCCGTCTTCTAGGCTACTCAACACCATCCCCAGCTCACAACTGTCCAGGGATTTGGGAGTAGCCTAGCTCCAAGGTGGCAGGAGGGTGGAGAGCCCAGAGGCTCTGCACTCAGGCAAGCTGGCTTTAGTTCTGCTCTGACCTGGCTCTGATTCTTGCTCTACCTTTACTCAATGATTAAAGCTGTTTTATGATAATCTGAAGCCTGAGTCTCTGTCTTGATTTTTGCCCATTATCTGTTGGAGTAATCTGGGCTTGAGTGCAATAACAAATAAGCTCCCAAGTCTCAGTGGCTTGATCCATGAAGGCTCATCCCTTACTCATGAGTCTGCCAGCTTTCTAGGATAATTTCCTCCCAAGTGATGACTTAAAGGATCTCAGTTTCTTGCATCTTGCAGTTGTACCACATGGAAAACATGACTTCTGGTTCACATGACAAAGCAAGAGTGGGCTGGAGATTTGTGAGCTATTTTTTAAATGCATTTGCTTTGAAATGCCTATTGGCCAAAACTAGTTATATGGCCTTCCCAACTGCAAGGGGATTGGGAGTTTAGGAAAACATACAGATTTTAGTAAGTAATAACTCTGTGAAAATAGGATCAGGCAGATAAATGAAAGATTGCTGATATTTTCATCCTTTTTTTTCCCTTCCTTAAAAAAAAACTTGTAACACATTGACTTTGCACAGCGGAATGTTCTTTGTGGCTTAACAAGACATAAACCAGTAGCGGTGGGTCTAGGAAATATAATCGGTGAGGCTTTAGGTTCTTGAGAACTTTGCTAGCGTCGGTGACAGCTTTGAGATTAGGTCACATGAGTTGTCTTACAGAGTAATAAAAGGTAGCATGGACGTGGCTGGGCTGATCCCAAGTTGGCTGACTATTCATCTTAGACAGAGTTAAAGAAAAACAGTTGCCCAGTGGCCTTTCAACTCTGCTCCTTTCCTGTTATTTCTTCAGCCATTTATGGTCTCGTGTCTGGATAGAGCTGGACCAAAGTTTGGCAGGATTTGAGGCAGATAAATCGTTTGCAGACTAGTAAGGGCCTTGCAGTTTTACCAGGAAAGGGAAATTGGGAACTTGGAGTAGGCTGGTATCTCCTTTTGCTGGCCAAATGTGCTCCCCTTTTAACCCCTATGGAGGCCAAAGCATAATTCTAGCATTGTACATTCTATACCTTCATTGCATAAATGCCCTTCTATGCATTTGGTGGGAAGGCCCTAAGAACTCCCTATAGGCAAAGCAAATGGCAGTTGACTATGGTGTGGGTGGCATGAGATGTTGCACTGGATGTCTGGGATGAGATGCCCACCTTCTTGTTTTCTACTAGTGTCTGTTCTAGAATAGGATTGGCTACCAAAAGTCAGATTTTCTGTTACAGCTGATAGGAAACCAACTGTGAGTCCTTTCCTCTTTCTTCTCCACCACTTCCCCATCCTAAGACTAATCGGTTATCACAGCCTCACAATTGTGACTCTGGATACCTCCCCAATGTGTTTTATACTCCCTACCCGATTGTCTTTACCTTAGGTTAAGGCTCTACTCTGTCCCATGTAGAATGTTTGAATAGCATCCCCACTGGTCTTACTACCTCCAGTCTCAATTTAGTTAGTTTGTTTTTTATTCTCCCACACAGAGTGATATTCCAAAATCCAAATATAATCATGTCACCAATGTGTGTAAAATCTTTCAATGGTTTTCAATCATCTGTGGAATAAATTCCAACTTGCCTGTTTTAGATCATATCACAACGTGGCTGCTGGTTTTTTCTCTATAGTCTCTCATCTCTACATTCTGGCATGTGTGGGATAATCTAGTTACCAGATTGCCTTATGCCCATTTATGCCTTAGTCCTTTCCCAAATGTTCTACCCAGAATGCCACTCCTTTACTTCTTCATCTTGCAAACACTTTAATCTTTAAGGACTCTGCCCAGATACTACCTCTCTAAGGGAAACTTTCTATATCCCTTCAGTTCAGTTAAAAACCCTGTATGGGGGCTCTAGTACTGTTTATTCCATTGAATCACCATTTTTCACAAGCTCAGAATCTTTATGTAGATACTGAACCTCTCAAAGGCAGGAACCTTTGTCTCTATCATGTGTGACTCTGTTTTTGGACTCTCCATTCCATTCTATCAATCTATATGTTTATTGTTATGATGACATCACACTGTCTTAATAACTATAGCTTTATAATAAGTCTTGAAATCAGGTAATATAAATGCTGCATTCTGTTCTTTTCAAGGTAGATATGACTATGTATATGCGAAAAGTTGCTGTGATTGGAGCCAATGGACCTCAGAAAGAAACTGCCTTATTTGTCTCTATTTGAACTGGGCCAAAACCTTTGGACTGGGCAAAATGGCATTTATTTTACAAGTAATCGTTAAAGCGGGCAGGATATCGGGCATCCCGTCTGATCATACAGTTGTTGGCTGTGCACTTTCTGAAGCCAGAGTAGTTAATAAATTCATATCAGGAATGGTTTCCTCTGCCGAAACCAATGAAACAGTTGATCAATGTGTAACCAAAGGTGGCTCAGCCTATTAGTACCAACTGACAGTATTTTTCCTCTTTTATATAAGTCATATAATTGCCCTTCTTCCTCCTTCTCATAAAATCCCCTTGCTTTCATCCCCCTCAGCGGGGACACTATTTGGGTTTCTAGCTGAATCTGTGCTCCCTGATTTGCAATTCTTTGATCCCAGATAAAGGCTCTTTTGCCCCTCATTGAGGCTTTTTATTTTCAAGTTGACATGTCACCTTTATATCACCCTATAAATCCAGAATCAGCTTGTCACTTTCAACACCCAAAATCCTTTGGGATTTGGATTGGGATTGTATTTAATCTATGGTTCCATGTGGGGAGAATAGACATGTTAACAATATTGGGTCTTGCGACCCGGGAACGCGGTGCATATCTGTTTGTTTAGGTCATCTTGCATTCTCTGAGAAATGTTTCATGGCTTACAGCGTACAGTCCTTCACATCTTTTGTCACTTAAAAAAAAAAACCTAATGTGCAAAAACTCAAATCTAGGAAACAAATCAGGAAAGGATTCTTTGCTTTCCAGATGGATTCAACAAAAAAGGTTCTTAAACATGAGCAAATCCCACATTGGAAAGAATACATCACAGAGTAGGTACTCAGACCCTCTGCTGACAACTGTGTGCCTAAATAGTCAATTTAAAGAATTGGCATCAGGGGTGCCTCAGTAGCTCAGCAGTTGAGCATCTCCCTTTGGCTCAGGTTGTGATCTGGGGGTCCTGGGATTGAGTCTTGCATCAGGCTCCCCACAGGGAGCCTGCTTCTCCCTCTGCCTGTGTCTCTGCCTCTCTTTCTGTGTCTCTCATGAATAAGTAAATAAAATCTTTAAAAAAAAAAAAAAAAAAGAATTGGCATCAGTAGTGACTTCCCCTGAATCCAAAGACTACTGGAAGTCAAGGATGCCTGTGTTCAGTTTATCTCACTCCTCCATGGCATTTGTTTTGGTTCCTTGCTGGCAGAAATTTGCATTCTCTGAATGTGGTAGTCTGCTTCAGACAGAATCAGCGTCTGGGAGCTCAAGGATGGGTTTGGTTGCAGTGCCTTAGGGCCTGGGATGGCCTGATGACTCCTACAAATGACTCTCCCACCCACATGGAGCCAGACTGTGTGTGTGGGGGAGGACGGCTGGCTCTGCCAGTCAGACATAATTTATGGGTGACTACAGAAAGCAGAAAGTCTTAGGCTAGACTGAAAATGCAGAGGGGGACGCAACCTCAGGGCTGTGCCAATTCCCCCCAGGCTGTGAGAAGGTCACAGTCATGGTCCTGTTCATTCTGCACCTGCTTAGAAGCGAGCTGTCCTAGAGTTCAGTTCAGCTGTGCCTGACCCCCCATCCCTAAGCTTGAAAGCCTCTAATGCCCCCCTCTTACCCACCCAATAGTCCAAATTTCTTTTTATGACATTTAAATCCTTTTACCATCACTGTCCAAATTCCTACTGGGCCTTCTTTCCTGGGTATTCCCCACATTTCTTCTGCCCCCTGGATCTATAGGGGTGCATACAGTTCCCAACGAATGACAGAACTGTTTTCTTACTTTTGCTGCTTGCAATTCTCTCGGTGTCTATGACCTCACTGTCCTGTTTTATGTATTCTTTTGTTCTCTGAGAGTTTTCTGCAATTTTGTCTTCTGATGGTTGTATTGAAATTTTCATTTCCACTGTCCAACCCCTCTATCCAGCCCAGGCTGTTGGAATAACATTTCTAACTTACAGCTCTACTCATGAGCCTGTTAAAACACTTCAGCTCCCTTCTAAGGCCGAATGATGAAGCAGAACTTATTGGCTTGGCATCAGGACTCTTCAAAATCCACTTTCCCGTGCCATAACCTACATGATTTACTGGCTTTCTTACTCTGAGTGCACAACTCTGGGATGGATACCCTGGAGCCTTTCTCTAGCACTTAGCCATTGGTTGCTGGCACCTGGATGTTGTATTTTGTTGCAGATCGTATGTATGTATGTATGTGTGACTATGTCTATATTCCTACTAGACTGTGTGCTTCCTTGGGCCAGCACCTACTTTGTTTATCCCATGTAGCCTCTTCAGGATCAAGCACACTGCTTCCCATGGTTGATGCCCAATTAATAATTGCTGGTGTTGAATAACAAAGAAGTGGAGCAGAGGATGCCCATGGTGGCTATTGATCAGGGAATTATGCTGACCTCTTAGATAGAAGCTTACAACCTGGACTTGGCTGGGGGTAAGAATAAATGAGTGCTTTTCCAGTTCCATTTAACAGATATATGTGGATCACATCAAGGTTGGATATTAAAAAGTACCGTTAAATACTGATCCCAGAGGAAGAAATGCAAATTTATGTTCAACTGATGCCTGCAGGTGAGGCATTAAGCTTGGGCCAGCTTTCTGTGATTTAATGAGCTGTGAAAGAGGGGCCTCACAATCTTCCATCTGCCGCCCTGGGCTTGTGGTCACAACCATGACACAGCCAGACTTCATCAGCAGTTATAATGAAGACCAGCAAGTGCCCCGTCAGCACAGAGAAGACCACTGAAGGTCAGGGACAGAATAAAAGGGAAGAGAATCACTTTCAGCCCATTGAAGAAATTTTTAACTGATGGGCAGGCAGGCATTCCTGAGGGAGACTTGTCTGTTCACAGGGCTGTCCTTGCATTTATACGCCCCTGCTTTACGCTGCTTTATGCTCCGTGCCAGGCAGAAACCAGGGGGCACATGCATGAGGGAGCTACAGGGCAGCCATTTAAAAAGGTCCCTCACATTTTTTTTTTTTTTTTTTTTTTTATAAAAGGTCCCTCACATTGATGGACAACTTGACAATCTTCCTTTCAAAAAGCTGGCCTCTATTATTAAAAAGTTATAACATAAAATGTTAATATAAAAACTAAAAGGGAATAATGGCTGTATCCTACACTCAAAGATAATTGTCATCATTGTGCTCAGGTTTTCATCCCTTTCTCAATGCCTGGGCACTTTTCAGGAGCTTAGAACATAAGACACATTCTTCTTTGTCACTTACTTTGTAACACAAGCACCTCCCCATGTTAATACATAGTCTCTTCACAGTTTTTATTTCATTTTCAAAATTAAAGTATAATTTACAGTAAAATTCTGTCTTTTTTAGGGCATAGCTTTTGTGAGTTTGATGAGAGTGTGTATGGTCACTTAACTGCCACAATAAGATACAGAAGCAATTTCACACACACCCCCCCACTCTCCAATTTTACTGTGCTCCTTTGTAGGCAATCACTCAAGCCCCAGATCCTGGCAGCTACTGATCTGTTTTCTGTTGCTATAGTTTTGGTTCTGCAAGAGTTTTGTATAAATAGAATTTATGGTAGGGGTGCTTGAGTGGCACTGTCGGTGAAGCATCAGACTGTTGGTTTCAGCTCAGGTCATGATCTCAGGGTCGTGAGATGGAGACCCTTGTCAGGCTGTGGTGCTCAGCATGGAGTCTGCTTATAAGACTCTCTTTCCCTTGCTCTCTGCCCCTCCCCCCTGCTCTCACTCTCTCAAATAAATAAGTTTTTTTTTTTTTTTAAAGAGAATCTATAATATAAACTCTGGGTCTGGCTTATATTCAGCATAATGCCTTTGAAAATTATACATGTTGTTCTGTGCATAACTAGTTTGTTTATTTTCATTGCTGAGTGGTATTACATTGTATGGATTGACTGTACTTTATCAATTCCCTGGTTGAAGTACATTTGGGTTATGTTTGAACTGAATTAGATTTTGGTGGTAATATAAAAAAGAAAACCTATAAACATTCACACAGAGGGTTTTGTATGGACATAAGTTTTCATTTCACTTCAGTAAATACCTTGAAGTGGATTGCTGTGTCATATGGTAAATGAATATTTAACTCTATAAAAACATCCACCCACCTAGTGCCCAGATTTTGATTTATAATACCATTCTCTAATAAAAGGAACCAGGGCTCTTTGGATGAATGGCTGATTCTAAGACTGGAGCAGGAAATATATAATATAAAAGAATATATATGAGCTTGGAGCACTGATAAGAGTATGTCCAAGGGGCATAAGGGCCAACTGGAAGACCTCTCAGTGGCCAAAGTTGGGACAGTATGATGAGCAACAACACAAATAGTAGAGTAGTATTGGATTATAATCTAAAGTATAAAAGAAATATCCAAGTGTCTGTACTAATATGAATAAATGACTGAATAAATGGGGAGGAAAAGACAAATCTCTCCGGCAAAAGAATTTAAAACAAATTGTATAGATACTCCACTGTAAAAAGGGGATCTCTAATTCAGCACCCCTGAAGTATGGACTGCACATGGTGATTTCCTCCAAAGTGGTATAGTATGGAAAGGGGAGAGGGTAGCAAAAGTAATTTTAAAGTTGAGAAATACTCCCTCAGCAGGTGATCAAGGTCAAGTCCATAGTCAACAATATTGATTGTATATAGGTTTGATATGATGTGATAAAAAGGCACTTTCCCCTTTGATCATCCCCACAAAACCCCTTAACCTTAGTCTAAGCATGAGAAAAACATCAGACAAATACCACAGAGAGGCATCCTACAAAATACTTGACCAATACTCAGAATAGCCAAGGTCTAAAAACAAGGCAGTTCTGAGATACTATCATAGCCAAGAGGAGACTTAGGAGACATGATGACTATATGTAATGTGATATCCTAGATAGAGTCCTGGGATGGGGTGGGGGAAACATTAGACAAAAAATGAAGAAATCTGAATAGTTGATAGCAATATATAAGTATAGTTTGTTCATTGTAACCAATGAATCATACTAATGTAAGATATTAATAATAAGGGAACCTATCTGCAGCAGGAGAAGGGAACTCTGTATTATCTGTTCCATTTCTCTATAAATCTAAAACCATTTGAAAAAATAAAATCTATTAATTAAAAAACCCTGCAAAACTCCTTTCAAAAGTGGCTGTTATCATTTTATATCTCCACCATCATATTTCAGTTGCTTTACTTCTACACTAGCACTTGGTATGATCAGTTTGTTTTATCTTAATCGTATTCATAGGTATAAAATATCTCTGTAGAGTATCTGTTCAACTATTTTTTTCCATCTATTTATTTTTAGAGGGTTGCTTCTTTTTTTTTTTAAGACTTCATTTATTGATTGATTGATTGATTGATTTATGAGAGACACAGAGAGGGGGGCAGAGACACAGGCAGAGGGAGAAGCAGGCTCCATGCAGGGAGCCCGACGTGGGACTCGATCCCGGGTCTCCAGGATCACGCCCTGGGCTGAAGGCAGCACTGAACTGCTGAGCCACCAGGGCTGCCCCATTTTCTTATTTTTGAGGATGGATAGTTTTCTAAATATATATTCTAGATACAAGCCTTTTTAAAAAGATTTTATTTATTTATTCATGAGAGACACAGAGAGAGTGAGATACATAGGCAGAGGGAGAAGTAGGGTCCCTGTAGGGAGCCTGATATGGGACTAGATCTCAGGATCCCAGGATCACTTCCTGAACCACCCAGGCCTAGATATAAGTCTTTTAACAAAAATGTAACTTGCAACTTTTTTCTCAATTTGTGACTTGTTTTTTCATTCTCTTGAAAGTGTCTTTTGAAGAACATAAATTATTAATTTTATGAAGTCCAATTAGTCCATTTTTATTTTAAAAATTATTTCAATTCAATTTAATTAACATATAATATTAGTCTCAAAGGTAAAATTTAATGATTCATCAGTTGCATACAACACCTAGTGCTCATTCCATCATTTGCCCTCCTTAATGCCCATCACCTAGTTACCCCATTCCCCCATACACCTCCTCTCTAGTTACACTCCATTTATTTCCTAGAATTAAATCTATTATGGTTTTCCTCCCTCTCTGTTTTTGTCTTATTTTATCACTTGGCATACAGGGAAATACAAATCAAAACTACAATGAGATACCACCACCTCAGACTGGTCAGAATGACTAAAATTAACAACTTAGGAAACAACAGATGTTGGTGAGGATTCAGAGAAAGTGGAGCTCTCTTATACTGTTGGTGGGAATGCAAACTTGTGTAGCCACTGTGGAAAATAGTATGGAGATTCCTCAAAAGTTAAAAATAGAGCTACTCTATGACCCAGTAATTGTACTACTAAGTATTTATCCAAAGGATACAAACATAGTGATTCAAAGGGGCACATGCATCCACAATAGCCAAACTATGGAAAGAGCCCAGATGTCCATCAGCAGATGAATGGATAAAGAAAGTACATATACACATTGGAATAATACTCAGCCATCAAAAAGAATGAAATCTTGCTATTTGCAACAATGTGGATGGAACTAGAGAGCATTATGATAAGCGAAATAATTCAAAGAAAGACCAACATCATATGATTTCATTCATATGTGGAATTTAAGAAATAAAACAGATGAACAAAGGGGAAGGGAGGGAAAAATCAATTTTTTATGGGTATTCTTGATGGTATATTGTTGGGGGAGGCAATCAAGAGGACGTGACCAGTGGTTGGCCTGTCAGCTGGACCCAGGCAATCAGAGGCTCCTTACTCCCTCTTCTGTCTTTGGGATGTAGGTTGCACCCACCAATGCCACACTAGGCGCTGTTTCAAGGAGGTAGCCTGAGAAAGTAAGTTATTGTTGAGACCATCTGGACTGAATATATGACTGAACCCAGTTAAGGCCTCTTAGTAAACTTTGGAGATTCTAGCTGGTGGGTTTAGGGATTTACTCATCTTGTGATTACCCAAGATAAAACTTGTATGTTCTCTTGTATACTGAATCTGTTCCTTACCGATCTGAAATGGTCTGTCCTTGACCTCCATATATGGAGGCTAGTTTGTGAACCGATGTGTATCTAATATCTCTTTACTCAGTCCAGGGTCACGAAGATTTTCCCCTAGAATTTTTGTTATTTTAGGTTTTTACATTTAGGCTTATGATCATTTTAAGTTAATTTTTTGTATAGGTTGTGAGATAGGAAGAGTGGGTTTTTTGGTTTTGGCATTGTTTTTGGTTTGTTTGTTTGTTTTGGCACATGGATAACCAATTGTTCCAAGTGGTTTTTGGTGAAAAGATAATTCTTTCTCCATTGAATAATCTTTATGCTTTTGTTCAAAATCCATTGATCATATATGTTGCC
Source organism: Vulpes vulpes (assembly GCF_048418805.1). Classification (NCBI taxonomy): domain Eukaryota; kingdom Metazoa; phylum Chordata; class Mammalia; order Carnivora; family Canidae; genus Vulpes; species Vulpes vulpes. The sequence continues at coordinate 98,535,420 of NC_132787.1, read as the reverse complement.
TTCATGATGGCTTCTATTTTGTTTCATTTATTTATAAGTTTATCTTTTTGCCACTACTTCACTGCCTTAATTGCTGTAGCTTTATAATAAGTCTGGAAATCAGGTATTATGAGAACTGCAACTTTGTTGTCTTTAAAAAATGTAATGTTTGATTCTTTGGTTCCCTTACCCTTCTATAGAAATTTTAGAATCAGTGTGTTGATTTCTATAAAAATCCTGTTAAGATTTTGATTGGACTTGCATTGCATGTATAGATTCCTTTCTTTTGCTTGCTTTGGATTTGTTTTGCTTTCTTTTCTAGTTTTTTTAAGATAAAAACCTTAGATCATTGGTTTGAGACCTTTTGTCCTTTTCCAACACATGCCTTTAATGCCATAAATGTCCTTCAAAGCACTGTGCTTAGTATGTTACAAACATTTTGATGTATTGTGTCTCCCATTTCTACTCTCAGACTATTCACTGAGTGCATCCAGCTGAACAATAAAGTCACTTGTGGAGCTTTGAAAAATGTTTGTCTACTTACTCCCAAGGCCATGTGAGTCAGCAAATCTGGGGGTGGGACCAGGCATTACTTAGTTATAATACCTCCTTAAGTGATGTTAATGTGCATTTAAGATTGGGAATCCCTGCTCTATCTTATTGAAAGTAATTCCCAAACTGTTGTGTGCAGATGCTCAGCTGGATGCTTGCTAAAAAATTCATATTCTTGCACCCACTACTAGAGATTTTGGTTCAGCCAGTATACATGATGGTTGGTGGAAACTAAATTTTTAAAAATGTAGCCCATGTGATGCCGATTCATGTGGTCTTCAGACTACACTTGGTGAAAATCTGCTTTAGAGAATCCATAAAATAAGAAATGAGCCCCTGCTGTGGTAGCAGCCATATGCATTTCAAGAGGCAAAAAATAGCTCTAGTACTGTTGGCACTCTTGGAGAGGGTGCCTCCCCCCAACCCCCTGCTGTCACAGAAGAAAGTCTGTGATGGCAAAGAAGTTTTCCTTGCTGGGAATATCCCTTGCTGGGATGGCTTCAGGACTACAACTGCTGCCCTTAACATCATTTTTCAAGGCCAAGTAAAAATACCTTCATAGATTTCAGATCTTTGCTCATGCAGTTTGCTCTATCTAAATGTCTCTCTTTTCATCTAGCTAACTCCTTCTCCTCCCTGCCACTCCATCCAGGAAGACTTCTTCAATCTTATCTCGACACTGGAAGTTTTCCTTCTCCAGTCTAGATTAGGCACCTTTCCTAGGGGACCTCATAACATTTCTGCTTGTTGATATCAAGGATTAATCGTCTACTTACTCATCTGCATCTCTCATAAACCCTTCAGGACAAGTATGCTCCATCATCAGAGCATAGCCTAGGCTTTGATACCCTTAAGAAATGCGTGCTGAGCTAATCTAAACTGAGCAACTCTGAAAAGCAGACATCTCACCATTCTGCCTTCCTATTGGTTTCATTTTAGGATGTGGTCAGGGTAGTGATTCCCCACATGTTCTATATCATCATCATCTGGAACCGAATCAATATGCGGGGGTTGGGGGTGGAGTAGGTGCGGAAGCACAGCCAGTTCTTCGAGTCTCCAGTCCAGGGTCTGGCAAATAATAACTGCTTAGAAATATTGTTTGGTCAATGAAATAAGAAAACAAAGAAGGAAAAAGCCAAAGGATATCCGGAATAAGGATGCAGAGGCCCCATCAAGTCTTGAATTTGGAAGAAAAACTTGCTTAACTTACCAATTGTTAGATTCTAATCATTCTGAAATACCTAAATCCAGTTCCAGGCTTTCAAAGTAGAAGAGACTTATAATCAGAGAAGGACTTACTTTCCTTTCCCCAGGAAATAGGATAAATGAAAATATTTTTCTGAACATCCCAGTTAGTGGGTTAATGTAATGAGTATTGGTAGGTCAAATAATGTAGTTGTACAAACAAGTGTTTAAACTGCTGCCAACAAAGAAGTTTAATCTCCCTGATAGAAACTGAGTTTTTAGGCCCTTTAGAAATATCCACTTACAAGTAAACAAGTTGACAAACAGTATTTCTCCATGCACGGTCTCAATCCCAGAGTACGTGTTTGTCACAGCATGTCGGATTTTGCTGTAGGCACTTGTAAATGATAAAATTGCTTTCCTTTAAAAAATAATAGAAATGCTTGCACATTCTCTATGGTCATTCAAAGTAGAGATAATTTTTTCCCATATAGAAAGGAATGCATGAATTTTTTTAATATGAAAATAAAATAATATCCTTTCTGGTATAATATCAGTTGAAGAGCAGGTAACAGGTTTGTCTCTGGGAGCAGCAGGGTGGAGGGACCAGTTAAACTCCAAAGTCTAGGGCAAGAGGAAGCTAGTCAGCTGCCAAGTACTGAGCAAAGCAGGATTGATTGATGAGAACTTCATTCACTCAATCAGAAAATATTTATCAAGTACCGACTACATGTCAGCCACTGTTTTAGGAGCTGAATGATGATGCAAGAAGATTTCACAGAACGGATTATGGGATAGAAATCTGTAGAGATATAAACAGAGAAAGAGCTCTGAACAAAGAAATTTGGTTTTAGTTCTATGAATGCCTTGGGTAATTTCTCACCCTCTCTGGGTTCTAGTTTCTAACGGGACGAGGGGAGATGAGATTAGACCACACAGTCTCTGAGGTCCCATTCATCTCTGTCATCAAGGTATTACCAGGCTACTGAAAAATGAAAATATGCATCAGTGATTTCAATGTGGGAGTTCAATATGTTAAGGCTCCATTGGAGACTAGGCTTTGGATATTGCTTATACTGCCCAGGATGAGGTAGAGAGAAATTTTCTGTTCATGATTCTTTTTGAAGCCAGTGTGGGAACTGGGTTATGGAAGAGTTTGAGAAAATAACAGGTAAGGACTTGGCCTATTTTTCCATATCTCTGTACTGCTTTAGGGGATGGGCTATGGTCAGAATGAGCACAAAGACTGAAGCCAGACTTACTGTCCACTGCATGGTGATGGTATAGCAGGAAAAGGCAACTTTATGATAGTCCTGGTTTGTTACTTTTATGTCTCACTTCATTCTTAGCTGCATGAGATTTCCCTCTGCCCTCTACTATCTGAGCAATCTCTTAACAGTTTTGGATTGAGATTGATACATAGATTATATAAATTTAAACCTACAAAACAGTTAAAGTAGTGCTTAATACTGAGTAAGTTCTAGAATGTCAGTTTTTTTTCTTGCTTGTATGAAAGCACAGTAATCTGAGATCTTCTATTGTACAGCCAAACTGTGAACATATATATTCCTTTAGAATCACTCTTTTATAAAAATAATGGCAACTGTGCCTACCTCCTGAACTGAAGTACATATTCTCTTTCACAAGGATTTCCAATTGCAGGCTTATATTTTTCTTCCTGCACCCAATTACACCTTTTGTCAGTGCCTCATCTACTTGCTTTTGGAGTTTCCTTTCTAAAGCACAATCCTGATCATATCATTCCTCTGTTCAGAACTTTACGGTGACTCCTTACCACTTATAGGATAAAATCCCAAGCCCTGAGCTTACATTTCTAGCTCATTGTAATCTAGCCTCATCTCACACCATATCACTCCACACACCGTCTATCCCAGTGCTTCTCAAACTTGAGTGTGCTTCAGAGTCACCTGGAGGCTTGTTAAAAATACATGTTTCTGGGCTTCATGCCTGGCAATTCTGATTCAGTGAGTTCGAGATGGGGCCTTGAAATTCTGCATTTCTAACAAGTTCTCAGGTGATATTGATTGTGCTTGCTGGGGACCACACTTTAAGAAGCATTGGTCTAACCACACGAAACATGGGCTCTTTGGAGGGATATCTAGTGCATGCTGTCATAACTCAGCATTTCTCATACTCTGTCTTCAGGCTTTGGCTATTGGCAGAGCTCACTCATTTTTCAAGCTAATTTTACTTTCTTTTTTTTTTAATTTTTATTTATTTATGATAGGCACACAGTGAGAGAGAGAGAGAGGCAGAGACACAGGCAGAGGGAGAAGCAGGCTCCATGCACCGGGAGCCTGATGTGGGATTCGATCCTGGGTCTCCAGGATCGCGCCCTGGGCCAAAGGCAGGCGCCAAACCACTGCGCCACCCAGGGATCCCCTAATTTTACTTTCTAAGGAAAAGTAGTGTCTCTACCACTCAGAATTAGAAAGAGAGGCCCTCTCTCATGTACCTCCACAACAAGCTGCTATACTTCTATTTTAGTATTTGTTCATTCTACATTGTACTAGAGCTAATTGTGTGTTTGCCTTCTCTTTCATTCAGTTGTCAGTCCCTTGAGGGAAGGGACCATAATTTTTTAATCTTTGAATTCTTGAAAGGCTTAAATTTTGTCATGGCACTTAGGAGGCCACCCCAGTAATTACACATTCCCTCTTTTTTTTTATTGTAGCCCTCAGGAGGGACAGCAATCTCAAGGGTGGCAGCCACCCCTCTTTTCTGAGGCTCAAGGATCTGCAACCATTTAACTATCTGAACTAATGGATTCCATCAGCGACATTATAGAGAAATGCACCAAGGTTAGCAGGGAACTGGCCTAAAACATTGGTCTGGTAGGTTTCAGAGCCACCTGTATCATGAAGATGCTAAATTGCATTACAGTCAGTTGAGCTATCATGGGGAACACTATCTAAAGTCAACTGCAATCTGATGAGGTGTTTGAATTACTTTTAAAAGGAAAAGTGCCAGAAGCAATTTCTTCTCTGTGGATAGCCTTTTCCTACAACAAATGTGCAAGGAAAGAAACAGGGGAATTAGTAATGAAGCCAGAGTGAGGGAGTGAAGTCTGGAGAAAGTTTTGTTCAAAGTAGATTTCAAGAAATATAAAATAATCAGTCTCCTTAAATACCCTGTCAGTTTCCAAAGAGCACAGATTGAACTCAGCTCTCCCATCTGATTCCCTTGCTCACTGACAGTGAGGAAGGTGCTTCTTAGTCTCTCCCTGCTCCAGCTCCTCTTCCCCTGCCTCCCTCTTCAGCACCAAGACCTGTCCCTGGCACTGCTGGTTTTCTATGCTTCACACTATTCTTGGGAAATTCCGTCTGTCCCATGACTCTCCCTGTCCCCCTAATGCTAATGACTGCATCCAGTCTAGAGTTTTCTCCTGATCCTCAGACTCTTGGAGCCAGCACTTTCTCCCTGCTCCCTTTGGCTATTCCACAGGTGTCTTAGCTTGAAAATGGGTCTATTCGTCAATTCCCTGGTTCTCTGGTCATTTGCAGGGCATTGATTACAGATTGCATGGGATTGTTTAACCACTTTTAAAAAACTGTTTAATCCTTTCTACAAAGACTGAACAAATGCATAATGTGTGGTCCCAAAATTCCACTCTTAAGTAGATTACTAACAGAAAATCTGACATACATTCACCAAAAGATATGTACAAGAATGTTCAAAGCAGCATAATTTGCGATATCCTCAAACTGGAAACTATCCAAGTGACCTATTGACTGGATATGTAAATATAGTTCATTCATATGATGAAATGCCATAAAGCAATCACAACAAACAAGCTACCTGGATGGATCATGCAAACATAATGTTGAACAGAAGGAGCCAGAGACAAAAGAACACATCCTGAATGTTTCCATTTACATAAAGCTCAGAAGCAGGCAAAATGAGTTTATGCTGTAAAAAGTCAGGAGAGTGAATACCCTAGGGAGAATAGATAGGAAGTACTGGGTGGTGGAGAGGGACTTTAGGTGTGCTTGGTGACATGCTTTTCCTTGATCTGGAGGCTGATTTACATGGTGGCATTCAGTTTGTGAAAATTCCTTGAGCTATACATTTAAGAACTGTATACTTTTTAAAAATTATACTTTAATAAAAGTTACCAAAAAAAAAAAAAAAAAAGAATAGAGAATAAAAGCCACTGCTCTCAATTTCTTTTCAGCTGAGTTTAGGTGCCAGATAATGGTTTCTGTCATTTCCCTATTCTAGGACTTTATGGCTTATTTCTCCTTTGGTGGCCAAAAAATGCAACAAATGACCCCAATCAAATAAGAAGACATACTATAAGAGGGCAGACTGTGTGCTAGGCCTAGTCAAAGCGATGTTTCTAAGCATCCAGTTGGCTGTCTGGGCCTGCTCTGTTGCACCTTCTCAGCCCCCAGGGCAGGTCTCCAGGGACACAGGCCTCGGCCCAGAACTTGGCCTAAGAAGAATTTACTGGTTGAAGCTCTGTTGTCTGAGTAGCCCGTGGACCTAGGCTCCTTATCCAATAGGCCGCAAAAGTATTATTGTGTGTGAATAGAAGTCACAATTTCTATGTAAATGGAATTTCAAAAGCTGTCATTGGTCAAAAGTCTGGATCATATCACAAATGGGATGCAGTCCATTATTGAGTTGCAACATTGGTGTTTTAGTTAACAGATAAACCCTGGAATAGCAATAGATTAACTCAATAGAAGTTTATTGATAGCACATGTAAAGTCATGGTGGTAGTAGCCCAGATGAGGGGTAGGGAGAGAAGGCTCTACTCCATGTGGTCATTCAGGCTGATGGAGGATCTGGCTTCTTTAGCTTGTAACTCTAAAGTCACTTGGGGCACTGATACCTAACTGGCAGAAGAGGGAAATGAGTGGAGGTTTGCAATTTTGTGAGTGAGGTCTGGCAGTGGGACTCATCACTTCTTCCCAGGTTTCACTGGCCAGATCTGGTCAGTGACCACCCTTGTCATAGTTCTCTGTCTCCATCCCCTTTAAAGAGAGAAGACCTGCAATGTTCTTTGTCCTTAATGATCATATTAGAAAAGGTTGGTGTACTCTTTTGACTATAGCAGGGAATATATTCATCATGGATAGTAAGAATAAGAAGACTTATGCTCTTGATTACTTTAGTTTCATGAAATGGTTATATAAAATAGTTTTATAAAACTACTTCTACAGGGATCCCTGGGTGGCGCAGCGGTTTGGTGCCTGCCTTTGGTCCAGGGCGCGATCCTAGAGACCTGGGATCGAATCCCACATCAGGCTCCCGGTGCATGGAGGCTGCTTCTCTCTCTGCCTGTGTCTCTGCCTCTCTCTCTCTCTCTGTGACTATCATAAATAAATAAAAATTAAAAAAATTAAATTAAAACTATTTCTACAATAATTTTATAAAAGTCATTTTACTTTAGCATTAGATTTTTAAATTAGGCACTGTAAGTTCTTGGACTCAGTTCTTTTGATTTGAAGGCTGTAGTGGCTATTCTGGTCTTTTGTTTACATATAAATTATTTAATCATTGCATCCATTTTTGTAAAAAAAAAAAAAAAAAGCCTGCTATAATTTTGATAGGAATTGCATTGAAAATGTAGCCAATTTACAGAGAATGTATATTTTAACAATACTGAACCTTTTATTTTATGAATATTGTTTTCTTATTTAGGTCATCTTTCATTGTCCTCAGCATGATTTTGGAGTTTTCAGTGTGGAGGTCTTGACTATTTTTCATTAGATCTAGTCCAGGTTTTTGAAGACTTTTAGTGATATTGTAAATGATACAGTACAGTTATGTTTTCTAGTTGTTTATTGCCAGTATTTAGAATTTTTAATCTGCGACCTTGCTAGATTGACATATATTTTCATAGGGTTTTCTAACAAAACCATGTTATCTATAATATAGTTTTATTTCTTCCTTTGTAATCTGAACTTTTATACTTTTTCTTGCCTTATTATATTACCTAATATTTCCAATAAAATATTGACTAGAAGTGGTAACAGTAGATGTTTTGCCTTATTTGATCTTAAAGGGAATGGGCTTGATATTTCACCATTAAATGTGATGTTACTTGTAGGATTTTGTAGATGCTATTTATTGGATTTAGGATGTTCCCTTCTATTCCTAAAATTTTGATTTTTTTATCATAAAATATTGAATTAATCATTTTTTATCTATTGAAGTGGTTATATGATTTCTCTTCCTTCCTCTGTTAAAATGGTTAACAACATGGGGCGATTTTCTAGTGATAAACTATCCTTGCATTTCTAGAATAAACCCTGCTAGAACATGATAGATTATCCTTTTTATATATTACTAAGGTAGATTTTACATATTTCTTTTTTTTAAAGATTTTATTTATTTATTCATGAGAGACACAGAGAGAGGCAGAGACATAGGAAGAGACAGAGGGAGAAATAGGCTCCCTGTAGGGAGCCCAATGCAGGATTTGATCTCAAGATCCCAGGATCACGACCTGAGCCAAAGGCAGATGCTCAAGCACTGAGGCACACAGATGTCCCAGGATTTTACATATTTCAATGAGAATTTTTACATTATGTTCTTGAAAGATACTCATTTTTATTTTATTTTCTTGTAAAATCTTTGTCTGGTTTTGTTATTAAGGTTATACTGGCCTCATAAAACAAGTTTGGAAGTTGGAAGTCTTCCCTTTTCTATTTCTTGAAAAAGTTTGTAGAAGATTAATATTGTCTCTTCATTAAATGTTTGATAGAGTTCAGCAATGAATTTCAGCAATTTTGTCGGAAAGTTTTAATTAAAAATTTTTGTTTATAGATGTAGTTATTTACAAGTATTCTTTCTCCTTGTCATTGATAAAAATGTATTTTCAGGGAATTTTTCCCTTTCAAGTTGTTGAATTTATTGGCTTGAGATTATTCATGTTTTTTGTTACTTTAAATTTTTTAAAACTTTGAAATAAATTTATATTTACAAAAGAGTTACAAAGAAAGTACAGTTGCAATACATTCTTCACCCAGCTTCCCTTAACATTAACATTAAATAACTATAGTAAATTAGTCAAAATTAAGAAATTAACAGTGTTACAATACTACCAGTTAAAGATGATTGAGATGTCACCAGTTTTTGCACTAATGGCCTTTTTATGTTCCAGGATCTAGTATAGGATAACTACATATTTTTAGTTGTTTTGTTTTTTGGTATCTTCCAACCTGTGACACTTTTTCAGTCTTTCCTTATTCATGACCTTGACAATTTGATATGTATAGGTAGCAAATATTTTATCCAATTTTTTATACAAATTTCATAGTTTCAAGTCTTAATTTTCTTCTACCATCCATGTTTGAATTACTTTTGGCGCAGCGGTTTGGTGCCTGCCTTTGGCCCAGGGCACGATCCTGGAGACTCAGGATCGAATCCCACGTCGGGCTCCCTGCATGAAGCCTGCTTCTCCCTCTGCCTGTGTCTCTGCCTCTCTCTCTCTCTCTCTCTCTCTCTGTGACTCTCATAAATACAAAAATAAAAAAAAAATAAAAAAATAATATATGGTATGAGATATAGATCAAAGGTAATTTTTTTTCTATATAGGTAAAACCAGTATTTCCAATAGCATTTGTTGAAAAGCCTATCCTTCACTCACTTGCCTTTGTCAAAATCAGTTGTTTACATATGTGTGGGTTAATTTCCAGACTCTCCATTCTGTTCTACTGATCTATCAGAGTGTCCTTAAGCCAATATCATACTTGATCATTGTCCCCATCACTGTTAGGACCTCTTTGGTGGTCTTCCTTGTGAATTCCAGCTCCAGACTCCAGACTTTCTTCTTGTCTTGCTCAAGCCTTCTGAGGGCAGATTTACTCTACTCTAAGAAGCCTTGGTATGCCTTGCATTTATTCTCTCAGAGATCACCCACCTGTACAGCAGCCTGTTTAAGTGAAACAATTATAGGGCTCAGTTTGTTTGTTTCAAGGATCAGTCTCTGGGATTGCTAGATACTCATTGTCTGAAAATTGTTGTTCTGTGTACTTTGTCCAGTTTTTAAAAAATTGCTTCAAATGGGAAGGGATATCCTGTTTCATTACTCTATTTTGGCCAGAAGAACAAGTCTGTATTGATTTTTCAGGTATACGTCTTCTTGATTTATTTTACTGGTTGCTTTAGATACTGAAATATAGATCTTTAAGTTATCAAGTTAAACTTAAATAAATTATACTGTTTAATAAACACTAAAGAGCCTTACAACCATATATTTCCACCTACTTATCTTTTTTTGTGCTTTTATTGTTTTATATTTTTCCCTGTATATACTAGGCCATAGCATCTTGTTATTCCTTATATTTTAAACCACAAATAGCTTATAAAACATTTCAAGATAGTTTCAAGATGCTAGTAAAAAAAGACCTTTATACACTTTTTTTTGGCTTTTTATTTTTTTCTTATAGGTCAGAAGTTTCATCTGGCTTAACTTTCCAGTTAGGAAACTTCTTATATTTTTGTTCAAGATTAATGATTTTTAACTTTATGTGACTAAAAATATCTTTTATTTTGTCTTCATTTTTGAGGATATTTTTCATTGGATATAGAATTTTAGATTGACGCCTTTTTTTTTTTACTTTTCAATGCTTCAGAATTATTGTTCCATTGCTTTTAAGTTTCCACTGTTTTCCATGAGAAGACAGCTCTATTCATATCACTGTTCTTTTTTGCTTTGAGTCCATTTGAGATTTCCTCTTTATCTTTAGCTTCATATGTTTTCATACTTATATCTCATGTAGTTTTCTTTGTACTTATCCTACCTTGGATTGGTTTTATGAATCTGTTCACCAATTTTGGAAAGTTCTTGACCATTTTTTTTTCTTTTTTTCTGCTTCTGGGACTCCAATTACATATGTGTTAGAGCTTTTTATATTCTTCTTTTTTCTGCTTCTGGGACTCCAATTACATGTGTGTTAGAGATTTTTATATTCTTCTACAGATTTTGAATGGTCAGTTTTTGTTTTAAATATTGTTTTAAAGTCTTATTTTGGTTACTTTATGCTGGTCTACAGGTTCATTGGTTCTTTCCTCTGCTGCATCCATTTTGATTCTAAGATCTTCTATTGAATCTTCATTTCTGACATTGTAGCTTTCATTTCTAGTGTTTCCATTGGTTTAAAAAAATAGTTTCTATTTCTCTAATCACTCAGCTCTTGGAATATGTTGGACACCTTTTCCACTAGATCCTTAGCATTTTTATCCTACTTTCAAAACTTAGTCTTACATTTCATCACCTGGGCTAGCTCTAGTTCTGCTTTCATTGACTGTTTCTTCTATTGTCTATGGGCCACATTTTCTTGCTTCCTGATGTATTTCTAATTTTTGGTCATATGGAAGGCATTGTGTATGAAAAACAGACAGAAACAAACAATGTTTGCCTCCCATAAAGAAACACACCCTTCTTTCTATCAGTCTTTCAGAGTGAAGGTCTATATCAATCTGACCCATCATTGAGCTGAGGCTGGACTCTAGAGTGGCTTTAATTTGATTCAGTTCACTCATTGCAGACTTATCTATTTTGAAGGTGGCTTGGGACTTCCTTTTCAGCAGGATTTATGCTCTGGAACTGCCACAGTAATGGAGATCTTTTTATGGATTACAATTGAGTTAACAGCTTTTCAAACTATATGAAAACACTCTGCTTTATAGTTTGGCTATAAGATTGATGGCTTGCTAGGGAGCTCTCTCTGCTCTTGAGCTGTGTGTTTGTGGCTTCAGGAAATATTTTTCCCTGCTGGCCTGCCCAAGCCTTCTGAGGGCAGCTTCACTTCACTCTGAAGCCTTCAAATGTCTCGCATTTTTCTCAGATGCCTTGCATTTCCTCAAGCAATTTGAGGCCTGAAAACCCTAATGCCTCCAATGAATTTCTTTTAATTCTCTTGTCCTACTTTTTGCATCTTGATGTGGTTACTTTATGTGGAGAAGCACTGTGTACCTTATGGGTGATCTCTTAGTGCTCCTGGCCTGTCCTTAAGCACTTGGCATACTATCTCTGATCACTCTGTGAAGACCTATCAGAAAGATTTGGCAGGCAAATTCAATCACACTCTGTGCCTGCAAGTTCTCAGAATGTTAATCTGTCATGCCAGCCCATATATAATTTAAAAATTTGTTACAATTTCAGATAGAGTCTCCTTATCTTTCACTATATTTTGTTTCGTTTTGTTTTCTCTACCACTCTGACAGGACGCAGCTGTTTTAGGGCAGGTAGAATCATATAGTCCTGATTGTTCTGGAAATCCCACCAATAACACACCTCGTGTTTGTGGTATTTCTATAGAGATCTGATCTTATTTACTGCTACATCCTCAAATCCTGATACAATATGTGCAGAGACCAAGTATTCAATAAACATTTGTTCAATGACTATTTGACCCCTAAACTATTTCTGAAGATAAACAGAAAGGGGAAAGAATTTTCATTTATTAAATGTCTATTTTGTGTTAGGAACTTATAAACATTATTTCATTTAACCCTTAGAATAACACTTTGATACATATTACTAATATTTTGAAGAATAGGAAACTAAGGTCTTAAATCTCTCAAAGGAGCCAAGCTAATTTTTGGTTCTTCACCTTGTCCATACTACACCGTGTGTCTCTGGAATTGGTTTGCCTGCTTGAGAAAACTGAGGAAGATAGTGTTTCTAGAAATGCTTGACTCTTGCTAACTGAGAAGTCTCTTCTTAGTTATAACCAAAGTTCAAATGTGTGCATCAGGGAAGAAAAAAGGCAGATATACTAATTTAGATTCTCTTTACATGTTTGACATCAGGATGAAAATGGACTTTATTTTTTCCAAAACCAAGTTCTGCCTATGTAAGAAAACTAATATACTTTTATAAATAAAAATGCTATTAACATTCTAATGCCATGAATATCTTTTCTTTCTTTCTTTTTTTCCCCCTTTCTTTCTCTCAAAAGAGAAAGAGAGAGAGAAAATACAAGTGGTGAGGAGGGGCAGAGGGAGAAGGAGCAAGAGAATCTTAAGCAGGCTCCACTCCCAGCATGGAGCCCTATGTGGGGCTTGATCTCATGACCCTGAAATCATGACTTGAGCTGAAATCAAAGTCAGATGCTTAACCAAGTGAGCCCCTCAGCTCCCCTAATACCATGTATTTTTAAAAGACTCTTTGGTCGTTCCAAAAATTTTTAAGATCAGCCTACTCCCATGTGAATCTCTACCATTTTTAATAAAAAGCTTCTGGTTTTAATAAACCAACCAAGAAGTATCCTTTGCACCAGGAGTGAATTGAAAACACTAATTCCTAAATTTACTACCTTTTAACAACTCTTGCATGAGTGCATCATGCTATGTTTACATTAAAATAATATTAAAAAGATGATCATTTGGCTATTTGCAGAAAACTGAATTTATTTATTTTTATTTTGTCTTTCTTAGAGAGAGAAAGAGAGCACTAGTGGGAGGGGAGGGACAGAGGGAAAGAAAGAGAGAGAATCCTATGTAGGTGCCACATTCTCAGTGCAGAGCCCAATGCAGGGCTTGATCCCATGACCCTGAGCTGAAATCAAGAGTCCCATGCTTAACTGACTAAACCACCCAGGTGCCCTGAAAACTCAATTTATTGAAAAAAGTGGACATTTCTTTTAAGTTTGAGATGACTACATAATCCCTAATTCTCTATAAATAAATATATTTCCCAATTTGTAAAATCTATGTAATAAAACATTTTTTTAAAAAAACCCCCACATATTAGAGTTTTAAAAATCAAATCTCCTGACTGATGATTTTTCTTTCTAATATTTAAATCTGACTAAACTGATTTCCATCAGAGTACTACCATTCTGAATACTTATCTACTTACATTTTCAGAGGTACTAGGGAATTATGAGATTAGGAAGTGACAAAAGATTCTGGATCTCCATGAGAGGAAAGGGAGATGAGGAGTCAACATTTAGACTCAGGGTAGTATTTCTTCAAAGGCATATTGTCTTGGAGCCCACACAAAGGAATTTCATTACTAAAATATCAAGAGGTTCTTATTACATGACAGAGATCCTGGAGAGAATCAATATATGTAACACAATGTAGGAAATATCCTGTAGAGCTCATTACTGGGAAATATTTTGTTTCCACCAATTTGTTAATCTGTTTTTTCCATCCCCCTAATGAAAGCTGTGTAATTCACCCTGCTTATCTTCTGTTTGACTCCCAGGAAGCTCAGTTTCAAATTATACAGAGACCTTACTGGCATGCCAAGTTCTCTCTCTCTCTCTCTCTCTCTGTCTCTCTCTGTCACATACACACCCCTCATGTTGAAATGTGTATGTATAAATTATATGTATATACATATACATGTATCAAAATATATTTGTGCATATATATATAAATGTATATAAAAAGGGATAGAATACACCTCATTTAATCAGTAGCAACCACTCTTTGCTATAGTCCTAATTTCCTCATTCCATATTAATGTTAATGGGCATCTTTGTTGCAAGACATCTTCAATCTTTTAAAAAATTTTTAAATTTTTTATTCGGAGAGAGAGAGAGAGAGAGAGAGAGAGCCAGCAGAGGGAGGGGTAGAGGGAAAGGGAGAGAGAGAATCTTAAGTAGGCTCTATGCCCAGCATGGAGCATGATGCAGGGCTCATTCTCACAACCCTCAGATATGACCTGAGCTGAAGTCTAGTCAGATGCTTGACCTACTGAGCCATCCAGGCAGCCCATGACATCTTCAATCTTTATAGACAAGAAGTAGGATGTAAATAAATATAGAATGCCATATATATATATGATGTATATATATTATGTATATATTATAATATACATTATATATATTTATATTATATATAAAACATATATAGATGTGTTATATATAATTTAGTAATGTTTGTAATGTTTGTAAACAGTTACAAGATAGAAGAAAATTGATTTTATTTTTAGCATTGGGGATGAAAGAGATAGCAGAGAGGAGGGGTGAATGATTCAGAAGAGAGCATAGTCTTTGGAGGTAGGCTCAGGGAGAAAAAAAATATATGGTCCTTCTAACAGCTGTGTGAATGGCAAACCAATTAATTCCCTTGAGCTTCATGTTTGCACTTCTGTAAAATGGGGCTAATCATACCTATCTCATAGACTGTGGTTAGAATCAAATGAGATAATGTAGGGAAAGTGCTTCACAGTCTGTAAAATACCACTCACATGTAATTTGCTTGTAATATGTGTCCAAGAAGGAACACAGTGGGGAGGTCAGCAGCTCCTCTGGTTGGTTGCCCCATTTCTACCCTGCTGGCTTCAGTTTCAGCCAGGCATCTGGTCTGGGTATCAGGGTCAGAGCAGATAGAGGATGGCCTTAATGAGAGGCAGCAAGTCCCCGTTCTTCGTACTCAGAGAATCTGGTGATGGGCTCTCAGAAGCTGTGCTTTTCCCATTTTTCCCCTTCTCTGTCTCCTTAGAGGGGATGCTGCCATTTGCCGTGCTCCCAAGTGAAATTCTTGCTCAGCCAGAGTTCATGCCCCAGAATCCCTGCCTGAGCTCCCTGTTCTCAAGAGTGGTTCTTGCAGTGTCCAATGCACCAGTGAATTGCTGGTCATCTATCTTCATGTTCAAGTCCCACTTGTCAACTTCATTGATCCATCCTTGAGGAGTTTGGGGATGGGGGACCTTGGGTGAGCAAGGCAGCCTAAAATAACAAAAAACTCTGAATTACTGTCTATTTTTTTAAAGCGACTCAATTTCATTTCTTTTAAATATGCAAACTGCTTAGAACAAGAAGAATAGCATTGTCCTTAAGGACCTTGCTTTGGTGAATAGCCAAGTAAGATTCATAATTAGCACACTAATTGTGATTAAAAACAATTAAGTAGCTTAAATGCCCACTCCCCCTTCCTCATCTTATTTACATTATTAATTCAATCAACTGATACCTTTTTCAAATAACACAAGGTGAATATCAACCTTCAACTTAAATTACATTCAATGGTCACAAAATGAACTTCAGTTGTTCCCTTCATTATAATAGTATCACTTTCTTGTGCGTTAAGAGATTACAAAGTATTTTATTCTATAATGATATCATTCTGTCTTCCCAACAACTCTATGAGGTGAACTAGGCATTTTTCTTATCTATTTTCTTATCTATAGCTAAGGAAATGGAGGTTCCAAAACATTGAGTTACTTCTCTAAGGCCACGCAGCCAGAGATCAATCAGATCATCTGTTCTTATCTGATTCTTCAGAGATTTCCTCTTTTTCTATTGATATATTAAAGAACCCAAGCAAAACTAATAGTGTGCCTGCAAGATGAATCATTTCATTCATTTGTCTGTTCATTCATTCATTTATTTCTATTCCCAGAGATTGCTACTGTGCCCAGAACATGATAAATATCTCCATAGAGTGCTCACTGCGTGAATGGAAGGGGGAATGGATGGAGACTTTACTATCTGTAATGAAGTGAAACTAGCTTAGCTCTTTCCACATTGTTACTGACCCCTCCCCGCTGCCATACTTGTATTCATACAAGTATTTCCATACTTGTAGGGCAAGTAGCAAGGGGGCATAACCTCACCCTATTAGTCTGTGCTTCTTCAGAAACTGAGGAGGGAGCTGGATGACAGCAAGGAATTGACAACTTTTAAGTGTTCAGATGGCCATTCTTGCCTCACCCTCCGCCCCAAATCCTCAACATCTGCTTTACTCTGCTAGGAATGTCTTAACCTTCTGGCCCATCTTCTGTGCCTCTCCCTATGTGTACAGGTATCTCTCTGGGTTTCTTTCTTTCCTCTTCCTTCTCTACCTATTTTTTCTCCTTTCCCATGCCTACCCTCCCCCCTTTTTTTGTTCAGTGGGAACTGATTCGTAGGCTGAGTGGTCTGACTCAGGTAAAATACATCTACAAAATAATGACCCAGGATTGGCTCACTTGAGGACTAAAGTCATGTGTACCCCAGGCTACGATCCATTTTCCATGTGAACTAGCAATATTATTGTTAAAATAATTGGGGGCTGAGTTTTCCTGGTGATTGCCTTCTCTATGCATTATTGAGAATTTACTTACTAGTTATTCTACATTCAGAATCTTTCTAAGGAGTACCAGATAACTCAACAAAACATCCACTTTCTCCTTTGCTGAACTCAAATGAGATTTCTGAGAAATACCTTAATTAAAGATTTTAGGAGGTAGCTTGGGACTCAGAATAAGAATTCTATAACAGTGTCCCCACTCCTGCTGAGCACAAGCCTCAATGTGTTCTACAGCCTCTTAACTGACTACTGGGCTTCTAAATTTTCAGCCCTTCTGATGCCCAGCCCCAAGAGTGATTTTTCTTAAAAAAAGAAATCAGATTTTATGAGTCTCCTACTTAAAATGTCAGTTGGTCCCTTGTTAACAATGAAGTACTCTTCATACTCCTTTTTTTGCTTTATAAGGTCCTTCATGAATTAGCTCAGGTGTTCTCTTTACACTTGCCTGCCACACCTCCTTCCTTTGTTTTTTCATGGATATTATTCCTTTTTCTGCAATGCTTCCCTCTCTTTACATACCCTTCTGTATTTCACCTAGTGAAGGAGATGGAGATAAGGGAATATATTTGAGGGACTTTTCTCAGATCCCAAATCCATCTCCTCCATGAAGCCTTTGTATATTTTGTCATTCAAAGCATATCTCTCTTTCTCCTTGTATGTTCCTATATTACAGCCTGGCAAATTCTGTCTTGAATTGCAGTAATTTTTTTTTTTTATGTGTTTATCTCCCTCCTTGCCTATAAGTTTCAATCTTATTCACCACCCTTTCAGGGTGCTTCACTGAGTACTTGGCACATACTTGCTGTTCAGGAGTAGGCGGCCACTAAGTTGTTGAACTGAATTCTCCTTCTGTGCTTTGAGTTGGAATGTTCTCTGGATAATAAGATCCTTTCAGTTCTTAGGAGCCAGTTCTTTATATCATAGCCTATGAATTCAGCAAGAAATGAGAGTTTAAAATTCATTTTCTCATAAGTTAAAAGTTCTGACTGAGGCTTTATTTTGGAAACACATCCCAGAAATGCTGAGAATCAAAGCATGTCTTTTGCATCTATAGAAGATAGTGACTCAGCTATTCCTCTGCCTTCTGTTCTGGTGGCCCCAGGCTCTCAGAACATGCATTTCTGTCTCAGATGGAGTCCTGAGGGTGGCTTTGGGAATTTCTGTCTTCTGCCTGGAAAAATGAGTCATTTTGGATTGTTTTCCCATGAAGGGAAACGTTCGCCACCTCCTCCACTATAGAACATCTAGACTGGATTTAATTTTTCTACAATCATAAATCATGTTTCTGGATTCCATGTTGTATCCAAGGCTAATGACTAACATGACAAGGTGCTACAGCAAGGATTTGGAGTTGGGAGACTGGTTATTGGCATATGTCTTTGGGTAGGTCATTCACTCTTCTCAGGGGTCAGTTTCACTTGTAGAACTAGGATAGTGAGGTGCTCACCTTCCAGGGTTGTCAAATGGATCATACACAGTGGTGTTTGTGAATGGGCTTTTTTAGCTTGCCAGGTGGGCTATGGAGGAGTTCTTGTACTAGAAAGAGGAGGTAGAGAGAACATACAAAAGGCCTTCCCAGCACTGCCATTTGAGGAGTTACCGTTCATATCTCATATTTTCTCTTTGTTTTGATTAAGATTAACTTTTGTGTATGTAGTACATAGGCACATATATGTGTCATCTTATCTGGGACTCAACCATTTTTTGGTACCATGAATCTCTTTGGTACTAGTGAAGGAGATGAATCTTTGCAAAGAATAATGTTTTTAAGTGCATAAAGTAAAAACAATAGGCTGAATAAGAAAAATTATACTGAAATATAATTCTTTCTATAGATTTCTTGGGAACCCATGCACTACAGCTTAAAAATTCTGATAATGTTTTAAAAATATTAAATCCAAATGGAACTTAAGAGTCACAGATCCCTGTGCTCTCACTTTATAGATGGGAAAAATGTGAAGCCAAACACAATTCCCCAAGACTGGTCCAGAACCACACAGGAGTTCCGTCCACTGGATATTTTTAAGAATATATACCTCTGCTTATTTTGCATCCAGCTACAAACAACCTTTGGAATTATTTGTGTCTTGGTTCTTGTTTCTAGCTCATAACACTGTAGACTTGCTGGGTTTTGAATGGTATTTGGAGTGATTTACTGACTGGTCATTTCAACCCAAAATGGAGATCACAAATGGAGACTTCCTAAATATTCAGTATACCCCACCAAAGTGCATTTGCTCCATCAAGGTTATCCTGGTATTAATTATTCATAGGCAGAGCACTGACGAATGAATTCTAATTGCAAATAAGTGCAATTGCCGTCGACTGCATAATTTATGATTCCATTTGTTAAACTAAGACAATGGGAGTTGATGAAAGGCATTAAGTGGCCCCAAATTAAAGGTAATTTGGATTCAAAAGTTTATATCCATGTGAGTGTAACTTGAAATTCTTAGCTTTTCTGAGACCCTCTTCACACTGGCAATAAATACATGAGGTATAAGCTGTGTTCTGTTGGATTCTGTTTCTGGCTGGAGATGCATCAGTCTGGGCCTCCTGGAGACCTGTGGTCCAGCCCATGATGCAATAGACTCTTGCCCACGTGGGGCTCAAAAGCTGCCATCTTTCTCTGTGGCTCAGGGCCTATCCTCTGGAGCTTGGCTGCATGAGAGCCTGGCTTGGCAGCTTTGTCTGCATTGCACTTTGATGCTTTGCAGAAGAGAGCTTGGACAAGACAGTAAATAGATGCTGGAGAGTTTCATTGGAAATAATGTCCTTGAAAATGAGGAAAATGTTTTTCTTTCCATGGGACAGACACTCCCACAGATCAGCGTCTTACAGAGGTTAAGTACAGTCTCTGAAATTGCTCACTGCTCTTCCTACAATGCAATATGAGACAAAGACTATAGTGAAGATGGAATCTTCTGGATAATAAATTTTAAGATAGGTCTATTAAAGAAAAATGGGTCTTGGGGAGATAATTTATGGGGTATACAATGAAGTAGTTGAGATTGAAAATATGCATTGTGAGAGTCATTCCAGGGGTCTGGCTTCCCTTTCTCTGAAGAAACAGAGCTGTTACTAGGAAATATTTAGCCTTTGAATCTTATAGAATTGTTCTGTAAGGGGGAAATTTCATACAAGAAAAAGAGAAGTCCAAGTTGTCCAATAGGAAGATTTGAGAGTCTTAATGAGAGGTCTCCACTGTAGGTGAACAGGAATCAAAGCACAGTAGGAGAAGGGATTGGGTGGTTGCTGGGGGAAGAGAAAAAGCCCTGGAACTATTCTGTACTCCTAACATTTTTAAGGTGGCTGTTGACATTAAGGTGGCTGTTGATATTAAGGTTCTGGAACTAATGAGTACAGAAATATAGAAGTTTGCTCTACTCTGCTAAATGTTGATTTGTTAATTTGAGCCAAAAGGATCAGTAGATGAGTATTCTGCTTCACTGAGAATATGGAAAGTTAAAGATGGCAGAGCCTTGGGTACAGAGAATATAGCAGGGGAGCTGGGGAGTTAGGACAAATCATGGAGGATTATGTATGGCATGCTTAGACTTGACCCTGGAGTTAATTGTTATTTGTATGGTGCTTTTAAGCATGGAGATTGTATAATTAAATTTTTGTTCTGGAACTATATCTCTGGATGTCTGTGTATAAAATGGATTGGAAGGAGTGAGCTTGCAGGCAGAGAAGACAATTAGGAGGCAGCAGACATAGTGCACGGGAGAGATGATGATGCTTCGCCTTGGAATTGCCAGTGGTCTCAGAATGGAGAGGAAGGCACAGATGGAGAGGTATTTTTGGTGTCAAAATGATGGTGTGCATTGACCTAGCATACCATAGCCTGGTCTTTAAACAGTTTGGATAAAATCTGTGGGCAGATAAACTAGAGCTTGACCCTTAAACAGAGGCCAGGACAAGAATCCCAGAGGAGATAGAACCCAAGAAATTAACAGTGGAGTGGGCAGTCTTGGTGTCCTAGGGTAGGGTGGTAACCCTCTGCCACCATAGATGGAAGGTTAGCACTTCCTATTTTAATACCATGAGCCCAGAGCTTGCTCAAGTTCGTTTGGCAGGTGAGTTACACCCCTTACTAAGTCTTTGGAGAGGATGAGAGACCCTCTTAAGAAACATGGACCTTCAAAGGCCTGGTGGCTGTCTCTTTTGCATTCCTGTTTTGGACTTCCAAAAGAGCTCTCTTCACCCTCCCTGAGTTGGGTTTTTGACACTTGGCTCACTGTTCCATCTTGGAAACAACCCTGCTTTCTGCTTATAGCCTTGGGATGGCATAGTGGGTGGGTGGATCTGAGGAAGTCATCCTGCCAGGGAGTGAACTGTACTCTGAGCATGTGTGCCTCTGTGTACCTGTGTGTACCTGGAATATTACCAGCACCCTAGACCCCTTGACTGATGATCATCTAGCTTCATGTACAGGGCTTATTTCTTCTAAATAATTTCAAAATGCTTCGCACAGTTTCTTAAGTGAAAAAAAAAAAAAAAAAGCTGATCTCATCTGGAGACAGAGAGGGCTAAATTAAATCATATTGTGTTAGGTCATCCCCAGGGGTAATGAACTTATTGTCCCCATGGTGGCCTAGGAGTCAGCTGTGCCTAACACAGAAATACTTGGTTGATGCATTTGGATGCTCTTGGTCTAGTGATTTACAGTTGACATGGATTTTAACATTATTTGATCTTCTCAGAAGCCCTGCAAGACAGGCGAGATTATGACTATTTCATAAAGGAGGAAACTAAGGCCCAGGATTAAGCAGTATGCCTCAGGTCACCCACTAACTCTTCCCTGCACCCCAAAGCTGGCCTCTCTCAAGACTAACAAATCTCCCTTTGACCTTATGCCAATATGCTGAGCACTCAATGCTGTTTACCTGCCTTCCTAAGAATGTTCAACCCCTTTGGTTTTCATGACACCATACTATCTCCATGCACAGTGTGAGGGGCATGATAGGCAAGACGATCTCCAATGTTTCATAAAGTTCCCACCTTCTCTGGCTTAGTATCTTGGTAGAGAACACTGCTTCTCTCAGCGCCTTTTCTTCCTCCTCCTTCAGCCATTCTGGAAACTGGACCAGTGCTCCTCAGAAGTCATTCTGTGCTCATGCTATTGCTGTTGGTATTGACTTCTCAGAGAACTCATTAATAGATTTGGTGCTTGAGTGCTCCATACCAAAAATAATTCTAGCTATGGCTAGATGCAGAAATTCTTGTGTTTGCTCTTCTGTGTGCCATAGATTGCTGAGCAAAGCAATGATTCTTGTGCACTGTGCTTTCAAAAAGTTATTCTTCTCAAACATCTGGGGGGATAAACTGGAGAAGGCTTTAATTAGACAAGATGATGGGTCTCCCTCCACAAAAGAGGACATTATGAATAGGACTGATGTGATGAGTGATATACTCAGTGAACTCCTGTAAGAATAAGAAGGGACTGGTGTGCCTGGAAATGCAGCAAGACAGGCCTCAAGTGTGGTTCTTCTGGGTTTGTAGATTCGGGACCCTGAGGACAGAGGTTGATAGGCCTTTCACTGCCAGGTGCTGTGCTTGGCTGTAGGAGGCAGACAGGAACTCACTTGATTCCATACCTCAAGGCTCATAATCTAGTGGCGGAGATTGACCTGTGGGCACAAAGGAGGCTGAGAAAGAGCACACATCAGGCATGCCCCACTATTTGAACAACTTAGTTTTGGTTAGAACCCCTCCCCCATATACACACAGCTGCAATAAACTCCCAAAGTCCCACAGACAATTGATATATTCATTCATTCATTCCATAGACATTTATTGAATACCCATGATGCCACACCTATGAGATAGAAAACTGTGAAAGTAGGAACTTGTCTATCTTTTTTTTTTTTTTTTGCAATCCCAGCATCTGGCAAGGTGGTGGGCACTCAATAAATATTTGTGAAAAGAGTGAATGAATGAATATACACATGAACAAATGCCAGGCACCAGGTCTAGCTAAGCCCCAGGGATGCAGAGCTCACAATTCTTGGGGTATTAGATGAAGAAATGAGTTTGGGACCATGCTATGGAAGCTTAAGGGAGATAGTGACTAACTCTACCCAAGGTTGGGGAGAGCACCAGGAAAGAGTGTCTGCAGGAAGAGATGCTAAAGCTCACTCATTCTTTAGACTGATTCCCTGGCCTGCTCTGACACACACTCTTGGAAAATATCTTAGAAGCCATTCCATCTGAACATGGCATTGACCCTACCCTTAATGGATTCTCAGTCAGCTGTGATGTGGATATCTTCCCCTTCATAAACAAGGAAGCTGAAGTTTAGAAGACTTGTGAATTTTCTGTCACCCACCTCGTTATGGCAGGTCTTCTCACTCACAAGGTATTTCTTAAGAAAAAAAAATCATGGTTTAATTTTACTGTAAGAAGTCTTCACAAGACATAGCCTTGCTTCCTAGTATGAAAGTGTAATCCAGGTACAGAAGGGAGGTCTGGCAGGGACACTTAGAGAATAATTCTGCCTTTGTTAAAACTAGGAAGCCATGAGCACTGGGTGTCACAGGTTTCTTTTACCACTACTAATGACTTTTCAGGTGCCCTGGGCATCCTGACTGCTCTATGAGACTTAGATGAGTCTGCTTACATTGCATGAGAGTGAGGCACAGCACACATATTCCCCAAGGGGTACCAGCCTCACTCCAGGATGGGGCTAGTGTCCCTCTGGGTTTGCCACTTCCTGGGTCTGAAAGAACCACACAATTGCAGGGTGACTGGGGTGAAAAGATCAGGGCTTTGGAGTCAGACTTTCCAAGTTTCAGTCCTGCCATTTTTGAGTTATTTGGGTTTCTCATATTCCTTATCATCTTTGACCTTCTGTTTCCTCACTGAGAAATGGGGATATTAGAAAAACTTTAAGATCACAGACAGAAACCCAAGTAATATAAGGATGATGACTACCACCATAATTATTTTAGAGATGGAGGGGTCACCTACCTTTAACTCTCCATTCTCACATGCAGAAATTAAGACCCATGGAGACTATGTTCCTTTTCTCAGGTCACAAGGAAGACTCAGACGGGGGCTTAAGAAATATAGACTTTTTGTTGTTTCTTTTTAAGTTTTGCAGTTATGAACTGGGTTAACTCCAGTTTTTCTGACCAGCCATGGAGTGGAAAAAGCCATCATCACTGAGAAATGATTTTTCTCTTAAAAGTGTAACCATCTGGGCAATTGGGTGGCTCATTCAGTTAAATGTCTGTCTTTAGCTCAGGTTATGATGCCAGGGTCCTGGGACTGAGCCTCGCAGTGGGCTCCCTGCTCAGTGGGGAGCTTGCTTTTTCCTCTCCCTCTGCTACCCCCTGCTTGTGCTCTTTCCTTCTGTCAAATACATAAAATATTTAGAAGCAAAAAAGTGCAACGGTCTGCATAGGGTATCCATAGCCCTGCCCCTTAGATACACAGCTCTGTGTCTTCAGGTGTTGCTGCCATATACCTCTCGTTGCCTCTATGTAGACATATTAATGGGCCCAGGCATCTTCAGAAACATTAATTGGGGAATGTATAGGGCCCCCTAATTTGGAGATGGCTTTCACTCAAGTGTGGACCAACCCACAACTCATGTGGCTCCTACTAACTTCTTTTACCCATTTGGCTCCTTCTGGTCTCATCCTCTTGGAACCTCATTGACCTCACTGTTACTTTTCTGCCTTGTACCCACCTGGTTGCTTGGCTCAGGAGGCATCTCTAATTCTGAAGGTGGGGCAGTGTGATGGAGGCTGAGAATCTATCCCTTACCATAATGTTTCTGCCAGATTTTGTCTTGCTCCAAGTCTTAGGATTTTGGAAAACATCTAGATTCCTTCATGTTTTTTGGTGGCCCTCATTCCTCCCTAGATATACTAAGCAGCTTCATGAGGATCTGCTGCACCACAGAAGCCAAGTAATCGATATTGATAATAGCTGCCATTTAGAAGGTGTTCACCGTGTGCCTGTACTGTGACTGCACTTTCTATCTATGATCTACTTTAACTGTAATGGTAACCAACTGCCATGAGTATTTCTAAACTCATCTGACAAGAGAGGAAGCTACCCTAGACTGCAAAACTAGTAAGGGTTAGAGATGAGACCCAGACTATGAATACCAAAGTCCAGCTCTTTTTGCTGCACCAGCATAGCTTTCAATTGAATATGAAAGAGAGAGAGAGAGAGAGATTTATGAAATAGAGGTGACATTAGCCTAACCCAAGCTCCTCTAGGTTGCTTTTTCTTTATTGGTTGAATCAAAGTGGTCTAAACATGTGTAGGAAGTCTGAGTGCTTAGGAGCCTGATACTGGGCCAATTCACTGAATGTGCAAAACTTAACCTAGAAACATTTTTGTAACATATGAGCAGCCTGCATAGATGTGATGCTCTCATTCTAGTGAATTAAAAAGATAAGGTTTTTGAATTTGGGAAACTACTAGAGGAAAATATTACAGCATTCTTCATGAGGGGATTAAAAGAGATCCCTTCAAGTGGTGACTGCGAAGGACTCCATTTGCCATGGCTGGCTGTGAAGACAGAACGAAGGAGTATAGGCAGCCTTTAGAAGCTAGAAAAGGCAAGCACAATTCTAGAAAGTTTCCCTGCTAAAACCTTGACCTTAGCCAACTGAGACCCTTATCAGACTTCTGAGCTACACCAGAATGATAGGGTAAATTTGCATTGTTTAAGCTATCAAGTTAGTGGCAATTTGTTACAGCAGTATTGAAAACTAATGCAGTGTGGGAGCAGAAACTATGTCTGATTCATCTTTCTATTCCCTAGTCTCTGTAGAGTGATGAGTATATGTATGAGCTCAGGAAATGTTTTCTGAAAGGAAGGAAGGAAGAGGAAAAGGAAGGAAGGAAGAAGGGAAGGAAGGAAGGAAGGAAGGAAGGAAGGAAGGAAGGAAGGAAGGAAAGAAGGAAGAAAGAAGGGAGGGAAGAATTTAAGTTTGGCAAGGAGTATTTCTTATAAGGCTCATTGGCATTCATTTGTTCCAGAATATTCTTTGAAGCTCCATGCACCCAGTACTGTGCCAAATACTAGTGGGGAGACATGGAGGGGTACAAATATAGGACATTCCCTCAAGGAACTTCCAATCTAGCACATATATGAATCAGAGAACAATCAGATAGTAATTTGTGCATGCCACAGACCTCAGAGGAGGAAGAGGAGGGCCTCCATCTCACTGGCTGCTGACCAGAAGTTGCTCTCAGTCCCTTTCCATGTGGTTTCTCCAGAAGGTATCTTGACAACGGCTCGGCTCACTCAGAGAGAGCAAGACAGAGAAAGCGAGGGAGCATGAGGGAGAGAAGAAGCATACTTAAGACAGAAATCAGTCTTTTTGGATCCTAATCTCAGAAGTAGCCTTCCTTTACCCTTGCTACATTAATTCCTTAGCAGTGAGTCACTAGGTCAAGCCCAAAGTCCAGGGAGGGATTATGCCAGATGTGAAGACCAGGAGGAGGTAGAGGTTGCTCACCACAGCTGGGAAGCCTTATTGGACCCTTTTTTTCTCCACACAATAGAAGAGAGAACTTCTCTGAAGGCCATAGGCACAGGACATAGACAGAATCCATCCCCATTTCTCTGAGGGCCACCCCATTCACCATGGCCTACATGTTCTTCATCACAGTCCCCACGGGACATTTAGGAGGGTACTAATGATAATTTTGCCCTAGCTGACAAAAATCAAGATTGGGCAAAATATAGCATCTTAGTCTAGGGACCTCCTAGGAAGCTGTACTCAAGGACAGGGAACTACACATTTTCTTGAGCTGTTATTATTACATGAGAAAGAATATTGGCTAAAGAACAGGAGAACTTGTGTTTGAGTTCACACGATAGGAATGAGTGTAAGCAGGTTACCTAAACACTCTGAGTTTGTCTCCTCATCTATAAAAGGGGCATCTGCCTGGAGTGTAACCACTTAATGTGCCTTGTATTCATTCACTCATGAACTCTTGGGCACACATGTCGAGAATTTCTCTAATTCCTAATTCCCTGAGAAACTCTTTATCCCAGCCTTCCTCACAGCTCTGGGGTGGGCATGTGAAACAGGCTCTGCCAATCAAATAGCCAGATGGGCATGCTTAAGTCAAAGTATATTCACGAAAAAAAGGGGCTTCTGGAAAAGTGAATTTCCTGGAGATTGCAATGGCTTTTGCTCATGGAGGCCACATGGTTCTTGTCCCAGCCCAGTGTCAGCGGCATAGGCGCCGTGTCTTGTGACGTGTTAGGTATCTTTGCCCAGGGAGACTGCGGTAGGGTCACTGTTGGAGCATTCTTGCAATGTGGCTTGGGCATGGTTCCCAGCTGCCAAGCTCCATCTTGACCTTCTGGCATGCCTGGAGATTCAGTGAGCTACCTAATATCATAAATTAAATTCCACTTCTGTTTAAACCACCTAAATGTACTGTTTTAGCAACTGATTGACTGATCTACTACCTCTCAGGGTATCATGGGGATAAAATGAGATAATGTATGTAAAGCACTTCACAAAGGGCTTTTTATATAGTGGGCACTAAGCAAATGGTATCTCTTAATGCTTATTTTATTACTATCCCTTTCTTTCAGTGTTACTTGGGTACCTCATGAAGTGAAAGTCAAATCTCAACTGCATGCTTGTACTGTAGGCCAGGGATTTCAACACTGGGTGACTTTGTCCCCAAGGGGTGTTGGACCATGTCTGGAGACATTGTTGGCTGTCACAACTAGGGGTGGAGTGCTACTGGCATTTAGTGGGTAGAGGTCAGGGATGCTGTGAAAAATCCTCCATAGGACAGTCCCTACACAAAGAATTATCTAGTCCACTATCCATTTAGCAGGGCTCAAGGCTGAGAAACCCTTCTGTAGACTCAGGAGCAGAGTAAAGCCTAGCTGTCACTCTCCACTCTGTCAGTAATAACCTATTATGTTTTACCAGGACTGGTTCCAGCGTGGAGAATCTCTAGATATAGGAGCACTAGAGTGCAAAATTTAATCACACAATTTCATGTCCCTGGAAAGCACTACCAAGGCAGTGAGAGGAGGACATGGAATTGTACAAGTTTTCATAAATGTATTCCTGGTGTCCTGGATTAAAGAATTAGAAAAAAAAATAAATTCAGAAATATCTCAATTTCTGCTTGATTGGGTAATAAAGTGGGGACTTTTTTTTTCCTTTGTTTGATTTTTGCTGATGCTATTTTAATGGCTGGGCTTTTTTTGTGTCAGAGAATCTAAGTCATTCCCTCACAGACTATAAATCTCTATTATGCCCACGTATAGCTGTATAGAGTCCCTCTGTAGTTATGCACTTTTATTAGTGCACAGAAGATTGAAACATAAAACATCAAATAGGCTGTTTCTTTTAATCACAGATATGAGTTGAATTCATTGCCATATTGTTCTTCAACTTTATAATGACTATGGCTTATTCCAAATGGAAAATGTGTCCAAGAGAAGAAGACAATAATAATGTAGTACCAGTGATGGGCTTGTGATCCTCACCAGATTTCTTCCTCAGCTTCCCTTTCTGAAAGCTTGAACCAGATGACTTCCAAGATCTTTCCCGATTTCTGGGATTCTTATGAGTTGCCAAGCTCCCCGGACCCTCTCTAGAGAGAAGCCATCTTATGAATTTATTAGAGCATTTGCATGATCCAGACTCAAATTCAAGGTCATAACCCCTTGTCTAGGCAGAAGCCACGGTCACCTCTACCTATCAGGGTGCTTCTCTTGAAGGTCATAGGGAACACTCTAGTTGTTTTTTAGTTCATGTGTCAAAGAAGAACTTCTAGGAAATAGCAGTGTAACCCTGCATCCAGGTTTTATCTTTCCAGCTGGATTCTCAGACTCCCATCAAGGTTTCTGCCCTTTCAGCTAAGATTCTTATACCCCGGTCTGGTTTCAAAGTCCTCTAATCCGTCACCATCTCCTCAAGAGGAGAAATGATGTCTGATTTACCTTTGTGTGCTCCTGTGCACAGAACCTTGTATATGTATATATACATAGATACATAAAATTTTTTTGCTGCAATATTTGTATTTTATGTATTTGTACAACTTTCCTTTCAATAAATATTTTTATTGAAGCACAAAATGTATAAAAGTATATAAATCATAGGAATACAATTAGATGAATATTCCCAAAATCCTCTGTCCTTAAGCAACCATTAATATACTTTGTGTCTCAGTAGATTTACTCTTACGGACATTTCATTTAAATGGAATCATACAGTATGTGATCTTTTATGACTAACTTCTTTTATTTAGCATAAAGTTTTCAAGCACCATCCATATTGTAGTACATACAATTACGTTATTCCTTTTACTTTTAATTCCTTTAATGTATTGCTGAATAATAATTCATTGTATAGACATACCACATTTCATTTATCCATTCATCAATTGGTGGACATGTTGACTACAATGAATAGCGCTGTGAATGCTCATGTAGAAGTTTTGAACAGTCTTATGTTTTTAATTCTCTTAGGTATGTACCTGAGAGTGGAACTGCTGGATTTTATGATAACTCTCAAGTTTAGTTTTTTGAGGAATGGCCAAACTGTTTTTTCAGAGCAGCTGCACCATTTTACATTCCCAACAGCAAAGTATGAAGGTTCCAATTTCTCCACATCTTCACCATGCTTTTTATTGTTCTTCTGATTCCAGCCATTTGTTATGGACTGAATGATGTCCCCCACTCCCCACACTCCCGCCAAATTCATATAGTGAAATCCTATACTCCAGTACTTCCTAATGTGACTATATTTGGAAAGAGGGTCTTTAAAGAGGTGTTTAAATAAAAATGAGGTCATAAGGGTGGGTCCTAATACAATGTGACTGGTTTTCTTAGAAGAGGAAATTTGGACACAGGGAGGTACAGAGGGAAGGCCATCAACAAGCCTAGGAGAGAGGTCTTAGAAGAAACCAAGCACACTGACTCCTTGATCTTAGACTTATAGTCTCTAGAATTATGAGAAACTAAATTTCTGTCATAAGCCACCTAGTCAGGGATCCTTTGTCATGGTCCCTAGCAAACTCATACATGATCCTACAGGATGTGAAGTGGTATCTCATGTTTGTCTTTTGTAATTGATGTATAATTAACATAATATTATCCTGGTTTCAGTTATATAACATACTGATTCAATAATTCCATGATACGTGTAGTCACCATCTGTCACCATACGTTATTACAGTATTATTAACTATATTCCCTGAGCTGTATTAGTCATCTCTATGACTGATTTATTTGATAATTGGAAGTTTGTTCCTCTTAATACTTTTTATCTATTTCACCCACCTCCCCACCCACCTTCCCTCTGGCAACCACCTATTTATTTCCTGTACTTAAGAGTCTGTTTTATTGGGTTTTCTTTTGTTTGTTTCTTCATTTGTTTTATTTTTAAGAACCCATATATAAGTGAAATCATACAGTATTTATCTTTCTTTGACTTCTTTCACTTAGCATCATACCCTCTAGGTCCATATACTCTTGGTTTTGATGTGCATGTCCCTTAATGACCAATGATACCAATCCTTGAGCTTTTGGGCCAGAATCTGTGTATCATCTTTGAAGACATGTCTATTTGGAATTTTGTCTATTTTAAAATTTGGTTATCTGTATTTTTATTATTGGTGAGGGCAGAGGGAGAAGTAAACTCCCCATCGAGTAGGGAACCTGATGGGGGGCTTGATCCCAGGACCCTGAGTTCATGACCTGAACTGAAGGCACATGCTTAACCAGCTAAGCCACCCAGGTGTTCCAACCAATGGCCAATTTCACAAAGATTCACTCTTATGTTGTCTTCAAAGAGTTTTGTAGTTTTAGCTCTTATATTTAGTTCTTGAGTCTACTTTGAGTTGAATTTTGCTTGTAGTGTGTGTGAATATGGATATCCATTTGTCTCAGAATGATTTGTGAAACTTTGGTTTATTTTTGGAAGTTAAATCATTTTTGTATTCCTATGGTAAGTATAATTTTA
This sequence comes from Vulpes vulpes, assembly GCF_048418805.1. Classification (NCBI taxonomy): domain Eukaryota; kingdom Metazoa; phylum Chordata; class Mammalia; order Carnivora; family Canidae; genus Vulpes; species Vulpes vulpes. The sequence goes on along the minus strand of NC_132787.1, from coordinate 98,504,725 downwards.
TGTGTGTGTTGCCAGATATAAATTGCTAATATTTAGCTTAGAATTTTCCATCTTCTGTTTTGAAGTGAGGTGGCCTGGTTTTCCTTTATTATAATTTCATTGTTAGTTTTTGATATCAAGGTTAGCTGCATGAAATGATTTGGGAAGTACTTCCTCTTGCAGTAATCTCTGAAAAATTTGTGTAAGATTATTTTTATTTATTTACTCCTTAAGTGTTTGGAAAAAATGAAACCACTTTGTCCTAAAACAACAACAACAACAACAACAACAACAACAACAACAAAACACCTTGTCCTAAAATTTTCCTTTAAGACCTCTTTTAAAGGAATATTTTTTCTATCTATCTATCTATCTATCTATCTATCCATCTATCTATCTTTAATATTTAAAAAAATTTTTATTTAAATTCCAGTTGGTAACATGCAGTGTACTATTTGTTTTAGGTGAACAATATAGTAATTCAACCCTTCCAGACAATGCCAGGTGCTTATCGCAACAAGTGCACTCCTTAATCCCCATCACCTTTTCATCTATTTCCCCACCCATTTCCCCTCTGGTAACCATCATCAGTTTGTTTTCTATGTTTAAGAGTCTGTTTCTTGGTCTTCCTCTTCCTCTCTTTCTTTTTTTGTTTGTTTCATTTCTTAAGTTTCACATGACTGAAATCATATGATATTTTCTTTCTCTGATTTATTTCGCTTAGCACAATACTCTCTAGCTCCATCCATATCATTGCAAATGGCAAGATTTCATTCTTTTTTGTGGCTCTGTAATATTCCATTGTTCCAAGATTTTATATATATATATATATATATATATATATATATATATATATCACATCTACATTTTCAAAATCTTTTTGAATAAAGTTATTTTTATTATCTTTTTATTATCTTTAAAATTTCTGCACAAATTTCTGAAATGTTGTACTCTTTTTTGTTTCCTTATTGGTAATTTGTGTCTTCTCTCTCTTCTTTTATTAATCAGTTTTACCAAGGGTTTATCTGTTTTATTAGTTTTTAAAAGAATCACCTTGGGCACCAGGGTGGCTCAGTCAGTTAGGTGTCAGCCTTAGACTCAGGTCATGATCCCCAGGGTCCTGGGGTCAAGCCCCACTATTGGGCTCCTTGCTCAGTGGAGAGTCTGCTTCTCCCTCTGCCCCTTATGGAGCTCATGCTCTCTTGTTCTCTCTCTGTCAAATAAATAGATAAAAAATAAATAAAAGAATCACCTTTTGACATTGCTTATTTATTTATTTTCTAGTTCTATTTATTTAAGTAATCTCTACACCCAATATGGGGCTTGAACTCATGGCCTCAAGAGCAAGAGTCACCCCTGTCTGAACCAGTCAGGAGCCCCTGTTTGTTTTCTCTATTCTTCTTTTGTTTTTATATTTTATTATTTTTTGCTATTGTTTTTATGATTTTTATCCTCTATTATATTTAGATTTACTTTTTCTAACTTCTAGAGAGGAATACTTCCATCATTGTTTTTTAGTTTTGTGTTCTTTTCAATATATATAATTAAGGCTATAAATATCATCCCACAAGTGTTCATACTTTGTGGTTCTCACAATCATCTAATTCAAAATAATTTTGTAGGTTTTTTTTTTTTTTTTGCGATTCATTCTCTGGCCCACGAATTCGGAAGTGTATCACTTAATTTCTAACAATTTAGGGATTTTTCTATCCTTTATTATTGATTTCTACCCCAGCTTTCTAACTGTGGTGAGAAAACAAACACTAAATGATGTTCATCTTTGAAATTGTTGGTGCTTGCTATATGACTTAGCATAAGGACAGTTCTAGTAAATATGAAAGAAATGTGTATTCTACAGATATTGGGGGCTAAATTCTGTCAATTAGTTCCCATATGTTGATTGGGTCACTTAAATATTTTGGCTGATTGCTGTGCCTGGTAATCTGCTCTTAACACTCAGTCCTTATCTCTGTAATTTATTTTAAGAATCATTATTTGTGGTTTAAACTCCTGCTATTTTGTTTAAAATACTCTCCGTTTTATTTTTAAAAATGCTATTATATTGTGTGTCGTTGTTTATATTTTGTGTAGTTGTATCTGATCTTAACTGCTTTAGGAGTTGTAACAAGAAGGGTATGAGAAAGGTGATACATTTATTCATATGCACAATTATAAACAACTTCTGCTGGGGCACCGGGTGGTTCAGTCAGTGCAGCATCTGACTCTTGGTTTTGGATCAGGTGGTGATCTCAGGGTCTTGGAGTCCAGCCGCAGATCGAGCACCTGAGTGGAGGCCTGTGTGCATGAAGCCCTGTATCACGTTGGGCTCCCACTCAGTGGAGAATCTACTTCTCTCCTCCTCCCTCTGCCCCCCCACCCAAACATGTGCCATCTTCCCTAAATAAATAAGTAAATAAATAAATAAATCTTTAAAACAAACTTCTTAAAATAAGAAAAAAATAAGAAAAAACTTCTTAAAATAAGAAAAAAATAAACTAGTGGATCTAGTGTGCTGATCCACTAGAGCTACCAGCTTTCGAATCTTTGCTTTTGATTAGCAGCAGTGATACTAAGGGCAGCCCGGGTGGCTCAGCAGTTTAGCACCACCTTCAGCCCAGGGCATGATCCTGGAGTCCCCACGGTCAAGTCCTGCATCAGGCTCCTGCATGGAGCCTGCTTCTCCCTCTGCCTCTGTCTCTGCCTCTGTCTCTTATGAATAAATAAATAAAATCTTTAAAAAAAATAAAAATAAGATAAATTCTTCCTGGGTTCTGCCTTTTTTTTCCTGCCACCATGAAACTACCATAGAACCTGAAATATACATTATTAGCACCATTCCTTTGGAAACTTCCATCTTCACAGCATTTTCTTCTTGGTCAGATTTTGCGAGCACAAAGATTCATTTCTACAGAGAAGGTCTGAATGTCATTCAAAAGTAGAAGAGAAAACAAGATGGTGTTATATTATGGATCCTTTCCCCCAAATCCCAAGTTTGAACTCATTATTTAACAAAGGATCATTTTCCTGATTTGTGAATTGGTTTACCTGAAAAGCCTTAATGAAGATACAGGTTTAATGCACTTAGTTATCATTCTAACAAATTACCACATGGCTAGAAAAGAGTTACATGGAGTTAGATATAAAAATTCAGAATCATAATGTTTTGAATACTGAAGATATGGCATCCCGGGAAATTGAGACCATCTGGCTGTTGTAAGCTTGTAAACTGCCCTCTAGAACACATGTTGTCAACTATACATGAAGGTATAGCTCAGGTTGCACTGTGGCATTCCACTATGTATTAGCATGTGATGTAGACAACAAAGACGTGTGTACCCTCACAGTGAAAAAGAGAATACACTGCAGGAGCTATCTGAGCCATACTCAATCGCGGAAAACATTATTTCTGTCAAGTTACTTGGGAGAAAAGCACTTCTGCAGAGTTGGATCATTTATTCGTCTGCAGAGGTAGTTATAATGCTGTCATGGAAAGAGACTTGAGTTAGTGGCCAGAGATCAGGGTCCCAGTTCAGGTTCTACTGTTCGCCACCTCTGTGATCCTCAGCAAAATCTCTCACCCTCTGGATTTTAGTTCCTCATCTATGAAAGCCAACACTTCCCTCGATGCAAGCTCAGGCCAAGCTAGCTGAGAATCTACCCATTAAAGAGATAGCGAAGATGTAGGAGGGAGCCCCTAGGACTAAAGTGTCTGAGTACTTTTCATTCCAATAAATATATGTCTCGTGCCAGTGTTACCGGTTTCATGGAAAACAGATGACATTTTAAACATGGTTTGCTGTATTTCAGCCAATTTGTTGGTCTCCAAGAAAAGGAGCTGTGTTTATTCCTGAGCTGCTATCAAGGGGGCACTGGTGTCTTTCAGTCCCGTGGCCCTGGCCCATTGCACCTGTTCGCTTGTCCATATTAATGAGCAAAGCTAATGAAACAGGCTGGCAGTGGCAGATCTGAGAAGACTGTGTAGACCAAAGAAACATCATCACATTTTGCCTCACTCCCTGAAAAACAGAGGGGTGAGCACAGGTTTACAAATGCCTCCTGTGGGTAGGGAAGGATATCGTACCCATCAGAGGATTTCTGTTCTCTATCTTGGTAGAACTTTGCCATGAGCCTCATTGGATTTCCACATTGTATCTACAGGTGAGGAGGGAGGGTTGTGTATGTCCATGGGATTGGGGCAGAGAACATTGGGGAAGGGGCATGAAGCTGGTCAGCTGGGCTTGGACACTGACAGCCAGAGCTAGCCATCTCCCATCCAGCCCCTGGTTGGAGACAGATACAACATTGATGGTTGGCTCGCCAACGTCAAAATGACACATTCCGGGAAACTGGCCAGGTTGGGCTGCATGCAGCTGGACCTAAACCCTATTAGATTTGGGCAAAAATGCTTCCCCCTCTACTCTACCCTCCCTCCCTTTCCTCCTTCCTTCCTCTCAACCTTCCTCTTCCTCAGAAGAGACTGATCAGAGGAGGTGGCTGAGCTGAGTGGGGACATCCAGGCAGGGAGCCTGGGAGCCTCGCATCCTGTCAGATTACATATTCTCTTGGTCCCACATGAGGACATCCTGGCAATCCTGCAGACAGAAGCTTTGCCAAATAAATGGGTCTTTGAGTGAACTTAAAAAGACATCTCTCCTGGGCTTAAGAGGCACCATTTGTGATTTGAGCTCCTTGGCTGTTGGGTGGACATCCTTGTGCTGGGCACCAGCTGAGATACTGCAGCAGCCTTGAGGCCTTGGGTTTTGTTTCTAGTTTGGGAAATTCCTACGACAATGGTAGGGTTGGACAGTCTGATCCCTCTTTGTCATCACAGAGTGTTTCCTTTCTGCCAGGCTTTGGCATTTGCAGTCATGCTCTGACGTACACATCCACACAAAAAGGGCTGAGAATTTGGCTAATTCAGTGCATTGTGTTTTTGTTTTTGTTTTGCTTTGGGTTAAAGCAGGAGCAATGACTGATATATTTTTTTCCTACTGCTTAGAGGGTTTTATAGCACTGGCCATCTTGTTTAGGGAAAATTTCTGCAGACTATTGTTAGGATTCTGTCCTTTTGGAAGAGCATTATGAGTTATAGCTGCTTCTGATTATGGTTATATTCCAAATGTCTTTTGGTTTAAAATTTATAATAAATTAAAGATAATTTTATGGTGGTTCCTAAGACTTGATCAGGGGAACACTTCCCTCTGTAGTATGGCTTGAAGCAAACAGTCTCCTGAATAAGAAAAAGTGATTGAAGCTAGTACTGATCAGATCCTCCTCTTCTGGCTGAGAAGATGATCTAGTGAGAGACATTGATGTAGGAACAGGGGGTAGGGGCAGGAACATGATGAGAGGTTAAGTCAGGGCTCAGGTTGTTCATGTGACAATGGGGGACACAAGTGGACTCCTCATGGCTTCCTTTGGGGAACCAGCAGCCTAAAATATGGGGGAATATAGAAGCCATCTAATCATACACGGTTCAGGGAATCATGACTGTCATTCCATCTTTGACGCAGGAGGGGAGGAAGGCTCAGACCACAAACGTGTCCTCCAACCCAGGGTCCAGGATGGGTGAATAAAAGAATGGGAAATCAGTAAAAAACTTCTATCTTTTCTCTTTTTGTACATGGTATCCAATTATTTTTTTGACCTTTGAAAAAAATTTTTGAAGTGCTTACAGTTGAGATTACTCAATTGTACTAAGCCACGAAGGGAGGCTAGAGGATTTAGAGAAGCTGGTCTTCAAATCCTCAAGCTAATAATAAAGCCATTTTGCTATACAAATTGGTATATACACCAAAGCCATTCTTTGTTTTTTGCTCTCTGATGACTGGAAATGTGTAAGTCTCCATACGAGAAAAGCACATCTCAATATGATGCCTGTGATTAATAGTGATAGTGGTGATGATGTGGCTTGAGGAAAATATAAAAAATAGAACCTGTTAAGCTTTAGATTTATGAAGTACTGAGATCCCTTGTTTAAGCCGTTAGCAACTTGACAGAAACCCTGCTGTATATATGGGCTATGTCATAGATCTCTGTCTAATGAGCATTCAAGGGAATCACTAATCTAGGCCTGGAAATGTCTACAAAGGCTGATTCTCACAACTCTGAGAAATGTTCAGGGACTTTGGGGTCAAATTTCATATTGAGATAAAATAAAATTGTCGTCATTCTGTTTTCTGCAGGAGCTATAGTCTGGCTATTTGTAGGAAAGCTGACATTTATGACATCGGTCAGAATGCCTGAGTTTGTATAGCGCATGGTGGGGCTACACATAGTAGGGGGTCAATATGTTCTCATCTGCTAATGTAGTTCTCTTTTGAGTGAAAGGAAAGAAATTGTTCTGAGGTTGACAGCATGTGTGGGAGTTTCTGCTAAAATCTACTATCTGAAAGTTTTCCTGACAAGTTGGAACTGTTTCGATCTGTTCCCTAAAGACTCCTGAGAAGTTATGGTGATGAGATAAACATAATCTACCATTATATTTGTATAACACGTTGCTTTATAGTTTAAACACATATTTTATTTGATCTAATTCTGTAAACAGTCCTATGACATAAGGATAAAACTCCATTTTGTAGATGAGGAAATCAGGGAGATGAAGGGGTTAACCAAAACTAGAGATCTGTTGTTTTTTAGACTTTCTTATCTTGTGCTTTTTTCTGCCTCACTGCTATTAGGAGACCTTGGCTATAGTTCAGGAGGAGACATTTCTTGGCTGGGTGGCCCTACATAAATCACTTTGCCCCATTGGTCTTGGTTTCCTAAACTATGGAATCAGGTAATCAATACCTGTTTCAACAACCTTAGACCCACAGAAGAAGCCAAAGAAAGGCCAAGGTAGGAAAGGCAATAGTGTTCCTTTTTCCTTGCTAGAAAGGTACAAAGTATAGAGGCTTACTGTGACTGGTTTTCTCTCATCTGCTGCCATCTTTCTGTAAAGCTACTCATAATTCTCTTGTGCTTTGATATTCCCTGATCATGACCCCTTAGAGGGGTAGAATGGACCCTGGATTCTTAGTTTGGGATTTTTGTTGTCTATATCGAATCTGTCTTCCTTTTTCCCCCTGGACTTATTTCTGCATTTGGATCTAACTCAGAACTCCTTCCCCTGCTACATGACCTCATTCTTCAGCCAGAACCCTGGTGTTTACCCAATCCCAAGGGTCTATCTGGAAATTTGATTCTAGACTCCACCAGTTTGACCTGCTCTTTCTCTACTAATCTCTCACATTCTGGTCCTGATATATATCTGGTTTGTGTAGCCAATTACTAGGAGCACAGCCCTTGGTGTTTATAAACTCTAGACTTTCTGCTTAGTTGGTAAGTACAAAAAGCAATATATCTCTAGAATGGCTTTTCCCATTTGAAGAAAACCCAGGATTGTCTAGCATAAATGTTTCAGTTAGAAGCCATTATGTCCTATCTGAAGATCTCAGTCCATCCATTGTCTCCAACTGTCCCAGCATGCAGTCAGGACACATGCAACAAATGCCTTCCCTTCCCAGACTCAGGGATGGGGGAATCTGCATAGACGTGCCACAGATGGCAAGGGAGGCCCAGTGATGTGATTGTGGGGAAATTGATTTGTAAACATTCCAGAGAGAATGGCTTCCCTTCTGAATGGCTATTTTGGAAACTCTTTCTGTGAAACAAGAATGTGTGCCATTAAATGTCATCCTGATTCACGGAGTGATCTCTAGTACACCAGCCAAACTGCTTACAAGCGAACGAGGCAATTAAGTGGCTTCGAGAAAAGAGGCAGGTTTGAGCCTAGCCATTGCTATTTTTCCATGTGTAGACAGAAATCTGAAAGAAGGTCTATTGGTGACTTTATAATTAAATTGTGATTTTTTTCCTTCTGGAAAAAAAAAAAGGCATATCTCCTGTTGATTCGCTTCCAAGAAATGTTAACAATGTACCCACACAGCAGTACAACTGAAGAAACATGGACACCCACCCCTTCTTAGAGCTTTCTGTATTTGTAAGAACCTGAGAAGGTACCAGCTGTCCAGAGGGGTGAGCCCACAGGATTAGATACTCTCCTGACTGCTTATCTTGTCTGAGCAGGAATATTCTGGGAATATAGAGACCTGGGTTCTAGTGCCGGCTTTCTAAAAGTGGGTGAGTCCCTAATTCTTTTGCAACCTCCATATCCTCATCTGTAAAATGACAGGTGAAGGAAATTGGAACAGAAGATATTTATGGCATCTTCCTGCTCTAAACTTTTACAATTTTCTGTGTTTCCTTCTCTTCTTTTCAGGAAAGTGTAACTTTTTGTATTCAGAGGTAAAGGCTCTGTCCCTCACCCCTCTCTGCCAACTGAGCTGGGCAGTTTCTTCCCACCTAGGCATCTGCTATGTATGGTTGGCCAGATCCACTTGGCATCAGATCATTTTAGATATAAAAATGTAGCTTCTCTATAAAGGGAGCTATGAAGACCAACCATATAGCTTTAATAAACTGCTTTGTGCTATGTACCTTCAAAAAAAAAAAAAGGCCCAACCATACAGCTTGAGAAGGACTCACTCAGGATGCTACAGATCCCATTCTAACTAGATTTGCTGAATATTTAATTAAATTTTTTCACTAATTACGGATATCTGACATTTCACCTCTATGTGAACTGTAGAAGATTGAGTGGAGTCCAAGTTTGTTCTTTCTCATCTCCAAGGAATTATTATCTGCCCTTCAGCCAAGAGAGGCTGACCACACTTATTTCACCCTCCCCACTGCTGGTTGGATGATTCCCTCATTGTCCCTAGTGATCTCTTGAAATGAACCAGCTCTGCAGGGTCTCTACCCCTGCCAAGCATGTGGCAGGCACTTGCAGACTCCTGCTGGCAGATAAAGTTGCCACCACTGTCTCTATGGTTCCTGGTTCTTATAAGCTACCCATGTCTACCTCCCATTCCACTTACTTAGTTCATTCTCCTACTCTCTACACACTGGGTGCACCAACCCATCCCCCAGAGCTTCTGCAGAGCCTCCTACCAACTCTGTCTCCTTTTCTCTCTCCCTTCCTCCTTCCTCCATCCCTTGGTTCCTTTCTCTCTCCCTATCCTCCCTCCCCCACTTTCTCCTATCCTACCCCTTCCTCTCTCCTTCACTGTTCACAGCCACACACAGATTGCAAGATGGCAGACACTTCCTCTGGCATACACATCATCATTGATGGTTTCTGCACAATGACAGAATTTTTCTCCTTCTTTGGAATAGGAAAAGCTGACCTCAGAAAGATAAACATGGTCATGGTACTTTTCTCTTGGCACAACTCTGATGACAAGATCAAAGCCATCCAAGTCACTCTTTTAGTCAAGAGTCAGGACAAGAAACAGAGGGCACACTTGAGTAATTGAAGGGCAGTTAGAAACTAGCCTGTTTGTAGAGGAGTAAGCAGTGCTAAGGATGCTAATAAACGATGGTGACACTGAGGAACCAGCAATAGTGGGAAGTCATTCTCACCTTCAGTCCCAGGGGTAAAGTAGAGACTAGAACTGAAACCACAGATGGGGCCACCTGATGGGAGCTGTGGCAGTAGGAAGGCACTGGGGAAATAAATACCTCCAGCTCCCTCTGCTTCCACCATCTGACAGCCCACTGATGGCTGGCTCTCACCTCCTGGCTGAACCCAACAGGAAGCCAGAAAGCAAGAAGGTCCAAAGACGCATCTTGGAAGTTGGCCTTCTAGGGATGAAAGAGGATAGAAAATAGGCCTAGGGGTGCAAACAGGGACTGCCTGGTACAGTCACTTATGTTTTTAAAACTTTGCTTCTCATTTCATTTACTTCAATATTTGATACTTTGCTGTATCCAACATTTCTGAACACCAACCAATAGGAAGCCTAAAGAAGACCTTATTTCTCTTTCTTTTTTAAAAAATCTGGTATGGCTTCTGCAAAATCATTTATTTAATAGTCTTATATTTCAAGAGCACTTTTCCAGAGAAACCAAGAAAAGAGAAGTATATGTCTAATACCAAAGTTTTAAACAAATTTCTACCCTGTGATCTAGCAATTATACTGCTAGGTATTTACCCAAGGGATACAAAAAGGCAGATTTGAAGGGGTCCATACACCCTGATGTTTATAGCAGCATTATCAACAATAGCCAAACTATGGAGAGAGCCCACATGTCTATCAACTGATGAATGGATAAAGAAGATGTGATATATATATTATAATGGAGTATTATTCAGCTACCAAAAAGAATAAAATCTTGCCATTCGCAATGACATGGATGGAGCTAGTGTATATTATGCTAAGTGAAATAAGTTGGTCAGAGAAAGACAAATACCATATGATCTCACTCACATGTGGAATTTAAAAAAGAAAATAGATGAGCAAACAAGAGGCAGGAAAAGAAAAAAACAAGAGAGGGAAATATGCCATAGTGATTCTTTTTTTTTTTTTTCCAGTGATTCTTAATGACAGAGAACAAACTGAGGGATGATGGAAGGATGTGGGTGGGAGATGGGCTAGATGGGTGATGAGAATTAGGGAGGGCACTTGTGATGAGAACTGAATGTTGTAAGTCAGTGATGAATCTCTGAATTCTACTCCAGAAACCATTATTGCCCTGTATGGTAACTAATAAAATTTAAATTAAAAAAATGAATAAGTAAAATAAAAAAAATAAATTTCTACCTGTGCACTGAGAATACTCTCTCTTAACAATGATTTATTATGCCTACTACACTGGTTGATTGGAATTAGATTTTATAAAATGCCTTGAGCTTTCTTGGAGAAATGTTTTTTCTTGAATGCAAAGTCCTGTGTGTGCAATGAAATAATGACATGCAATATCTATAATTTCAGAACATATGCTTGTTATTACAATGATACATCTCAGACATTTCTATCCCAGGATTCTCTCTGGCCAGAAAGATGCAAAATCATTCAGCTCAATAAGTATCAGGAATGACTACCCATCACCAAGGTAAAACCACTTTGCCTATGAGGTATTTCTCCCAAACCTTTTCTCTCCTGCTTTCCCCTCACTCTCCACACCTCCTACCTCACTCCTCTCTCCTTCTTTCTAAATAGAAAGACAAACTTAATAACAAGAGCATTAGGGTGTAAATCCAAGCATCCTAGGTGTATGTATCCGAATACTTTTTGGACTAGGTTAAATATATACATTTCATTATAACTGAAGTAAATGAATTTGTACCTGGAGTAAATCAATTTTCAGCTTGGTGATTTTGGTGACTTCGTATAATTAGATTTCTTCAATTTATTTATAAGTTTGTTGTGGTTTTTCTTGTGTTGTTGTTTTACCTTGTTTCCCTCACTCTTCCTTTTTCTTGAGCATCTCTATTTGCCTGGCAGTTTCATGTTTGCTTGTGTTTGATCCTAGTGTAAAGCCACTTCTAGTTAAAGTGGCATCTTGAGGATCTTCTGTCATATAAATATTGGGAACATTGCAGATGTTCCCAAGCCCTCCAAGTCAAGAGAGGGTTCTAAATTGAAGGGGATAGGAGGACAAAGGTAACAGTTGCATAAGAAGGATACAGGTTGTGCAGATTTAAACTGCTTTTAGCAGTGTACTGGAGTGCTAGTTTCACTGCATCCTTGTCAGCATTCAAAAACAGTATGTAATTTCAAGATAAGTATGTACAAAGGCATCTCCTTGAAAGTTGTCTTAATTTAAGAATAATTCGGGTGTGAAAACTTGAAGGAAGTCTTAAAGGACTTAGATGGTTTATATTTATATTTTTAAGATTTTATTTATTTATTCATGAGAGACACAGAGAGAGAGAGAGAGGCAGAGACACAGGCAGAGGGAGAAGCGGGCTTCCTGTGGGGAGCCTGATGTGGGACTCGATCCCAGGACCCCTGCGGGTCACAACCTGAGCCAAAGGCAGATGCTCAACCACTTAGCCAGGTGCCCCAGGACTTAGAGGGTTTAAGACCTGGAGAAAACCAATATTCTATATCCATTTCTTTTTCTCTCTCAAAGAAAGTACAAATATCAGATACTAAAATATATTGCATTTCTCTTAGAAGTTTTGGAGGGTTCTTAAACCCTATAGGCCAAGCAAAGTCTATATATATACGTTCATGATTTTGCCTTCTGAATTGTAGGAGTCTGAGGCAGGAGGTCTCTGACGACTGTAACCTAAATAGTTTTTGTTTCTATGATATGTGTTCTGGAGTTCTTTGGAACTTTGAGTCAGGGAAGTAGTTTCATGTTATGATACTAAGAATATATGGCAATATATACAACTCTTGAGTCTCTTAGAGGGAAGTAATAGATATTTTTATTCCCCAGTTATAAAACATCCCAGCTGTTTGGTCATTGAATGTGATTGTGTTTTCAAAACCCATTATTTCTCAACAGTAAAATATATCTTGGTTGTTACTTTGGAATAATGATTGAGCTGGTGGTTTTGAGGAGCTATAAACCACATTCTCTTTACCTGTCCAAGAACTGAGAACCTGCCAGAGTAAGATATGTGTGTGTGTGTATTTTTTTACAGTGTGATATTTGGCTGAAAGATGGGGTAGTAGGGGAAAAGAGTGGAGTTTTGAAAGACTTTAAAGATCTAGTGGCAAAGGCATATGACTCACAATTCTATATTTCATTGACTTAGTGGGATAAATCATTTTAAAGAGAATTCTTTGTGTTTTTGATCAATCAATTTCATTTCCACTCCCTGCCCACTACTGTTCTCTTTACCATCTCGCAAGTATATCTCTTTGATTCAGTTTCCCTATTTAGGTATAAATAGAAAAGTAATGTTCGTATTGCTTTGGTTACAATCATAGCTAATGGAATGCTTTCAGTAAATTCCATTTCCCTGCATCTTCTTTTACGTTGTATCCCAAGGTCTGTTTGCATCTGCTTCTTCTTGTTTGACAAGCCAGAGTGCCTTCTCCCGGTATCTTGTCACATGGTATCTGTTAGGCTCCAGAACCAATGTGCTTTTCTTTTAAAAATATTACAGATGTACTTGGGGGAATGTAAAGAAGGGCCTGAGGATTTCTGAAAGGAGCTCTGACATAAACAAACACTGTCAAATGAAACTGCACAGGACCATTTGCATCTGAATCGGAACTCCCAAACTTGACTGCTTTCTTTTGCCCATCTTGGACCCAGACTGTTCATGGACTCTCTTTCTTCTTGAATTTTTCCTGTGGCATGACATCACCTGTAGTGTGACATCCTAATATCCTGCCCTGGATTCTAATGGGCACCTCTGACTTCCCACCCAGCCTACTGGGTGCCTTTGTCTTTGTCTCATTGAGTCTGGACTTCGTAATACAGGACAGCTCAGCCCTGTCCAGCCTACGCTGGGCAATTCTCCTTGGTTTCCAGTCTTCTGTTTACTTTTGATTTTGCCATTGAGAGGTGATACGGGGAAGCTGTGTGCTGGATCTCTTTTCTATTTTTTTGGAAGCATCTCTTTCAGAATTAATCTCTTTTCTGATTTCATAACCAAACTGACACTTCCATGCATACTCTGTTTCATATCCGTATCATTCATTGACTCATGATTCTATCTTTTATTGATCTGCTGACCTAAAACTATTTTCAACTAAGTATTTATGTTATATTGGTCTTTGTAATCACTGATAGCCTATTAGCCAGCAGATATTCATTTTAATCATTTATGTGTATTTTATTGATTATAATTTTTATTTTCAAGTGTCATTAATTCACTTTTACTTCTATGTGCTTGTCTTCTGACTTGGTCTACGGTCCAAGATGTTGGATCTGGGACAAGAAAATCTCAGTTCTCTCTAGAATCCCAGTACCTCTGTGTCACAAAGTTTCTGGTAAACCATCTCTGGGAGGTGGATTGAGGAAAGCTCTCCATCTTTATGAGTGTTGCCCATTGAGGACTGGGCATAATAGATATAGTCTTTAAGATTTAAGATGGTCACCTATTTGGAACTGGAGAGGATGCCGGATGTTGTGTTTTAGTGAGGTACTGAAGCATATGCTAGGACCACAAACCCACTCCAAGTGATGGTGTAAGGAAGAAGAGGAGTCAAGCTAAAGACTTAGAATGCTCTTGTCTAATACTTGCCAAAGTTTTGCTTGGGAAAGTCCTTGCTCATTTAACTTGGACCACCTGCTGCACACCCTGATAGTACCAGATACCCATCAGCCATTGCTGTCACCTCACAGTGAGTAATATGTATTATTAGTAGGATTGGTTGTGTAATGTCTAGCTTATTCTCCAGACAGGAAGCTTCAGGAGGGTAGATACCAGGTCTCTTCCTCATCATTGTATCCCCGGAGCCAAGCACAGTAATTTGGAACATATTAAGAACTCAGTGCGGGCAGCCTGGGTGGCTCTGTGGTTTAGCACCACTTTCAGCCCAGGGCCTGATCCTGGAGACCCAGGATCGAGTCCCACGTCAGGTTCCCTGCCTGCATGGAGCCTGCTTTTCCCTCTGCCTGTGTCTCTGCCTCTCTCTCTCTGTGTCTCTCATGAATAAATAAACAAAATCTTTAAAAAAATGTTAATAAAAAAGAACTCAGTGCATATCTACTGAATGATTGAATAATTGAAAGGAAGAAGGAATGTTTCCTTCTTGGGGTACATGCACCTTTTCCTCACTCCTCTGTCTAATGAGGAGGGATTTCTGCCAAATGTTCTTGGTCTCTTACTCTGGGCCTTATTCCTCCCTGATGAAGTCAAGTGAATTTCTTTGTTAAGAAGGGACAGTGATTGGCACACATTCCTTGATCAGTTAGGAGAACGTATCAGAGGTCCTAAGCAAACAGAATCCACTCTCCTTGAGCAGTGCGTGGCTGTGATCCGGATTACACATTTGCTCTATAGACTCAATATCTCCCTCCAGTGCACTAGTCCAAGATCTAACTTGGGGACAGGGAGTATTAGGAAGTTCCTTGTTACATTTCTAAGCCATACCATCCAAAATTACTTTTATCAGGAGTTAAGATGACATTTTCATTCTCATTGACCTGGCTTTAAAAAAATCTCATTCTTAATTATTTTAACAGGGACAAGAGACAGGGGTCTCATTTCTTTGGCTACCTAAAACCCTAGCAGTTCTTACGCATAGAGAGATTCCAGGAAAAATCAACATAGATACATCCTGGGTTGAAAAGTTTTGGCTCCAAAGGGGAAAATGAGATTTGAGCCTGGAAACAGAATAAAACTTTGAAAACAGAGGATTTTCCTTTGACTCTGAGAGTCAGTACGCCTCCTGAAATTCTGTGCAAAATGTTCTGTGTACAGGATCCAAAGGTTTCATCAGATTCTCAAAAAAGTTGCTGAACCTCTATTTTAAGGGGCCTTAGGTACACCTTGAGTTTATCTTCTGACAACCAGAAATTTGGCCTCACCTTTCCACCCTCCCCCTTGCCTGAAATGTCCTACTGGTGCCCTCATTGTACCCTTCAGAGCTCAGTCTGAGCCCCAGCCCAATGCCTCCTGGAAGCCTCCCCTGCCCTCCTCTCCCAGCCAGCAGGGATTCCGGCCCTCCCCTGGCTCTGATCCCCTCACTGACTGCTTGTCTTTCCTATTCTCTCAGCTGAAGCATGAGCTCCTGAGAGCAGGACCAGGGGAATCCGTAGTTGCTCTGCATCACCCAAACTACCAGGCGTATAATAATCATTTCTGAATTCCACTCTGTTTCCTGCCCTAATATGAGCCCTGGGGAGGGATTCATTAGATGTATCTTTCAGAGGAAGGGAGACTCTCAGAGTAAGTGTTTTCCCTCCAGGCAAATGCCTGGAGATAGCAGAGCCAGGATTCAAACTTGAGTCTCCCAGTACTAAATCAGGACTTCTCCCTTGCCCCAGGGCAAATGCCCTTAGCAAAAATTGCCCCTAACATCCTACAGTAGAGCTCTTCTCCTCAGGAGACATGTCTGTTGGGGAAACACTCCTTCAGGACTCTGGTTTTGAACCTTCTGGGACACAGAGGTAAGAGAGGGCTTCGGACAAGGAGCACTTGACTTTCCCTCATGAGACACTGAGCTGAATTTGGAGTTGCGGGTGTGGCCCCCTCCAAAGTGGATGGCTACATTTGCAAAAATTACCTATCAACATGACCAGTAGAACATTCCCTAAGGAAGGCCTGACAGAAGGACTTTGAACAGGAAAGTTTGATTTTTCTGTTTGTGATCTCCTAGTCTTGGTTCAGCTGCTTAAGATGAGTTCACTACACACAACTGTCTCGAGGGTGAGGGACAGGTGGCGATTTATATTTTGAGTCGGTGGCACAGAGGGAAGAGAATCACTGGAGTGGAAGAGAGCAGCGGATGATCTACAAGGAGGCAGTGGGGAGAAGGTGCATAGGGACAAGGAAATTGGGAAGAGGTGGCATGAGGAGGTTAGCCCTGGGAATTTGCCAGTGTCTTGCGGAGGGCTTTCAACCACCCCACAGTGAGGGCCAGAGATTAAAGCCAATTTTATTTAGATCTTCAAGGTCAAGGTGACTTGAACAGACATTTGGATGCCAATAGATTGACAGTAGCCTTCTCTACGTTTTCAGAATGAGGAGCAGTAGGTGGATGATAAAGGGAGCGTGATGTTTTATAGAAAAAGCAAAAGGATTTTTTTCCGTTTCCCAATGTCCTTCCACATTTTGGAAGGACTGAAAACTTTCCCGATGATGACAGTTGAATCATTTACTGAAGGGCAAACTTGATGGCATTTACAATGCATGGGTTTTATCTCCAGAGCAGACATACGGATGCTCTGGATGCCTCTTAGCAAACTCCAGGCTTCAGGCTCCTGCGAAGAACCTTTCCTGGGTATGAGAGATAGGTGAGGAGGCACATGTAATCTCTAAAACAAAACCCTGTTATGTTCTAATTTGTCTGTTCAGCTGCATAACAGAAATAGAAAGGGGGCGGGAGGTGAGCAGGCGACAGTTTCCGGCTGCGGATGACCGGCAGAGCCTGCAGAGTGGCTGCAGGTGACTCCTTGTCTTTCTCAGCCACCCCGGCTCACTGAACCTAGATCCTGCTGACAAGGGCCCAGGTAAGCAAAGAATGGCAGCTCCATTAATTGGGGTGGGAGTGACTCCCGGTGCCTTTATCTCTTAGTTCCCTGAAGCTGTGGGTCTGGGCGATCTGCATAGTGAGGCATCTAGGACCTCTGAGCGGTGCTGGTGCTGCCCTGGAGATCAGATCACTGGCCCAAGCCAATCGCTTCTTCCCTTAGGGATTGATGTCAGCAGACCAGGGAGCTCTGGTCCCTTCAAAAGGACTGATGTTTTATGCTGAGTGAAATGAGTCAATCGGAGAAGGACAAACATTATATGGTCTCATTCATTTGGGGAATATAAATAATAGTGAAAGGGAATAGAGGGGAAGGGAGAAGAAATGGGTAGGAAATATCAGAAAGGGAGACAGAACATGAAGACTCCTAACTCTGGGAAAGGAACTAGGGGTGGTGGAAGGGGAGGAGGGCGGGGGGTGGGGGTGACTGGGTGGCGGGCACTGAGGGGGGCACTTGACGGGATGAGCACTGGGTGTTATTCTGTATGTTGGCAAATTGAACACCAATAAAAAATAAATTTATTATTAAAAACAAAACAAAACAACAACAACAGAAAAAAGGACTGATGCTATAGCTTCCACCACTGCTGCCTCCACTCCCTTGACAACCGGCTCCCACTGTTCCTTCAAGCCAGGCACCCAGTCCATGGCCTTTCACACACCATCTCCCTGAATCCTCATCAAAACCCAATGGCATGGGCGCTGTCATCCCTCCTATCTTACATGGGGTAAAACCGAGACTCAGAAATTTCAGTGACTCGTTTTCCATCTGAGTGGATTGCTCAGGAAAATAAGAGGAAATTAGCATAAGATTTGGGAGGAAATATTGAATAATAACTAGAAGCAAGGGTTTTCTGCTCAGACACATCTCCGTTGGAAGCCTGGCCCTGCGATTACGGCTGTGTGAGCTTGGGCAAGTCCCTCGGCTGCTCTGAGGCTCACTTCCTCCGCCTGCAACATGAAGGTAATAATACTACCTGTCCCAGGCCTCCTGCATGCCAAGTGATCCAGAACTGTTATCCAATCTTCTTCTTGCTATTATTAAAAGATGATTATTTTTTTCTGCTTACAAACCAGGTAAGCTTGTCCTATGACTCCCTACAGGGTAAGATGGTCTTTAAAGTATTAATTCTTTTTAAAGATTCTCTCAAGATTTCAGCGGGAAGTTGCTCTGGAAGGACATTCTTTTTCCAGATTTGGGAGGTGATAGTAAATGACCAATGGCCTGACTTCCATTACGCTGACTTCCCTTTTCATCTCTATGTTTATGATCAGTGTTTGACTCCAGAGCACAACTGAGATTAGCTGGAGTTTGCAAAAGGAACATGAACAGTCACTGTCTCGATGAGCTCTGGCTGTGTAGCCAAACCCCTCAAACTTCAAACTTCAAAGAAAAATTATTTATTATTGCTTGGGATTCTGTGATTTTTCTGCTTGTCTCTCCTGGGCTCACTCCTATGGCTGAGAAATGGAATGGAATGGCTGGGTAGTCCAAGGTGACCTGGCACATACATCTGGAGTAGGTGCTGCTTATCGGCCTGGACCCCTCAGCCTTTCTCTACACGGCCATTCATCCCCCAGTAGACTAACCAGCTTCCTCACAGCATGGCCACCTCAAGGCGGAGTGTCAAGAGGACAAGCACCAGTGTGTAAGCACCCATCAAGCTTCTGCTTGAGTCATGTTTGTACATAGCCTGTTGGCTAAAGCTAGTCGTCGCATGGCCAAGCTCAGGGTCATGTGGGACTTAATCCTGTGATGGGTGAAGTGGCAAAGAATTTTGGCCATTTATAATCCATAAATAACAATTACAAGTACAAAATGTAAAAAAGGGAAAGCATCTGAATGATATAATAAGAATAAAAAGAATCCAACCTGCCGTGTAAGGATTTCTGATCTTTCTTGCCTCTGAGAGCTTTCAAGCCCTGTCACATCCCACATCCTTTCTGAGTAAAGCACTACCCACTAGCCTCTGGGTGAGCAAACTTGGTAAGAACCTTGCCTGTCTCCTTCCTTTGCATCCCCTGGCAGGTTGTAAAATACCATCTTACATCTTACATCCTCTCCTTTGGGACCTGCTGTACTCCGTTATTTCTCAAACCTTGTTCAGGGGACAACTTTGCTTCTGTAGTCTCCCCATCCCCTACTACAAGGCCCCTCCAGCCCAGTAACCAGAGTCTGCTTCAAGGACCGAGGGATATGATGTGATTGACGGATTTATTATTACTACGATAATTTTTGCTAATTGAAATTGCAAAATGTAATTATTACTTTTTGTTAATCCTGTTAACGTTTTGGAGACTACCTTTTAGCTTTATTTTAATTAATAGAGAAGTGTAAGTATTTCTTATAGAAATGACTTATACTTACTTTTGCCTTACATGCCTTTTTAAATTAAAATTATAAACTAAGCATCTTTTCAAATCTCTTTCTCTATAGGTTGTTTACATAAATATTAATATAATCAACATACAGTATATAAATAAATATTCTGAATTTTTAAGATCTGACTAATATTACATTTGTGTAGTGCTATTAAAATATATTTAATCAGGGATCCCTGGGTGGCGCAGCGGTTTGGCGCCTGCCTTTGGCCCAGGGCGCGATCCTGGAGACCCGGGATCGAATCCCACGTCGGGCTCCCGGTGCATGGAGCCTGCTTCTCCCTCTGCCTGTGTCTCTGCCTCTCTCTCTATCTCTCTGTGACTATCATAAATAAATAAAAATTTAAAAAAAAATTTAAAAATATATTTAATCAATCTCTTGATGATGAACACTTAGGTTGTTGCCATTCCTCTTACTAGAATAAACCACGTTGCAATGAATACCTTTTTTACATATAACTTAATAAACTTGCTATGATTACTTCCTTAGTATGTGTTCCTGGAAATGGGATCACTGGGCCAAAGGATACACACAATTATACAACTGACTTTATCAGCTCACCCATTAAATAATTTTATGGGGGATCCCTGGGTGGCGCAGCGGTTTGGCGCCTGCCTTTGGCCCAGGGCGCGATCCTGGAGACCCAGGATCGAATCCCACATCAGGCTCCCGGTACATGGAGCCTGCTTCTCCCTCTGCCTATGTCTCTGCCTCTCTCTCTCTCTCTCTCTGTGACTATCATAATTAAATTAAAAAAAAATTTTACGGGTTCATATTCCCAAGAATTACATTTAAGAACAAGAACACCCCTGTCCTCCCAGCTTTCTTGTGATTATCTTTAAAAGCCCAAAGTATTTTTTGTTTTGTTTTTCCAAGACAACTAGGAATGAGCTAAAAGTTTAGTATTTCAGCCCAGGGAAAGAGGAAAATCCTAAACTAAACAACTTAATCTTCTGACAGCCTCAGAGAAACTGGGCTGAGAACATCCCAGCCCCGGGCTCCCTGGAGACTTAGAGTAGAGAAAAGTCAGAAAAACAATTGAAGGCAAAGCCCAGTCCCCTCTGCTTTGTGGAAGAGCAGTCTATTCACTGCTGATCAGGCCTCACATAGGGGCCCCCAGGACCAGGTCAAGGCATATCCAGGGCAGCCTCCAAGGTCAGACTCTGCTGACACCTATTCCCACAGAAGGACCCCACTTGAGAGGCTGGGACATTTTTCAAAACTCACTCAAATCCCATACTGTCCTGGGAAGACCATAAGGTACCAAAATAGCCTCATCTCCTATGAGAAAGCTATCATTTCCACTCAGACCAGGTCACTGCTTCAGGCTTTGGGATTGCTACAGGTTGGCAAAGAAAAAGTCCATATTTATCCTTTGACAAGCTGAACAGAAGTATTCCAGGAACCCATCACGAACACAACTTTTCCTGCGACGTAAAGCCCCACACTCCATCTCATTTATTCATTGTTTTCCCCCAAAACGTCCTTCTCATTACTCTAAGAACTTTCTTCTACTTACACGTAGGATGCTGCAACAGAAAATAGTTAAAAGTATTTTGACATTTGGAGGCTCCTTCCAAATGGTATTAGAAGAAGGGTTTTTATCTCTTTGTTATGCTCAAAGTGTCCTGATTAATGTCTGAAGTCACTCCAGGGATTTTTTTGTGAAGGTCCTCACAGGGCTTTGTCTGAGATCCTAACACCAAGAGAATGCACACACTCCAGCTGTGGCTGGATTTTATAGAGCTTCAGCTATTTTGCTTCCATGGTCGTTATAAAATATCATATTTGTATATTTTCTCTTTTAGACCAGGGGAAACTGCTGAGGAAGCAATGTGCCAGCTTGAGTCTGACCCTCTGGCAACCCTTTGGTAAGATGAAGGCCTTCCAAATTTCTGAATATCAAAGTGGATCTTTGTTATAATAATGTCATTTCTTCGTACTTGAATGCAAAAGTTTGATGGCTTTTCATTTATATTATTTATTCATGTCAGAGCAAGAGGCACCCTTAGAAATCAATCTTCTAACTAAAATCCCTCATTTGGAAAAAACTGCAGCCCGGAGAGAAGACATGAGATGCTTAAGCTTATATATATCTTGTTATTACCAGCCAAGCTCTGGACCCAAATATGAGCCTTATAATGGGTGGTGAGAGGTATTTCCTTTGCCTCCTTTTTAAAGCTTTTTGGTGGATCCATTTTGAGCCTATTTCTAAGTGATCTTTAGGCACCTGGCACAGTGCTGGGCACTTTACAATTTATCACACCAATTATCCTCATAATTCTATCAGTACCATTATCCTCATTTTACAAGTAAGGTTTTGGAGAGGTTTTGATAAGTTGCCTAAAATAATGTATTCATTTTTTATTGCTTACATAACAAATTACCACAAATTTAATGTTGTAATCCAGATTTGTCATCTTACTGTTTAATAGCTCATAAGTCTGAAATGGGTCTCATCAGGACAAAATAGGATACCGACAAGAGCGCTCTTTTCCTTCCTGTAGGCTCTGGGTGAGAATTTGTTTTCTTGCCTTCTCTGGTTTCCAAAGGCTTCCTGGCTCATGGGTGCCTTCCTTGATCTTCACATCCAGCAACAATGGGCCTGATCCTTACATTGTATCTCTCTGATCCTTTGTCTTCCATCTTGTCTCTCTCTGAGTACAGCCAGGGAAGATTCTCTGCTTTTAAGAACTTCTGTGATTTCCTCAGGCTCCCTCAGAAAATCTAGGATAATCTCCCCACTCTCAGGATTTCTAATCCAGTTGCAAGTTCCTTTTTTCCACATAAGGTAACATATTCACAGGTTAGAGCATGGACATATTGGAGGAGGTCATTATTTTGCCTACCACAGTCTACCCTCTGGTCCTCAAAGACTTCTGTCCCACCTGCAAAATACATTCTTCCTACCTCAAGGCCTCCAGAGTCTCAACACCTTATGTGAGAGAAGCTAGTATGTGGAAGAGTGGGTCTCTGGTTCCAAAACCCTCTTGATTTCTGGCCAATGACACATGCTGCCATTTTGCTAAAACATAAGGGTGTTGTTCTTTTATGGATTTGCATGAGCTCCTAGAGTGCAACTGTCCAGTCTGTGAAGGCAAGAATCTGTCTAGTTTATTAGTCACCTCATCACAGTGCCTACCACACAACAAGCACTTGAATTTTGCAAAGCAAATGAATGTTGAAGGAAGCAAGCATTCAGTAAACTAATGGCATAAGAAGTATATGGAAATATAAAGTCATTACTTATTTTTCCTGCTGCAAAAACCCTTGCATTCTTCTCAGAGTTTTTCAGAGCCATTTGGAAACAGATTACAAACCTTTCCAGAGCCTAGGTTGCTCTTCCAGGTAAATTTATCAAGCTGCCTATGCTCCATCTGGGTTTTAATTACTAGTAAATGTCTTTTTAGGCACTGTAATTCCTACCAAAACTGGATCCCAGCCCATGGATTCTGTCGTAGGTTTAAATATAGCCATTGAACGTATATAGATTGCCAAATATTTGTTATTTTCAGTATACTTGGGTGTATTTTGTACCCATCTTGATTATTTGTGTAGATAGAATGCTCTCCTTCAGTTTTTCTTAACATCCCCCTCTGTGATGATTTCTCCAATGGAACACAAGAGAAAACAGTACCATTTTCCAAAAAAAGCATTAAAAAAATAATTTCGCGTAAGGGTGCCTGGGTGGCTCAGTTGTTTAAGCATCCAACTCTTGATTTTGGCTCCGGTCATGATCTCAGTGTCATTAGGTGGAGCCCTAAGTCAGCCTCTGTGCTGGGTGTGGAGCCTCCTTAAGGTTCTCCCTCTTCCCTTCTTCCCTCCTACCTGCCCCACCCCCCCACCCATGCTCATAAAAATTTTTAAAAATGTAGCATAGATTATTACTAGCCAGGGCTGGGAGTGGGAATAGGGATTATCTGTGAATGAGTACTAAGAATTTTATTGTAGTGAAAGAAATGTTCTAAAACTGGATTTTGATGGTTGTACAACTGAGTAATTTCTCTAAGATTATTAAATTGCACACTTAAAATCAGAATATGTTGGTATGTAAATTACACCCCAATAAAGTTGTTAATAAAGTAATCTGCTTATCATCCACTCAAAAGCACTCTCCATGTTTTGTGTTAAATGTGATTATTTTTCACAAAAGCAGTCTCTAAATCCAGTTTTTATAATAATAAAACCTAAGCTTCAACTGTATCTTGGCCTGTTAATAAGCAGAGCTGAGCATGGTCACACTTAGCCGCTCCAGAAGTAAACATGTCATGCTTGTTTGCCTTTTTCTTCCCAAACAATTTAAGAGCAAATAGATATTCATCCTTAATCTTTTCAAAATTTTGGTATTTGGTTTATCTTAAATTTATCAGAGTATTTGTTTTGATATGATTCAGAACCATGCATTTTTTTATGCCCTGTGATTCATTAGGGAGGAGTAATTCAACCCCCAATCCATCAGTGTGCTGCTACAGAGACGATTCAGTTTCCCATGACAAATAAAGCCCAATATGCTGCTATGTACACAGCAGTCAGATAAACAAAAAGAGAAAACCTAATACTTATCAGCTTTTCAACATTTGTGGACTTGAACTTCAGCCACTAAAATGCATTTATGGGCAAATATACACAGTATCAAATATAGAAACATGGACATTGTTGCAAATATAAATATTCTTTAAGGAATTACTAGGTTTAGGGGTGCCTGGGTGGCTTAGTCAGTTGAGTGGTTGAACGATGGACTCTTGATTTCAGCTTAGGTCATGATCTCAGGCTTGAGATGGAACCCCACCTCAGACTCTGCGCTGAGCATGGAGCCTGCTTAAGATTCTCTCCCTCCATCTCTCTCTGTATCCTCCCCACCATCCTACTTGCTCATGATGTCTCTCCTCATTCTGAAATTTCATACTTAACTCAGGAGCTTGATGAACAATACATACACTAAAGGACTTACAGGAGAGGACATACAGTAAAAGTTTACAGTCTCCAGGATTGGTTCCTATGTGGACCTTTGACTTCATTTCTTGCTCTATGCCCTCTCGTCTGCTGCTTCTTTCCCATGATGATCATTGACATAGCTGGTAGGGGTTGTAAAAGTGCAGATTCCAGACCTACGGAAGCAGAATCTCCAAGATAGGATTCCGGGACTCTTCATCTTTAACAAGAGTGACAGGTCATTATTATAATTCATGTTAAAATCTAAAATATTTGATCTGAGGGTCTAGCCAATATTTGAAGATTCAGTATGGACTCTTCAGATTTATTAACATTCCAAGAAAAAGTGTTTCAAAGCAGTGTTTATCAAGATTTAATGTGCATGTGGATCACCTAGGGAACTTGTTAAGATGCCGACTCAGATTTCCAAGGTCTGGAGAGAAGCCTGTGTTTCTGCATTCTAACAAGACCCAGGGATGCTAATGTTGCCAGTCCATGGACCAGACTTTGATTAATGAGGCTTCAAAGCATATTTAGGCCACGCTGGAGGATCAGAACACCTTCCAGAGGGCAGAGCACAATGGCTTCCCCAGAGCCCCTTTAGTGTGAATGCCCTTCCAGGTGGAGTGGGAACAAGTATGCTTCTTGGAATCTGTGCTGCAGAGAATGGAGCCGAGGAAGGGATAAAGGTCACTGTGGGGAGGGCAAGAGATGCATAACCTGAGAATGGAGCCATTTAGGTGGTCTATCTATCTGATCACAGATGTAAGGGCCGGAGAAAACAAGGCATGTAAATGTAATAGTGACTGAAGATGAAGAGCAGTCAACATGCCTGGGAAGGAGGACAGGAGCCAGACCCAGGGGTCCCTGAATGCTGAGAACTATCTGCAGGCGACATTTCCAGAATGTCTGCAACTTTACCATAGGTGGGGAGGAAGCCCCTATGGATTCAGCATCCTCTCTTCAATCCTGGATGCATAATGTTCCTACTTTGTATGGGGCCATAAATTCTTTTTTAAGTGATCTATCTTAATTATAATGAAAGAGTGGTTCCCAAACTAAAAGATACCTAAGAATCACCCAGGGAACCCGTTAGAACTAAGTCCTGGACCCCACGGTATGAGATTCTGACTCCAGCATGTCTGGAGAATCCGTATTTTTAACAAGCACAGGAGGTGTTTGTACTACATGTGTCCCAAGGATCACCTTTGAGAAAAAGGGGCCTGCAAAGATAAAATGACCCAGGTGACCATTTGGCCTTTCCCTGGTTGAAAATCAGAGCATTATTTGTCCTCCAGGAAAACTGAAATGTAGCACCCTGTATCTGGAATAATACTGAGTAGCAATGAAATGGAATGAAATAAAATAAATAGTATTGATTATGTCATTACTCTGCAGTGTTGTTGGTCAGTTTTCCTCTCGTATCTTAGCTCTTTCTGCAAGAATTCCCCCATGCAATAATAACTACTAAGGGTGTGTGCGTGTATGTGTGTGTGTGAGAGAGAGAGAGAGAGAGGGAGAGCGAGAGAGAGATTTTATAATTCTACAGTTAGCAAGTCTTCTTTTTATTATTTTATTTAATTTTTTTTTGAGAGAGAGAGCGAGTGAGTGCACAAACAGAGTTGGGGGAAATAGCAAAGGGAGAGGGAGAGAGAGAGAAGCTTAACCAGGCTCCATGCCCAGCATAGAGCCCAACATGGGGCTCGATCTCACAACCCTGAGATCCCGATGTGAGGCAAAATCAAGTCAGATGCTCAACTGACTGAGCCACCCAGGCACCCCAGCAAGTTCTTTTTTTATGCCAATTGTCTCATTTATTCCTCAAACAACATAGTAGGATAGCTATTGTTATTTGACCTCATTTTACGGATAAAGAATCAGAGAGTCAGAGAGACTAAGGAATTTGTATAAAATAATGTAACAGAGGAGCTCAGACCCCAGATCCTACACTCTGACCGCTGTATCAAGCCTGCCTATTAATATTAGCTGGAAGGGTCAATGAGTTACAGCATTTTCTTTCTCTCATAGCATGTGTTAATGTGAGTTTGTGTCCTCAAGCCTGGTTTTTCTGCACAAAAGACATTATTTAGAAGCAATTCTGGTTTCAGATATTAGTACTTAATTTTTTATGGTTACAAATTCAGAAACCTGGTTCTTTTTTAACCTTTTAAGATTATTTACAAATATTACTATACCTTTTACATATGTAGCACATTTAATAATCAGTTTGAGTTTTAACAACCTAATTAACTTTCCTTGGTATTTCAAACAGTATTTGTGTATTTAATAATCTGGTTTCATTTAGAAATATATCAGTTGTCTGAATTAGAAATAAAACTGTCCCAAGTACTTAAATAGCTTATAAATCTAATAAATTAAACTTATGTTTATGGTGAATTTGAACTCTCTTAAATATTCTAATATTATGAATATAAACTTGGAAACTGCTCAGTTTTAGAAAGGTCTAAATTAATTATTCAGTTGTACTATTTACTTATTTAAGATTTTATTTATTTATTTGAGAGAGACAGAGAGACAGAGATAGTGACAGCAAGCATGAGCCAGCACGAGCCAGTATGAGCCAGGAGAAGAGGGAGAATCAGGCAGGGATCCTGACATGGGGCTCGATCCCAGGACCCAGAGATCAAGACCTGAGCCAAAGTCAGATGCTTAACCGACTAAACCACCCAGGTACTCTTCAACTGTCCATTTTAAATTGGTATTGAAAGACTCATCTGCAAGAAAATAGGCCATTTTTTAAAAAGTAGAGCCTTTCTTAAATATAAAAATGTTAAAAAATATCATTTTCTTGTATACTTACATACTTTTTATTTATTTTTTATTATTTTTTAATTTTTTTATTGGAGTTCAATTTGCCAACATATAGCATAACACCCAGTGCTCATCCCGCCGTACACTTACATACTTAATTCTAAGTTGTCTTGGTCAAAAGATGCTTATCCACTAATTAAACAATTACATCATCCTAAGCTACTTTGAGACATACTTTTCCCAGAAATAAGGTTGTACAACAAAAGATTTTGGCCCCAAAACTGACCATATTTTTTGTTAGCAACAATATCCAGTCCTGGGCTCTATTTATATCTGTAATAAGGCCTCTATAATATAAAGGAGCTGGTCACACAGCTTTCATTTCTTAAAAAGTATGCTTGACTTAATTTTTCTGAACTTTGAAGCAAATCTTCATCCCCACACAGGTGAGATTTTAAATTTTTGGCTCTTAAGACATTTAAACATCTTCTAGTCTAATTCCAAAGATTTTCTTTTCTTTTTTCTTTTTTTTTAATTCAAAAGATTTTCAAGCATGACCCATTTTAATTATTTAATTTTTTTCTTAATTTTCAGGATTGATTTTTTTTTCTGGATCTTAAAACTATTTTTGATTGAATTTTAAGTTATCTTTCTTGACTTTGTCTGACTAGCAACCCCAAATTGCAAGATCATTGTCTAGGGTGTTGGATACCCATTTGTGAAGTGACAGGAACCAGCTAGGTGGACATGTGAGTATCTACCTTTATTACTGGAGAAGCTGAATTGAAGAAGGGAGCCTGGTCTGCAACCATCCTTCCTCTCAATTGTCTTCCCCACCCACTTCCCAGTCATGACCACATGGGTCTGCCTTGGGAATCACATCAGTGGAAGAGCCTGAAAAGCAGAAGTTTGTCAACTCACCATGACATGAGTTTGGGTTTCAGAGTCTCAAGGGCAGGAAAGAGAGCAAGACCACAAATGGTTGTTGTTCCTAAATACTAACTCCACTCAGGACAGAGACATGGCACCCATCAAAGAGGTACATGCTCCTGAAATGCCAAGAATTTTACTCTGGATAAGAATTCCTTTGGTAGAAATAAAGTGACAGGGCATTAGGGATCCCTCTAAAAGTTCTGAACCATAAACAGGAACAATATTTTTAAACTCCTTTGAATACTAGAAAGTTCTACTCAAGATAGATTACATTGGTTATTATGTCTAATGAGCTATGAATGCTGGAACTGTTTTAGAATTATTCAGGGTGAGGAGTGCCTGAGTGGCTCAGTCTGTTAAGTATCTGACTTTTGATTTTGGCTTAGGTCATGATCTCTGGGTCTTGAGATGGAGCCTCTGAAGGGCTCCATCTTAACATTCTCTCTCTCCTTCTCCTTCTGCCCCTACCCCCCTTTAAAAAAATACATGTCTTTGGGCAATTAGAATTGCAATTCAGGAAATATGAATACAGGTAGAAACTTGACTCTGTCCCAAGAAAGAGAAGAGGGTAGAGTTAGAAGAGCAAAAGGTCATGAGTTCCAGTTCTCACTTAGGTCCTCTATGTAAAACAGGGATTGAAACTAGGTTAGCTGGGATTAGTTGGGAAAATAGGCACCTGAGGGATTTAAAATTTGCCAAATCCAGTTGCTCCTTTCTTTGAAATGAAGAATATAAATGATTTAGGTGTCGTGATGAGGAGGGAGTTATGTCCAGGCTGAGGGCTTGTAGCTGGCACAAAGTTCATAGATATTCTGAGGAGGCCGTGCATAAATTCCTCCTCCCTGGTGGCCTCCTGACCCTCTTGTGGAAGAGATTCTTTAGCTAGACTTGCTTGCTCCATTTTGAAATTTCCTTTTACAACTATTTAATGCAATAATAACAAATATGAGGTATTTGGATTATCCACAAACTTTCTGCTCCAAAAGTATGGCTAATTGACAGTTGACTGTGGAAATCCTTATTCAGCTATGCTTTTTAATCTCCAGAATTGCCATAAATCAGTGGGAAGCCTGGCTCACGCTCCTTGTCTGACTCACTATTAACTGTATTGGGTTGATGAGCCTTTGGGGAATCGAGTGAATGTGGTTTTCTCTAAGATTTCACATCTCTAGTCCTTTGCAGACTGCGTTTTAACTCTGTGACAAGTCTGCAGCTGGCCCCGGGTTTGTCCTTATCTCCTTGAAGGGAAAGATAGCGAGCTGTCCTCCAACTCCATCTTGTCACACATTTGACTGTACCCCTAGCATGGGAACTAAAGATTGGATAGGATAAAAATACCACTAATCTCTGTAATCTCTGGTCCAAGCCATCAACCTTTTTTCCCTGACAATTACAATAGCCTCCTGATTGATCTCTCTTTTCCCCCTTATGCTTCTTACAGTCAGTTTCCCACTCAGAACCCAGAATAATTATTTTAGCATGTAAGTCAGAGTCTGTCATTGATCTACCCTAAACCATCCAAATCTTTCCCCAAATTTCAAAATTCTTATGTAATTCACTTCATAAACCCAATGTGATCTGGTCCCTGGCTCCCTCTCCACTGTCATCTCCCATTCTTCTCTTTTCTTACCCAGCTGTGCCTGCCTCATTGACTGTTTCTAGAGCATGATGAACTTGCTTTGTACTAGCTGTTGTCTCTTGCCCTGAAGAGCTTCCTAGCTCAATCCATCTTGGCATCTAGGTCTCTGTTCAATTGTCCCTTCATGAAAAAGACCCACTGTTATCAGACGCATTGTTCCCCTGCCACAAATTCATATGCTGAAGTCATAACTTCCAGTACCTCTGACTGTGACTATTTGAGATGGCGATTAAGTTAAAACAAAGCTGTTAGACTAAGTCTTAAATTGATTGGACTGATTCCCTTATAGAAAGAGGAAATTGTGGACACAGTGACACCAGGGATGTGAGCACACAGAAAAAAGACCATGTGAGGACACGGTGAGAAAGTAGCCACCTACCAGCCAAGGAAAGAGGTCAGAGCAGAAACTAACTCTGCAGCACCTTGATCTTTGGCTTCTAGCCCCCAGAACTGTGAGAGAACAAATTTCTGTTGTTTTAGCCTTCCGGTCTGTGGTGCTTTGTTATGGCAGCCCAAGCCGACTAATACCTCCACCGTGACCACTCAATCAATAATAGCATGCCTCCATTCCCTTGACCTAAATTTATTTTCCTTCATAGTCTTTATTCTGGGACATCAGATTACAAATTTATTTTTCCTTTTTTATTTTTGTTCTGTCCCTCTACTTTATGTAACCTTCACGAAGACAGGGACTTCGGCATGCCTGTTGCCCAGCACAGTGCCTGGCCCAGAACAGATGCTCAATAAATATTTATTAATAAATAAACAACCCCTGATAGGTTGTTAAGATTTCTGATCCCCCCAGTCTTTCTCCACCTATCTATATTCCATCCCTGTGATGCCTTCCTTGACTCCTGTAGACCTTGGATTTTCTGGACACCTCCTGTCTCTGGGTCTTCACTAAAAGGGCGGGTGAGGGATCACCCTTTTATTGTTGCCCAATGGCTCATTGCCTCTTGACTGCTTGGTGATACTGCTTGATCTTGTGTTTACTCCTTTTCTTCCAGCAAAGACAGGTTTGCCTGAAAAGGAGTTTTGTACTTGGTCCTAAGTGCTGTGCGTCTCTATATTTATGGCTTAAGTGTATATTTCCAGCCATTCTCCTGGCACTTGGAGTGTACAATCTGCCTGTTACTTATCCTGCTGAGTGAGACTGAGGCGAGGTTTCTCAGACAAATGCAGCTAATGTTTGTCCAGCCCCGGAGACACTAGGCACAAAAGAAAGCGCTAATCAATAACTTTGACTCGCTCTGCTGCTAACTTTCAATTTTGATGCTCTAAAGACTGTGTTCATTCTAATGGCTAAGTGGTGATGCCACACTCAGAATTGGGTCCATCTGCACGGCTTGCCAGATTAAGAAGATATGGATGACTGGGTTATTTTCTGTAATGGAAGCATGGGCGGGGGCCAAGAATTTGTGCAAACTCTCCAGACCAGCATTCAAAGCCCTCTCCAAACTGCTTTTATGCCTCATCTCCCATTGTTCTATGTGAAGCTCTGTTCTACTCCCAACAGAATGTTTATGGTTTCCTGGGCACTCCTTTGATATTCCCATCTCTGGCAGGTGCCTTTTCATCACTGATTCCTTTCTCTCTGGTTATGAGACAAACAAAGGAGTAAGAACAGATATTACCTTTGCTTTGATGATAGACTGAACTTTCCTACTTCTTATTTTTATCTGTAAGATGCTCCCCATCCTCCAAGGTCAACCTCCATTAATAAGTTAATGAGTAGTTAGAATGTGCCAGGAGTTATCTTTAGTTTTTGATACTGGAAAACTTATTTGATTCTTATAATGATATTACAAATAGGTGCATACATTATCTCCAGGTTATAGGTGAGGAAATAGAAACAAAGATGTCATTTCTACTTCCGCAAGAGACCTCTCTTCATCTTGCCTATACACTCTGATTGCTTCTTCATAGAACTTCAAAAGTACACATTTCTTTAGTTACTGGCTTATTTGGTCTTGTAGAGTAGTTCTATGTATACTTTTCTATGCTACTTGCCTCTGAACTCCTTAAAAGTAGATACCACCTCTTAATAATCCATTTATTCATCATCCTACTTCTTGCTAGACACAAGTGCTTGAGAAATGTTTCTGGTATTGGCTTGGACT
Organism: Vulpes vulpes; assembly: GCF_048418805.1. Lineage (NCBI taxonomy): Eukaryota > Metazoa > Chordata > Mammalia > Carnivora > Canidae > Vulpes > Vulpes vulpes. The sequence continues at coordinate 98,472,979 of NC_132787.1, read as the reverse complement.
GACCACTGGGCCCTGGAAGCCATAGGATTGCTGTCACTGTTGAGTGTGCCCATAGGACTCAGAGGTATCAACCTAATTCCAACCAAGGTCTTTGGCTATGGTTCCTGGAAGAATCTACCTTGCCCAACACCAGAGCTCTTTCTCTAGAAGAGACCCAGATGCCTCCTCAGGTGTCGTTGTCCCTCTTTGATGATGGAGGAGGCTTGGGATGGTTTCAGGAATGCAGTGGAGATTGATTGCAGTTTTCCCATTTGGGAAAAATGGGCTCCTCCCATGTGCTGGGCTCTGGGATGGAGGTGTTAAATACATCTCTCTATTATTTTATTTTGTCCTCCCATTTAAGTCAGCAGGGAATAACCTGAGCTTGATCCCATTTCAAGTCTCACCATCCTCTCTAGGAAGTTTCTTCCTTTGCCTCTTCCTCTCCTCTCTTTTAACACAAATAAGTTGCCGTTCACAGCCAGGAAGCACAGATGGCCCTGTGTGGCATTTCACTTTCCACGGGTTTGTACATTTCATCTATTTAATGTGATGGAAAACTCCTAGTGACCAGAGGTGGGGCCTTAGATTTCCTTCAAGTCCAATGTCTAGGTATGGAGCTTGGACAAATAGGTAGCTTTGTGATGGACCCACCAATTGACCACCACATGCTCACAGGCACGGTGCAGATCAGATAGGTACTATGGGATCAGAAAATTGAGCAGATAATGAAATAAGCCAGGTGGACCACAAACAAATCTATGATAAATGAAGAGATTTTTAGGGAAATGTTTAGAGTCTGATATAATACTTTAGTGACCACTATGGAAATCTTCCATCAATTGTAGAGTGAGCCTTTAGAAATGTTAGGTAACCAGCTCATGTTGCCCAATGAGTGGGTTGCAGAGTCAAGGTTTGAACTCAGGTCTTTTAAAACCAGCTCTGCTTTTCATATGTGCGACACTTTACACTTCATTCTTGAAGGATTACGGAACTGAAAACCAGCCCTAAACTCACTGACAGGGGTAGAGGGTTGAGCATTCCCAGAGCTCTATCTTCTCTCTGTAACAGTTCTTTTCATGAAAACCTCTGAACCATCTTCCCATTTTCTTTGGTCTTGGCTTTTTCAATGCACAAAGCCATTTAAAATTAATTAAATTGATTCTTATATTCAAGTTGGTCCTGGATAATGCATTTGTAGTTGCCAAAGGAGCTTCCCCAAAGGCATGTTAATGATATATATTAGTTTCCATTGTCCCTTTTTTTTTCTTTTGGTTCCATATCTTAGGCCTTCCATTTCCAAGAACAATAATTATGGCTGTTATTATCATCACACAGAAGGAAGCAAAATGTTCCATCCTCCCTGAGAGATGGAATCCCCATTAGGCTCTAGTGACAATAGTGCTGGCTTTACCCTTTGTCTGACAGCTTCTCTGAGACAATGGTGGGACCTTGGTTTCTGGACACACTGAATTTACAGTCAGACATTCTGACTATTGAGACATTACCTTCCATGGTGATTGATGGGAGCCTCAGTTACTGCAATTATGCAAAATGAAAAGGAAATGACAAATCCCAAAAAGCTCGTGAACACAATTTTATTTTATTTCGTGCCAAAATGCCTTCATATCATTGTGCGAAACAATAAAAGACATTGTATGCCCTAATTTGAAACCCCTCTTGATTTTAAACATCCTCAGGGGTATTATAGAACTGTTTTGGTGTTCCGTGTGTCACCTTGTTTAATTCTTCCATCTGTAAAATGAGACCAGGGCCTTTATGATCCGAGAATAAAAGATGTGATGAGGTGGAAATGTCAAAGCACGGTGATTTGAGGATGGTTCTCTCCAAATTCAAAATACCAGCAAGTCCAACTTTGAAAGCCTTCTTTGGAGATGTGCTGGAAGCACACACAGCACAGTGTGTAGCTGGAGATGATAATACATAAACATAATGAAGAAGTTAGACTTGGTTGACATCACCTGGCAAAGGAGCAGAGATATATAAAGAACACAACCCCAACTTCCAGGCCAGTTAACAGCTACTTCAGGTTCATCATGGAGTTGAACCCATTAAATGAGGCTGCTCTGGAATCTCAGTCCCATGGGTTTCCTGGTTCTGCTGAATCACTGTAGGAACATCTTGAACTCAACAGTGAGGCAGACTTTGGCAGACAGAAGCAGAGGTGGCTCAATGAATTCCTGCCTGAGCTCAGGAGAAGCCCTTCTGCAAGGGCCAGTGGTGGAGTCTGGGCAGGTAAAGTAAAGGCCAGTCCACCAAAACTGCCAACACTTGACCTCAGTCAGCTGCTCATTGGCTTGAGAGGAGTCCCTGCCTTCTTGGGCCCCGCTGTGGGGCTGGTGTGCCGTGTAGTCTGGGTATGGGCGACATGGCATTATTAATTCTGGTTCTGCCATCACCAATCTGTGAGACTTCCCTGGTCCTGATATGAATTTTCCTGGAATGAGGATATTGGACTAGGCAATCTCCAAGGCCCCTTCCGTTACTAAAATGTGATATTCTGACAAAATGCTCTTTTGTGACAGCATGGACTATTCTTCAGTTTCATGATAGAGCCCTCCACAGTGAACACCATTCATGGTCCATCGGGGCATAAAATACATCAGAGGAAATCCACAGGGTTTCTAGTCCTTTTCTCCCGCCCCCTACCCCTCCCACTTTCTTGTTCCCTTTGTTCTACAGATAACTCCTTTGTTTGGTAGCTAATATGAACTATAAACCGCAGCTTTCTCAAACCCTGTTTTTCTGTCTTCTCATTCTTCAGCATGTTTCCTTTTACTTCAAAAGAGAATTTGGAGCAGCTGTAGATGGAAATCCTACAACTTCTCCTTCTCCAGTCTGCACACTCACCTGCACTTGTCCCAGCTTTTCTCCTACACGTCTGTGGTCAGAGAAGTGTCCCTCCTCTTCTGTAAGACCAGTGTCTCCACTGTTGTTCTGCAGCCCTTACCTGGCAACTTGCCCTTAGATCATTCTCTTCTCTCTCCAGGGTATTTATTCAGTCTTTCCTTCTTGAATTGACCATCAACATTTCAACGTTCAAACTTCGCCCATCTTAAGACAAGACAATAGTCCTTAAAAACAACCAGCCATTTCCATGAACCCGCTTTGCCAGCCCATTATCACACAATCTCTTTCTATCCAGACACCTTCTCTAAATAAAGAAGTCCCTCCACCTCCACCGTTTCCTCACTTCTCCTGTACCCCTCATCCTAGGCCAATCTCCTTCTGCTCCCTCCATTAACCCGAACCTTCTTTTGCTAAACGACTCTAGAGTCTAAGCCATGAATAAGACAACTGCCCTGGGCAGTGATTAGCACTAAAATCTACACAACGACTTAGATTGTTTTGTTTTGTCTTCTGACTTGGATTCTTCGGTGTGTATCTCTGCTTTCCTCTCTAGCAGGTGGTCCTGCCCCTACTTAAGGCCTCACTCTCAGAGTCCTGGGTTGTGCCACCTCCTTAGAGACCTAATTCCTTCAGGGATACTCCTCTCTCTCTTGGATTACCCTTCATGCATTAAAAATGAGCCCTCTTTTACCTGCAAAACTTTAACCTCTTTGACTGTGTTAACCGGCAACACTAAGGTTTGGGGCTTAGTATTGGGTTCCATGGGCTCACTCTTTACATGTTTTCACTTCCTGGTTGTGATACTGTGATTTATAAGAAGAAATATATATATTTGGTCTCCGACCCAGTTCCTGGCATAGAGCTCCTCAAGCCCTTGCAGTTTCCTAAGTGATGAGAGCTGCAGGGGTGCCTTCAGCCCTGTGAACAGGGTGATTTTTGGAAAGTATCTAAACATGGGGGTGAGTTGCCAGGCGAGCTACTTCCCTCGCTTCTACGAATGTCAACGGTCACATCTAGCTTCTTACTGCTGGAGTGTCTTCACCTCTTCAGTGGAGATGGCTCCTCTCAACCTCTTTTTTTCCCACATGGCCCACATTTAGCCCACGGGCAATATTTATATCCCCTAAAAAAAAATAGCAGGCCATTCCCAACACAGCTGTGCTCTGCTGGATCCAATATCCAAACTAGACAGAACTCTGTTTTATCTTCTAAATACATCTCAAATCCACTTCTCTTTCTTTTCCCCAGCCACACTCTCACCAAGACAGCACAGTCTCACCTGGAACAGTGTCTTTGCTGGTCACCTCACTACTTACGTACACCCACCTCCCACCCCCAAATCCACTCTCCATCCTGCAGCCCAAGTTCTGGGGGATCAGAGAAAGTGAGCTTGGCAGCTTACGTGGCTGGACTGGTAAAGAGGAGCAGAGACATGCTGTGTGGGTGGTGCCTTAGAGGAGATTACTGCAGGCACCTCCTCTCTAGGAGTCCCATGCTTCCCTCTCAGTGTTTGGCAAAGGAGTTTTAATTAACATCAAGGGGCAGGCAGGACCTCATTACCCCCAGGCAGTGGTCCTGTTCCAGAATGAGAGGTGAGCCAGCCTCTGTACCTGGAAAATGCTAGAGATATCAGGGAACTGCTGAGTGTTGGGGCTGAAAGGTACCTAGCAGCTTGCCTGGTTCAAACAAAAGAAAAGTGGATCATGTGATTCTGGTTAGCATGAAAACAATGGCCTCTTATATATGTTTTTGTAAGTCTCTTGTGCGTAGCCCAGCCTGTGCTTTGGAATATGTGTCCTTGTTTTCCAGAGGCTCTGTGCCAGCTAAATGACAGAGCAGAGGCCTTGGCATTTAGGTGTGCATTAGAATCACGGGCAGAACTTCCTAAGATAGTTCCTGAGTCCTCCACCAGGAGCTCTGATTTCGAGAATCCAGAGTGGGTTGAAGAATCTGCATTTTTTTTTTCTTTTTAAAATGACTGGTATTTTAAATTGAGGTGAAATACACACAACTTAAAATTTGCCAACTTAACTATTTTTAAGTGTGCAGTTCAGTGGCATTAAGTACATTCACTCTGTTGTGCAAACACCACTACCAGCCATCTCCAGAACTCTTGTCATCTTGCATAACTAAAACTTAGTACCCATTCAACACTAACTCCCCATTCTCCCCTCCTCCTAGACTCTGGCAACCACCACTGTGCTTTCTGTCTCTATGTATTTGGCTACTCGAGGTACCTCATATAAGTGGATCACAAGTATTTGGTTTTTGTGATTGGCTTATTTTACTCCATATAAGGTCCTGAAGGCTCATCCATGCTGTAATGTGTCAAGATTTCCCTCCTTTTTGTTTTATTATTTTAAGATTTTATTTATTTATTCATGAGAGAGAGAGGCAGAGACATAGGCAGAGGGATAAGCAGGCTCCACGCAGGGAGCCTGATGTGGGACTCGATCCCAGAACCCTGGGATCATGCCCTGAGCTGAAGGCAGATGCTCAACCACTGAGCCAACCAGGCGTCCCTTCCTTCCTTTTTGATGCTGAATAATATTCTATTGTATGTATTTACCATAATTTATTTATCCATTTGCCTGTTGATGGATTCTTGGGTTACTTAGGCAGTTTTGGCTCTTGGGAATAATGCTGCTATGAACATGGATGTATAAATGTCTTTCTTTGAGACTCTGCTTTCAATTATTTTTGGAATCTGCATTGTTTACCAGCTTCCCAGGTGACTCCGGTACAGATGGTCCTCAGCCCACACTTTGAGAATATAGATGTGGTGGTAGAAAGCACGAGATAAGTGTGGATGCAAATTCTGGCCCACACACCTACTGCTGTGTGTCCCTAGGCAGTGACCTCTCCAGGCATTCCTCAAAAGGTCCTGTTGGAGCCGGAGCATTTAATGTTATGTCTCAAAGTGAAAATGCCAGAACCCAAATTATAATCTGGGGGCTAAGCTTTGAAAGGTAATATTTGTCAGAGTTGTGAAAAGTACATTGTTCACAGAATCAAGGTTATCTCCCCCACTAGACAAGGGAAAAGCTATTATTTTACCAACCATAGATGCTCTTGGCCTGTGCCAGATGTAATTAGGCAATTTTGTCTATGTCTTTCACTGATCCTCACCATAGCTCTGTAGGTAGGGCATTTATTATTAATCCTTCCATTTTCAAGTGGGGACACTGAAGCTAAGAGAATATATATGAATTGTGTAATGTCTGCAACTGGCATTGACTAGATTGTGACTCAGAGCACTCTCTGCTATATTAGAACATAAATGGAATTGGAAACCATGCTCCTTTGAACTTACTGCTCAGGAATCCATAGCTGGAGAAAGTATGTGAGCTTGATCTTTGGTAAGAGTTCCTGCTGCTGGAGGCAGGGGCAGCACTGCGCATATCTGGCTGAAGCAGGAATGAGGGCTGCTGGGATGGCCAACGTGCAGGTTGGAAGCCTACGGGGCTGCCCAAGGCAGAAGCTGTGAGCAAGACAGGGAGGCAGAGAGGCAGCAGCTGCATCCTATCCAAGCGAGAGGGAGCAAAAGCATTCTGGGTGGGCAAGACCTCGCTGGTCTGGCCAACAATGTTTGACCAGTGTAACTCAGAAGGTGCTGATGGGAGGGGTTGGGGCAAGTGACAGGTGTGTGCTCAACTGCATTTGCTGTTATTCTGTCCTGCTCCCTGTTGTCCTGACTTCTTTCCTTTGTCCTTCCTTGAGAGAGACGATGGAGGATGTCCTGCTCACCTGCTCTGACCTGGGAAGTCACGCCCCATTCTTGGCCTCGGTTTCATATTGGGGCAACCACAGAGCAGCAGCTTCAACTAAACCCCCGACTCCGCAATGGTAGAACTCCTTCTGCCTAGCTGAAGCCTCCTTCTGCCTGAGATGCCAGATCATGAAGACCTCAAACCTCTCTGAACTATGAAAAGACCTAGAAAGTGATCAGAGTCTGTGGGATGACAATTTGAAGAAGGTCTTGGTGACTTTCCTTTACACATACGCTACATCCCCAGTAGATCCCGGGCTAGTGGCTAGGAAGGGGCAAGGCAGCTTCTAGGTAGAAAGGTCCTGTTGGTATGTGCAAAATTTCCTCTCTGCCTGGGGTACCTTCCCCTAACGTGTGTGCTTCTTGGGTGTGCCAGATGCAGGGAGGTAGTCTTCCCTCATCTGTCACCCTGGGACAGTATGTAAGGGAATGTCTGGGCTGTATTTGTAGAAATTAAACTATGGTTTAAAAAAATGAAGAATATTTTAGGATTCGTCCTATCCACCAGATTCAGAGATTTAGCTGTTGTAGAAGCCTGCTGCCCTAAATCAAATCCACTCAGAACTCCAAGGTTAAGGCCCTTTCTTCTTGAGGCTCCCCTTCCCCTACAGACTGCTCTGACTCTTATGGCCCCTAAAACACTGAGGTGCCAGTGTAGACATGAGAGTTCCTCCTGGCTCCTGACAGCACACCTGAAGTGGGCTAGAGCTCCCAAAAGACTGCATTGAACCAAAGGGAAGTCTTTAGGGAGACACACACAAATGGCAAGGTGCACAAAGCAATAGGAATCCTGTCATATGGGGTTGCTAACTTCACACCCAAACCCATTCATCTAGCATTGCCTGGTCCCTGATAAGGAGTAAAGTATCTCAACTCTGCAATGACCATGGATTCTCTACTCTAGCATCACTGCATGGGAACTGTGGCCACAGGGTCCTGCCCACAAGTGACATCACACCAGAACATTTTGTCAGTTCAGACTAAAAATGGATCAGGCTTACTCTACCTGCAAGTATGTTTTGTCACCTTTAAAACACTGGCTGGGGACACCTGGGTGGCTGTGTGGTTGAGCGTCTGCCTTAGGCTCAGGGCGTGATTCCGGAGTCCTGGGATTGAGTCCCACATTGGGCTCCCTGTAGGGAGCCTGCTCCTTCTGCTTGTGTCTGCCTCTCTCTCTGTTTCTTTCATGAATAAATAGGTAAAATATTAAAAAAACACAAAAAAACAAAAAAACACTACCTGGCTAGTACGGTAAAAGAATCATAGCGTGTGACCTATTTAGATCTGTTTAAATCGGCCTTTGCGTGAGTTTTGGTTACAATGATTCTTTTATTTTTAGCAGGAATGAGAGATGAATGCCTTCTTGCAGATGAAGGTCACACTTTCTTGCCTTCATCAGCAAGTAGGGCAGATGCAAGAGCAATTAGTCGGTTCCTCGGGCAGGAGACTTGGGCCTCTGAGAATCAGATTTTCAGCACACAGCCAGCTCCTCGGTCCCTGAGCTGGTGCAGGGGTCTTCATAAGCTCTTCATTAATTCCCTTCCCATTAGGATGCTGGTAGTTAATGCTACACAGGAGTGTGGGGGCTGAAAAATAAACCATGTGCAGAGTCAATCTGGATTTTATTTCTGGATTTCTGTCCAGGTAACCTTGGGAAAAATGTTCACCTCTTTGAGTTCCAGTTCTGCCATCTGTTTTTGTTTTTATGAGAAAAAAGAAAAAAAAAACAGTCTACTCACTCTCACTGCTTTATACAAATACTTCCTACAAAATATTTTAAACTAGTTCACACTAAAGTGTTGGTGACTCATCAATTCATGGTTCCTCCTGTTTTTAAAGGCATCTGAAGTATCCTGATCTTTCAGTTTCTGAAATTGTGTGCCAGGCTTAGCTCTTTATAGACTCAATCTCATTTAAGGCTCAAAATAACCCTCGAAGGCAGTGGTTGTCAATCTTTGTGTGCATCAGAATCATCTGGAAGATTTGTAAATACAGAGAGTTGGACTACACCTCCAAAGTTTCTGATTCAGTTGGTGTGTGGTGGGGCTCAAGAATTTGCATTTAGAACAAGGTCCCAGGTGATGCTAATGCTGTGGTTGAGGACCACACTTTGAAAACCATTGCTATGAAGTAGATGTACTATTATATCAATCTTGCAGATGAGGTCACTAGAATATAGAAGAATTAAGAGCTTTGTTGGAAGTTCCCAAGTGACAGAACAGGGATCTGTAGCCAGGTTTGACAGGACCCCAGAGACCTTGACCAGAGAGTTCCATGATCACCAAAGAGGGGACTGGAAAAGGAAAGGTAGGGCCAAGAGTTGAAACAAATCTTGTCCTTTCATGATTTTGCTGGATTCTACGGAATCCCTCATCTACCAGGTTCATTCCCCTATGCCCTTGGCTTCATTTGAGTCTTTCTAACTCAAAGAAAAGACATTAGGGTTTGTAGGATAAACATTGCTTCAAAAGCAAATTTTCCAGAAGCCTGAACTGAGAACTCCTGATTTGAGCAATGATTTAAATTGTGGCCCAGCCATTTATTAACTGTGCGACCCAGGACAAGTTACATCTAGATTCACTGTTCTTCAGCTGCTTCATCCTTAACATGAGCATAATAGCACCTGTGCCATAGGTTGTTATGGGGATTAAGTTAGACCAAAAACAATAATGAGAAAGAGTCAGCAATAATAAATGATGCCATGATTACGGCAATGGTCATGTTGGTTAGCCAGATTCACTGTGAAGAAATAATCTGCAGGATTGAGTTGGAGAGCTGGTTGACCCAGGATTAATCCCCAGGGGATGAGTAAGTATTAGTAAAGGGAGACAAGTGGTCTGAGTGGCTGATGTAGGGAAGGTGGGGCCACCAAAAATCTAGCCAAGTGAGGTTTCTGAACTGAGAGGAGTTTGATGTTGGAGAACAAGACATTTGGACACTAATCATAAACCGAGGCCAGAACATTTGTTGGACTGAATTAGTCTCCTGTTGTTGTAGGAGGGTATAAGAACAGAGAAACTGAAGTGCTACCACTTACTTCAAGAACCTGGTGTTGAAATCCTTGGGAATGTGACAAGGGTTGGGGGTAAATACAGCAGCTCTGCTCCCTACTTTCTACCAGGCGAGGAAGTGTGGCTCTAGGTTTTTTTTGTCCTTACAATCTCTTACATGTGTGATGTATCACAGGGAATCAATCCAGCCAAGAGAGGGGTCTTGCTTTGAGTCAGATGAGGAATTGGATCCACGTTACTATCTGTGTTGCTTTGAATGAGTCACTTACTCTCTTTGAGCTACATCCTCTTTGCCTGTTAAAGAGGTAGAGGGGCATCCATACTACGAGGTAGGTGTAAGGATGAAATGATATCATGCATGCCAAGAATCTGGTACAGTCCCTGGCATATGGTAGGCCCCCGTATATGGTCTTTTTTGCTCCCCTTTCACATGATTCTGAGAATCATAGTCCTGTGAAGAAGGGTAAGGCAAATGGCATTATCTCCATTTTTGAGAGAAAGAAACTAAAGCCTAGAAATGTTAATGATTTGCATAAGGTCACATACCTAAAAGATGGAATTTCTCGAATTCTGGCTCTGTGGTGGGCCCTATGCCAGAACAATAAAATAGGTTTCACTTCCTAGGCCAAAGCCAATTAATTGGTCCTTTTGCCTCAAGTGAAGGATTGCAAGGATACTTGAGATTTGAAGAAAGACCAGGATGGCTTAGCCATGTTTGTTAGGGGTCTCCAGATGGGGGTGGTGACCCTTGCACAGTGCATTTGTCATGCTGGTCCTGGGTGAATACTTTCCCGGGAAATTTGGCAGTAGGCAGAATGCCCCCCCAGAGATCTTCATAGTCAAATCACTGTTATGTTATGTAACAGAAGGGATTTTGCAGATATAATTAAGGTTTACAGGGAGATTTTTCTGGACTTCCCAGATAGGCCCCATCTAATCACATGAGCTCTTAAAAGTAGAAAGTGTTCTCTGGCTAGAGTCAGAGAGATGTGGCATAAGGAGGAGGAGAAATTAGAAGCACAGGAGGGATCTGACCTGCCCTTGCTGGCTTCGAAGATGGAAGGCGCCAGCAAAATTTTTCTGTAGGAGCCAGAAAGCAAATATTTTTGGCTTTACAAAACATATAGTCTCTGTCACGACTACTTTGCTGTTGTAGAGGAAAGTAGCAGTAGACAATATGCAAAGAATGGGTGTGCCTGTGTTCCAATAATACTTTATTTACCAAAACAGATGGTAGGCTGGATTTGGCCCCAGGCTACCATTTGTTGAGCTTAACAGTTGCCAGCAGTACTGGTCAGGGGATTTGTAGGATGTTCCTTGATTGGAATTTGTCTGATGTTTTTCTCACAACTATATTGGAGTTACAGGTTTTGGGGGGAGGAAGATCACAGAGGTAAAGTGCCGTTTACCTCAGTTCATATCAAGGGTACATGCACACGGCCAACAGGATTTGTGACCATTGATGTTGACCATGAGCACCTGGCTGAAGTAGTGTTGTCAGATTTCTCTCCTGTACACTTACTCATTTTGCTCCCTTTTCCATACTGTACTCTTTGGAGGAAGTCACTATGTGCAGCCCACACATAAGAAGCAGGCAGTTATGCAATATCTCTTGCGTGGAATATCTACATAATGTTTTTTTTTATTATTCTATGTAAGAGGTTGGTGTCTTCTTCCCATTTATTACCTCATTTACTCATTTATTTATATCAGTATGGACTCATGGATATTTATTTTTATACTGGGGGTTGGAATCCAATGCGATGTTATTTATTTTGTTGTGCGAATTGTTCCAGCTTTTTGAACAACTTTCAAATTTTGTCATTCTGCTGGATCTGGAATGGTGTCTCATTGTGGTGTCAACTGACTTTTATCTGAGTAATAAAGAGCTGGAGGGTCTTTCATAATTTTATGGGTTTTGTGTATGTATTTCCTCTATCATGAAATTCTTATTCATATCCATTCAACTTATTTTCATTTTTAAAATTAATTTGTGGGAGTTAAATAACCTGGATATTAACCCTTGCAAATTATATCTTCTATTTGAGGCTTGTCTTGTCACTCTAGAAAATCTTTTTCTGAATATGTTTATATCTTTAAGCTTAATCAAACTTTTCCTTTGTATTTTGTGCATTCTTGTTTTAAAAATCCCTTTCTACCACAAGATCATAATGGAATTCTCAGACACTGTCTTCTGAATCTTTTATCACTTTACCTTTACGATTAAGTGTTTAGTTAACTTGGAATAGATTCTGGGTATAGTGTGAGGTAGGGATCCAGCTTCAGTTATTGTCCCAAATAGATAACCAAATACTGCAGCATCTGTAAAGGGACAGTGTCATTTGTCCACTGGTCTGCAGTTTTAACTTTGTCATAAAATAAAGTTGTGACCCTTTTGTCTTATGCCTGAATCAGTACCAGTTTTCCCATAATTTCTATAGCTTTTTTTCCCCTCTCCACCTCTTCCTCTTCCCCTTCTTCCTCCTTTTTCTCTTCCTATCAGATCTTGATGTCTGGTAGGGCAAGTCCTTCACTTGACCCCTTTTCAATAGTGTCTGGATATTGCCCTTTGGTCTTCCATATTCATTTTAGAATCATCACTTTTTCACTTTTCACACCCAACTATGTATAGATTTTAATTGCAATTGTATTGAATCTTTGCATATATTTGGAGAGAATTGTCAAGTTTCCAATATTGAGTTGTGTATCTCTTAATTTTCATTCAATGTTCTTTAACAGTCTTTCAATACAATTTTATAATATTTTCCATGAGGATCCCACATATCTTTGTTAGACTTATTCCTAAATATTCTCAGGGTTTTCATTGTTATTGTTGCTATTATAAAGATATGTTTCTTAAAAATAAAAAATTTTCAATTTTCACTGTTGTTATGTAGACATAAAAGTAATTTTTTTTTTGTTTTTTTGTTAAAGAATTTATTTACTTATTCATGAGAGACAGAGAGAGATAGAGATAGAGAGAGACAGAGAGAGAGAGAGGCAAAGTCACAGGCAGAGGAAGAAGCAGGCTCCATGCAGGGAGCCCGATGTGGGACTCAACCTAGGACTCCAGGATCACACCCCAAGCTGAAGGCAGGCACTAAACTACTGAGCCACCCAGGGATCCCCTATAAAATTGATTTGTATACCATTTTTGTATCTAGCAAATTTGCTAACATCTTCAAATAATTCTTTTTTTTGAGGGGGGGATAGAGGAGGAGGAGGGGTAGAGAAAGAGAGAGACTCTTAAGCAGGTTCCATGCCCAGCATGGAGCCCAATGCAGGACTCAATGTTATAACCCTAAGATCATGACCTGAGCTGAAATCAAAAGCCAGTCACTTAGCAGAGTGAGCCACCCAGGTGCCCCTACATCTCCAAATAATTCTAATAATAAATCTGTAGATTATCTTGCATTCTCAATGTAAAAAATCATGTTACCTATGAATAATATATTTTGTCCTTCCCCCCCCCCATTTTTATACCTCTTATTTTTGTTTTGTATTTGTTTTAAGGTACTGAGTAAGACATCTAGTTCAGTGTTGAATAGAAGGGGTCACAGAGTTTTTTCCCTTGTCTCACCTTTGTTACCTCCAGAGTTTACTTCTATCAGAGTTCTGAGGGGAAATAGTTATTTCCCTTGAAACTCTTGCTAATAAAATCTCTCCCTCTTAAAATTTTAGGAAATGTGGTGATGTTGAGTTTGTAAGGTAACCATCAGACCACGCCAGTCAGTGTATGCTGCTGCTTCTGAAGTCACAGGAAATCTACTTCATTTAACTTAAATATAGGCTTAAATTGAAGAATTGGAAAATGACTTTTTAAAAAAAGATTGATTGATTGATTTTAGAGAGAGAGCAGGTGAGTAGAAGTGCAAATGGGGGAAGCAGGAGAGGGAAGGGAGAGAGAATCTCAAGCTGACTCCATGCTGAGGGTAGAGCTCAATGCAGGACTTTATCTCATAACCCTGAAATCATGACCTGAGCTGAAACCAAGACTCAGATGCTTGACTGACTGAGCCCCTTGGCACTGCTGGAAAATGACTTTCTTTAAATATTAGAATAATATAGAAAATAGTAATTCTACTTTATATGTGCAGAGAGTAAAAACCCCTCTTGTGAGAACCCGAGGTACCTAATCCAACCTAGAAACATCGCCCATCCATCCCTTGTAGGACATATTTCAGGCAGAGACTGAGCTCAACACTACTGCTTATTTTTAAAAAGTAATTGTCAGGAAGATGAACTAATACAATGTCAGTGTTAAAGATGTCACATTGTCCCTAAATATATGGCAGCCCTATGTTCTCCATAGAACTCACAGGTACTAGAGATGAGCACTACAGAACTAAGGGTGCAGGCTGGCTCTACACCTTGGATCCTTCTGTTGCTGAGCCTGGCCCATCTGTATAGCACCTCTGCAATCTGACAACTGTTCTCTTGCTCCCAAGTCATACAGTAGTGCTGCTCAGGGTGCCATTAACTTAACTCCTGGATCAGTGCACTCCAAGTGCTTACTTAGTATTGGTCCATGATGAGATAAGGACTGAAAGTGAGAACGTGCATTCCGACCTTTTATAGTAAGTTCCCATTATTTTGGCATTTTTACTGTATTTATCAAAAGTATCAGTCCACGGTGCCTGGGTGGTTCAGTTGGTTAAGTGTCTGCCTTTGGCTCAGGTCATGATCTCAGGGTCCTGGTATCAAGCTCAATGCTGAGCTCCCTGCTCAGCAGGGAGTCTGCTTCTCCCTCTCCCTCTGCCCCTCCAACCCCTTGCTCATGCTCATGTTCTATCTCTGTTTCTGTCTCTCTTTCTCAAATAAATAGATAAAATCTTTTTTGAAAAGCATCAGTCCATAAATGGATTAGACATAAAAAAAAAAGGTCCTTTATAGCACAATGTCCCTGATGTTCAACCCACTGTTTTAGAGGAAGATCCAAGGAGAAAGGATCGTTCCCCACTTTTTTTTTGCTATTCCTTCTGACTATAACACTGACTGAAGAATTTTCTCTTGAACTTGGAGGCTCAGCAGCAACTGCATGTTCAGACATGTTCTCTGACCACTCCTTCCAGGTCAGACTCAACTGTTCCTTTCCTTATGCCCCTCTAATCCTCCTAACTTTATCTGCTATTATTCCATTCTGCTTTGTTTTACAGATGGTTCTCTGCATGTCTGTCTTCACCCCGCATTAGATTGAGAGCCCCCAAGGGTAATGCTCATGTTTTGTTTCTACCTGTCAGAGAGCTGGCATTATTGGCCACTCCAGCTGGATCACTGTGATTCTGTGTCTTTTGTATCTGTCCATGCATGACACATAGATGGCTCTAAGAACATCTTTGCAGAATAAATGTGCAGGTTCTCTCTATGCATTTACTCATCCAACAATCCATTTTGGGTGGTGAATCTGCCTCAGGACTTCTGTAGGAGCTGGGGAATGAATGATCAAAGCCCATTATGTTTCTGTCTTCAGGTAGATTATACTTTCCGAGATAGGAATGAATGAATTATAGAGACTGGTCAAGGAATATTTGAAGAAATACAACAAGGCTCCATGAGTCACTAGTGTACCTCTCTAGCTTTATCATCTCGAGACAGCTTCTCCTTGGTTCGGGGAGATAAGTCATCCAAGAACAGTCAGCATGGCTTCAAAAGAATCAGATGGAGAGACCTTCTGGAATAGGCAACTGGCCACAGGACCATTCATTTCAGGGCTCTCATTTCGTGGGCCCAGGCATGAGGTCAGAAAACCTGCCTAGTAATCTTGTCATGTTGACAATGCTACCTGGAGAGGGCCTTATCGTGTGTCTCAGACTCGCCATGGGAATTTACAGATTATGCTACAGAAAAGGATCATTTAGAAACCAAGATGGGGGAAGGGACAGTAACAATTGTTTCCTTCTGAAAACCAGGGTCTCTATTTTGGAATCAGTCCTGTCATTGCCAAGTTTAGAGTCCAAGATGCCTAAAATGCGGCTATTATTTCACAATGTTTCAAAGTGATGTCCTAAATTTTTCCATGCGATAGCTTCTGTAATTTAGACCAGTGGTTTTTCAGCTTCACTTTTTCTTTAGGAGCAACACCCTTTATTTTTATTTTTTTTAAGTTGGTTTCTTTTTTTTTAATAATAAATTTATTTTTTATTGGTGTTCAATTTGCCAACATACAGAATAACACCCAGTGCTCATCCCGTCAAGTGCCCCCTTGGTGCCTGAGCAACACCCTTTATTAAATAAAAATCTTTAAAAAAATACAGAAGCTAAAGTTATAAATCAGATTAATTTATTCATTCAAAGTGAATGCCAGACAAATGCCAGACACTGCATTAGACCCTTTTTTTTTCAATAGTAGTGAACAAAAGACACCTAGGTCTGCTTTTCAAAGGGTTTATATCCAAATGTGAGGAGCAGGCAACAACAACAGCTTTGTGCCATGGAGGACACAAAGGTGGGAAACAGAGTTAGGGAGTGCCAAGTATGATGCCATATGTAGAGTGGTTAGGGAAGGCCTCTCTGATAAATTAACATTGAAGAAATCTGGAGCAAGTGAGGGACGGAGACTTTTGGGATGTCAGTGGGAAGAGCTTTTCAAGTAAGGAAGCAAGTGCAAAGGTCCTGAGGTATGTATGTGCATGCAAAAACCCAAGGGGTAGCAGAAGGCTAATGGGGCCTGAAGGCAGAAGGAATAAGGGGAAAATGAGTCTAGAGAGGTAGTGAACGTGTGAAGGATGGGAACATTATGATTAAGAGCTTTTTCCCCCCCTTGGATCTTGAGTGAGATGTAAAGCTGCTAAAGAATTTTTTTTTTTAATTTTTTTTATTTATTTATGATAGTCACACAGAGAGAGAGAGAGAGAGAGAGGCAGAGACACAGGCAGAGGGAGAAGCAGGCTCCATGCACCGGGAGCCCGACGTGGGACTCGATCCCGGGTCTCCAGGATCGCGCCCTAGGCCAAAGGCAGGCGCCAAACCGCTGCGCCACCCAGGGATCCCAGCTGCTAAAGAATTTTGAGCAGAAAAAAAAAAAAAGAATTTTGAGCAAAGGAGTGGCATAATTTGGCCTACATTTTAAAGCAGCATAACTATGTATCTGTAGTGACTGGAAAGGAGGTAGAGTATATGGTATGAATGCGGGTGCCTGGAAGTAGTATCTCTGTCAGAACAACCAGGCCACTTCTATGTCATCTCCCCACCCACACCCCAGTCACACCCCACAGAAAAGAAATTTGGAGACAGCACCTCTCCCTTCCACCTCCTTCCAAATTCTTCCTTCCAAGGCCCTGATCAGGTTCCCGGTCCTTTAGAAAGACTTTGAGAAAATTGTTTCCTTTGGCTAAGCGCTCAGTTGCATGGTATCAGGTGATTGATTTACTGATTGTCTCCTGGATTTTTGATGGCCTCAGATACAGTGCAAGTTACTGGAGGGCAGGGACGAGCATCTAGAAGCACCCAATGCACCATCAGCATTTGATTTGTTAGCCTCATCGGTTTCCCCCACTGGGTGGCTGATGCCTAGATCCGGCACAGAAAGCCTCATGCGCAGTGCGGTGTATCTTCTGCTGAGGCAGGAGGAGGTGGTTGAAATCACAGCTGTTGGAGAAGCCTGCCTGGTTGCAGCAGCTCTTCGCTCCACTGCTTCTAAACCATGGGCCCTGGTCTAGTATCTGCTAACACTGCGTAGTATTTTCTCACCTGTAAAATGGATAGCACCACCTAATAGGGTGGTAGCAGGGATTAAGTTAGACAACCTGTGTAACATGTTGGAATAGTGTCTGGAATAAAGTAAACACTCAACACACATCTGTACTGTGATTCTCTGCTCCGTTTTTCTGTGATTCCTCATCTACTTGCCTCAGCAGCTCGTGGCCATAAAGGTTCCCATCTGCAGTGTTAAAGTTCTTTGTTGCTCCTGTGTATACCCCTAACATCAATTCAAGCTTCTCATGGCTGAGTTGTGCACCTGGCCTCATTGTTGGGATTTGTGTATTCCCTCAGATGTCCTGGGCAATCAATGTGATGATTATAACGGCCCTTTATAATTTACGAAGTGCTTTCATAGCTTTATTCCCTTGATCCTCTCTCAGCACCAGGGCTGCCACATACGGTTGTAGTGGTTGTGTATTACTCAACTCCAGTGGGCCCTGATCCCATCATAGTCTATGTGAATGGCGCCCCCTAGAGCTCTGCACTACACTGCTTTCCACTTCCACCAAGTGGTGAACCTGTTCACAGCCACCCTGGGGGGTCACTGTTACTGTCATTTTTAAAAAAAAGAAATTGGGGCTTAAAGGGATTATTTTTAAACATCTAAACTACAAAGAAAGAGGTTTCCCAACAAGTCTGTGACGCCTTCTCATAGCCTGTGCATTTTGTCAGTTGCCAGGAAATTACCCTGGAGAGAAGCAAACGATCAATTTCAAACTGTTTGCCTTTATTGCATCTTCTCCACCCCCACACCAAGAAATGGAAAATCCAATAACTAATAAAGAGCACGGCAAAGTCCTTTGCCTTTGTTGAAAGGATTTAATCATTGGCATGAACTCCACAAATATTTGTGCAGTGAATGAGGCGGTGAGTCAGCGAATGTGGTGCTTTCTTGTGCCAAGGCTCCTTGGAGCCTCCTGCAGGGTCTTGGGGGCGACAGGACATCTCTGACTTGGGTGGATCTGTCTGTTGGCAGGAATGCCCCAGAGTGCGCAGTGATCCCAGTTCATGGGCTATGCCAGGCTCCTGGGAAATGAGTGCATCCAGTGATGGAAACTGTGGTGCATGCCACTGCCTATGGTCCCAGGTTCTATTTCTTTTTTGCCAGGACTCATTGGGACGTCAACTGAGATTTGAACAATCCACCATTTCCCAAAGGAAAAGGCTGTCCATGTGCATGGAAGCTATTCTCAGTACCCATAGCTTTAAATGGGTACTTTAAATGGGTACCTCACCTACCCTTGCAGTTTGTCTTTGAGTGGGATCCACCAGAGTCTTGGCAGTAGGAAGTGTCTCTCATCATTTTCTGGCATCTGGCCTGCAGCACCATCCCCCACCACCACCACCATCCAGCCACCATGGTGTCTGCCCTAAAACCCACACTCTGTGACCTTGATAATGTTAATTGCTTAGGAGTGGGGTAGGGAAAGCGAGTTTCTTAACAGAGCCCCAGAGCTTTCCATCATTCCTAATCTGACTTCACCCATAATCTGACCCCTCCCTCCCAGCCTACCTTTCCCCACTCTCCTGTAGATCCCCAGTAGTACCAGACTGTGGTGGCTCTCAGCCTGCCCGCCTCCACCCTGCTCCAGCTGTCTGCTCCCCTCGGGGCTCCCAGCCTTCTCTGGCTCTTCTTGTCTCCTGCAATGGCTCTTGCACTCATTCTTGGTTTGGTCAGCACCTTTTTATGCAGATTTCACTCCAGTTTAGAGAACATCTTCCTAAATATTTCATTTTGCTGTGTTTTAGAGACAGTCAACTTCAATGCCTCTTAAAATCAGACTTCTATTAGATATTATTGAGGGTCAGGTTCTGCATTTGGGTCTTTCTTCTCCACTAGATTGCACGCTTCTTGAGGACAAGAGCTACTGTGGATACATCTCTGATTCCCCCAAGGAGCTCAGGCCAGGCCTGTTATAGAACTTACCAAATTCAACTGAATTTCAAAACCATCTGAATGTACTTCCCCTGATAACAGGTGAGATCGACCCTGTGCTTTTTAAGTGGGCTGTCGCCAGGAGATGCTGAGGAGGTCGTTCTCATGTTGCAGTGTGGAAATGAACCTGAAGGCAGGTGGACTGGCAGGTGACCATAATCCAGCAAGGGCAGGCAGGAGGTCTCATCAGGTCTTGCCAAGTGTCTCTGTCTGGCATTGTTCCCAAGAGAATGCCTGAGCAGAGGTGATACCGGGAAGCCCATAAATTCAGAATGTGATCACCAATTCAGGACAAAGAGGGAGGGAAGCCATATATCCTCCTAGTTCCTGGGGTGGGTTAGCGCTGCAGGTTGAGTAGTATTCCTGTGACCCAGAGGGTACTGACAGGGACAAGGGATTCTTCTTGCTGAGGCAGGTTCCGGATGGGCCACCCACTCACCTTCACTTCAGTGAACATTTTATCTTTCAGACTTTCCCTTCAAAAAGACTGGGTAAGGACTGTTCTGACTGCTTCAGGCCCTCTAGCTTTCCTGCTCCTGGCCCTCCCTCCTCTCTTCATTCTCTCTCCATTCTAGCTCTCAGTCTTCTCCATTGCAAACAGGGATTGAACAAAAAAGCCCTTCCGTAGGAGTTTGCCTTCTGACTCGTAGGTACAGTCTTAAGCAACACAGACAGCATGTAATTGGCTGAATGGTAGGCATTAACCATCAGAAAAAGGAAAACAAGGACAGGGCAGCCTGGCTTCTCTGGTGTCCTTGAAATCCCACCATGGAATGTTCTCTTCTTTTATTATGTATGTGTGGTGTGTATCACAGTTTGCGCCACATTGGAAAAGTTCAATAAATGTTTGTTGAACTTGACTCTTTGCTTGTGTGAAAATAAACCTGATCAGTAAGCTTTTCTGAAGCACCTACTGTTATTGTAGTGTTATCAAGGACAAAGAAGCCATAGGAAAGCATGCTCTCTGGCCCACCAGCTGGACCAACTGAGAAGTCAAGACAGGCAGAGAGGAAGCAATAATGACATAAGGGTAATAGCAATCGTAACGAGAATGATGATATGGTGATAGTAGTCACAGCGACTTCCATGTTTTGAACAGCTAGCATGTGCCAAGAATTGGATATACTTTTCACATTTATTTCTCACAATGTCCATTTTATTATTATTATGTCCATTTTACAAAAGAAGGAAATGAAACTCAAAATTTCAATATCTTGCCCAAAGACACACAGATAGCAAATGATGGAGCCAGCATTTTATTTGATGAAGCTACTACTCTTTCTATGACACCATGATGCTACATCAAGCATTTCAAGGGTAAGATGGAGGGATGAAAAGAGAGACAAGGGTTTTTTTCTTCTGAATATTCTTTTGCAGTTCTGTTTATCTTTGGATTTATCCTTCCAATGATGAATAGTCAGGGAACTGTGTTCAGAAGTCACTTGAAATAATACACAAGGAGCTCTTTTGGAAGAACTTTGAGAGCAAAACAAACACAGAAGTTAGCGCATTGTTTAGTCTCAGTTAATGGTGACTAGATGGAATAATAAAGAAATACGTCAAACTCAGATGAGTTATCTAGACCACCTACACCATGTCTAGGGGTTGAACTTGCCATTGGCGTCAGTTTTAAAGATTCGTAAAGCTTTTACATTCAAATCTCTCAAGATCTTGCTCATAGTGATTAGTTATTCCAATTCCACTGCTCCTGTTTAGGTCACAGCCCAGCTTGTAGTCTCCCGAAGGAAGAAGTGCTTTCCGGCTGGAAGCAATCCTACATGCTGATTCACTCCCGAGATCCTGGGCAGCCAGCCTATCCCCAGAATTGGTTGACTAGTTGGAAGTTCACTAGTTTATTTATTTAAAAGGTGGATAAGGAGGCCCTGCTTTGTTCCTGGCCCTAACCTCTATAGATCAAGGGAAGATGAAGGCTCTGAGGGAGCACCTGTTCCAAGGGGCTGCGATGGGTAATCAACAAAGACCTATGTGAATATGCGTGCTGATTTAAGATGAAGGTAAGCACCACCAAACAGTCAAAATATGAGGCAGTATCAGGGAATACTTTGAAATGGAGCATCGCCGAAGGCCTCTTTAGGGAGCTGACATCTGTACAATAAAAAGAAGACACAGAAAGAAATGAAAGGGGTCAGTGAAGTCCTGGCAACACGTATGACAAGTGCAAAGGGTCTAGGGTGGAAAAGAGCCTGGCAGATTGGAGAAAGTGAAAAGCTGGAGCACAGGTCTAAGGAGTAGGCAGTAGCTGGATTAGATTGGGCCTTGCCAGACCAGGGAAGGAGTATTTGTGTGTCATTCTGACTGCAGTGGGAAATCACTAGAAGATCTGAGCAGGGCAATGGCATGATTATGTTTAAAGATCACTCTTATGGTTTGCCTCCCTCTCTGTTTTTATCTTGTTTTTCCTTCCCTTCCTCCATGCTCTTAACTCTAAGAAACAAACTAAGATTGAAGAAGGGGAGATGAGTGGGGGAATGGGGTAACTGGGTGATGGGCATGAAGGAGGGCACGTGATGTGATGAGCACTGGGTGTTGTATGCAACTGATGAATCACTAAATTCTATCCCTCAAGCTAATAATACATTATATGTTAACTAAATTGAATTTATTTATTTTTTATTTTTTTAAAGATTTTATTTATTTATTCATGAGAGAGACAGAGAGAGGCAGAGACACAAGCAGAGGGAGAAGCAGGCTCCATGCAGGGAGCCCGATGTGGGACTCGATCCTGGGTTTCCAGGATCACGCCCTGGGCCGAAGGGGGCACTAAACCGCTGAGCCACCGAGGCTTCCCACTAAATTGAATTTAAATAAGAAATTTTTAAAAAGGTCACTCTTGCATGCTAAATGTCAACTCTCATCTGATTCTGGTTTCAGTGTCACTTATTGAGCATGCATGTTGTGCCAATCACTGTACTAGGCATATATATACATATACATACACACATATGTAATTTCTATCTATATATGTTTATGTATATAATCTCTCTATATGCGTGCGTGTGTGTGTGTGTGTGTGTGTGTGTGTGTGTAATTTCTTATCTAATCTCTAGCCTCCAACCCACTCCTGGAAGTATGTATCATCACTCTCATTTTGAAATGGAGAAGCTATGGCAGAGACTGTGACTCCAAGTCACAGGGCTGTATCGTATAGTTTAGAGCTGGGGTTTGAACTAGAACTGGATTAAAGTTCTCTACTCTTTCCACTCTGCCACACTATCTCACCCATAAAATTATGGAATTTTAGAAATTTCAATTAATAAGATTATCTCAAGAGTAAAAAACCCAAGACACTCTGTACCAGCTTGCATTTATGCACATGGCTTTCTGGCCAGAGCAGCTCTGGCTTTGGCTCCCCTGCCACCTCTGTGGAGGCTGCAGACAGATGTGCACATGGGGAAAGCTGCTCCTGGCCCCTCAAGTCACTTGCAGGCATGCCTTGCAGCCAGCACTGTGGGCCTCCCACCCAGGGCTTCCCTGTTGCGTGAGATGCTGCAGGATCCACTTGGCACCCAAGCTTGAACGCCCCAGATGTTGGAAAAGCTGACATTCCATGGGTGGACTTCCGTGGAGCCAGCAGTACATTCTTCTCACTTCTTCCTGGAGACACTACTCAGAGCTGCAGTAGTTTCTGGAAGTTGAGCAATCAGCTTGTGGGGGCCAAGGCCTGCTTCGTAAAGCAGGCTTTACATTTGCTCCCCCTCCTTCCTGGCTTCGTGCCTTTTCTGTCTCTTCCACCCCCCAGGCTTGAACTCCCCAGTAAACTGCTGGTACAGGAGCTGTTTAACTTGCTCTACAACTGGCCCCTTCCTTACACCATCTTTCTCCTAATCTGCTCTCACAGCCAGGCCAGTTGTTTCATTGTTTATGGCTTGCCAGGTCCACCAAAACCCTTCCCCCTGATGTTCCCCTGAAACCTAAACTCTGGTCTCAGAAGGGGCACTTGGGGTGTTCCAGAACCATTCTCCAGGGAAATTGGAAAGCACTGGAAGAAGAAAGACATGATGTACATCTGTTAACCAAACAGCAGAACTGTTAAAGCACTAACTACAAGGCACTGTTTTCAGCCTTGTGGAGACAGAGGAGGAAACTAGTATTGATTGATCATCTGTTGTGGTCAATGATGCCTTCATACCTTTATTCACCAAGGATTCCTCTACTGCCCTCCATATGCTGGTTGCTGCCTTCAGTGAGTCCAGGGGCTTCCGGCTGAATGAGAAGGTTCTTGCCCTCATTGAGGCTTCTGTCTCAGAAGTGTCAGGCTCTGTGCTGGGCAGCGATGCTGAAGCTTTACAACCATGCTTTATAATTTGCTAAGTGTGTGCGTATCCAGCACCTTCGAGGATCCTGGCAACCTGCTCTGAATGGAGGAGTGTGTCCATTCTATGGGTAAGAAAACCGAGGCTTAGTGGGTTTAAATGGCTTTCCAGAGATAGTGCACTGGGTTATGTATGGACTTAAATCTCCTAGTCCTGATTCCACAGCTCTTCCTAACCTGCACAGATGAGCCTGACTATGCACAAATTGCTAGGATGTCCCTCCTGCTGACACCCTAACGTTAACCTCTGCTCAGTCCGAGTCACTGTGCAGCCCTGATGCTGCCTGGAGGCACATTGGGAGTTCAGGAGGTGTGTGGCAGCTTCTGTGAGGAGTGGCTTGTAGCAGAAGGTGTTCCATGGGGTCTCCTTTGCCTGGTCACATGGTCCAGGGAGAAAGAAACAGACATTGTACTGTTATGTCAGAAACGTAAACCCAAACATCCAGACATCTCTACACCTGAGAAAATGCCTCTGCAAAGTTGAAATTGAGTATCCAGTCCCCAAACTGAAGGAAATGTGAACACATGGTTTCCTCTGGTGAAGGATATGGGAATTAGAGAACGTTAGTGAACATTCCAGAAGGCTGTGCGGGATCATCTCATTTTAGAGGAGAGCAGAAGCTTCTGAGATGTTCCCAAAGCCAGGCGAACCATTTCCCCCTTCACTCAGATGACTTTGCCTCGTCCTGAAAAATTATTCCCAGGATAAAACAAAACAAAACAAAACAAAAAATACATTCGAGCAAGTTTGTCACAAGCTAACCAAATAAGAGTTTTACAAATTAGTAAAATGGACATTTAACTTCAGATAGGAAGGTCACAGAATTAACCAGATACAGAACTCTGTGGTATCAGAGTATCATTATTGTGTAAAAAATAAGACATTGAATTACTTCGGCAAAGTTTACTCAGGGAGAAAATTCATTTATTTATCAAAAGCAAGTTAATTCACCATCCCGGGGAACTGTTGTTCCTTCCCATTTATGAAATCAGGGCTCTCTTATTAAGCCAGAGTACTCTTCCAGGACAATAATGAAGAATAATGCAGCTTTTTATTGCCTCTGGGGTATGTCTGTGCACAGATGGCCTTGAAAATAAAACCGGATTTTGGAGTGAATTCAGTCTGTTTTCTTTGCGTGTGTGTGTGTGTGTGTGTGTGTGTGTGTGTGTTTCCCTAATGCGACTCCTGTGAATGGAAGCAACATCATGTTCTTCAGCTCCTGAGCAGCCCCTCAAGATAAATGGGACAGAAATACATTCATGCACACATTCTTTACACTTACACTGACAGCCTATAAATACATGTTTGTGCAACCCCCCCCAACCAGTTATGCGTTGTGACAATCTCTAAAAATAAATTCTAGACTGTATGGATTTTAACTTCCTTGCTGCTGAATCTTCCTGAGATATGACTCTTAGCTCAGCTAATACTCAAAGTTCTATTCAGCCTGAATGTCGGAAATTTTGCTTCTTCTTCTTTTTTAAAAAAATATTTTGTTTATTTATTCATGAGAGACCCACAGAGAAAGGCAGAGACATAGGCAGAGGGAGAGGGAGAGGCAGGCTCCCTGCAGGAAGCCTGATGTGGGGTTCAATACCAGGACCCTGGGATCACGACCTGAGCCAAAGGCAGATCTGAGCCAAAGGCAGATGCTCAACCGCTGAGCCACCCAGGTGCCCCTGTGGCTTCTTCTTCTAAAATGGTGCAGAGCCCACAGAATTCACTGTACTCCAACTTAGATCTCCTTCTTCAGAAGGAGTGAGTCACAGTGGCTCTGAAGAACATTATTGGAAAGCCTCGGTATTTTCAGCTGATTTGTCTTAACTTTTGGGGTCTTTCACCCTGGAGGCATCCAGAGCATTAATGGCAAAGGTGGTGCTGAATTCCTTCAACCATTTTCGAGGGAAAAGTGGTAAACACTTTTATGCATGTGATTTTCAAGTTCAGAAGTCTCCTGTGGCTTCTTTCATTCAAAATATTAAAATCTAGGTCTCTAATTTGGCAGCAAAATCTCCTTCTACTTGGAGTCATCTATTCATCAAATGTTCATCGAGGCTTACCAACTCAGCACTGTGCTGTGGGTCGCGAGCATCTCTGGCCTCATCGACCTGACGTCTGTGGCAGACAATCACAGAACAAAGTACTTAATTGCAACAGTGCTAAGTGTCAAGGTGAGAAAGTGTGGAGTGCCGTGGGAGCTTCTGAGACTGGTGTGGAGGCCTGGAGAACCAGAAAGCAGCCGGGACTGGAGACATAGAGTGAGGGTCCCAGCACCCCAAGTAGGCTGGAGAGACATGCAGTTTGGGGGTATACTGCGCCTTGAAGAAAATTCTATGTGAAGAATCAAGAAAGAAGTTAGAAGCCACTGTGGGATTTTAAGCAGGGGGATAATATGATTAATTTTGTATTTAAACCTATCACTCTAGTTGCTGTTTGGAAGTGGTTTGGAGATGGAACCGGGAAGGCCATGAAACCAGTTGAGAATCTGTTGCAGCATCCCAGAAGGGAACAGAGGGGGATTTTGGGAAGAGGTGATAATTGCTGGAGAAAGTGAGAAGTGAATGAAGCTGCACAGTGGTCACATTCACAGTGCAGTGTATTTTTCAGTTGAATCCTCTGCTAACACTTCTCCCTCATTTTATTTAAATGGTATCATTTATCATCACAGGTCTTTGTTAAGAAAGATGGCTTCCTCTTGGTCACTGGTATAACACCATTTTCAGGCATCAGATTTGATTTCATTACTTAAAGCCACTGGCCCTTAATCTCACTCTGGGTGAGGAAGGAAAATCTCCTTTCTTGTTTTGTTATCTCCATGTCCCACCAGAAACTGACCTCTTACTGAAGAGGATGCTGGCCTCATGGTATGAACTGAATTGTGTCCCTGCCAATTCATGTATTGAGTCCCTAGCCCCCAATATGATTTTGTTTGGATAGGGAGCTTATAAGGAGGTATTAAAGGCTGAGTGAGGTCTTAACATTGGAATCTTAATCCAATGGGACTGGTGTTCTTAAAAGAAGAGGAAGAGACAATAGAGTGCTCTCTCTCTCTCTGTCTCTCTAAGTCCACATAGAGAAAAGACCACGTGAACACACAGCAAGAAGGCAGCCTACGCAAGTCAGGAAGAGAAGCTTCACTAAACATTGAATTTTCTGGCACCTTGATCTTGAACTTCCAACCTCCAGAACTGTGATAAAATAAATCCCTATTGTTTAAGCCACTCAGTCTTTGGTCTTCTATTAGGACAGCCCAAGCTGACTTATACAGGTAGGTAAAGAAGAGGGGATCTTTGGCTCATCATATTTGATTCTTTTTTTTAATAGATTATTTATTTATTTATTCATGAGAGACAGAGAGAGAGATAGAGAGAGATAGAGAGAGAGAGAGGCAGAGACACAGGCAGAGGGAGAAGCAGGCTCCATGCAGGGATCCTGATGTGGGACTCGATCCTGGGTCTCCAGGATCACACCCTGGGCTGAAGGTGGTGCTAAACTGCTGAGCCACCAGGGGTGCTCTCATATTTGATTCTTTCGCCAGTGCTGCCAAGACCACTCCTGTGGAAGTTGACCCAAACTATTTTAAGAAAAAGTCTATATAAGAAAATGCCAGTAATTTGGGCCCCACTCAGTCAGAATTTGGGCCAATTCACAAAGGCTAGGCTATAGTGGCAATCAAAAAAGAAGTTTACCCTTTTGGGGAGTGTTATGCAAATTAATATAGTACATAGGATTAGATGGGTCAAGGAGACATGTAATGGTTGTATGTCCATTAATGTAAATTTAACATGGTAAGGCCTCAATTTTCTCAGCTATGTAAAATTTTGACTAGTAGTATTGATGTCACAGAGATCTATGAGGATTAAATGGGATGATGCATACAAAATTTTTCACTATTTCTGGTGTGTCATAAGCACCCAAAAGATGATAGTTGCTATTATTTGGAGATACTCATACTTGGTGAAGCAATCAAAAGAGCAAATGCAAATTATTTTCTATTTCTTCAAATTGACATATAAAAGACCTAAGATGCTAAGACCAAACATGTAAGTCCTCATTAATCTAACTTACTTATACAGAGACCTGGGAAATCATGACAAGCTAGTACGGATTCTAGAACTCAGGCTTTAGGGCTGCCAGCGTGGCCCCAGTCCATGTGCATCAATGATGTTCACCAACATGGCTTTTAGTCTTCCAACATAGGGATTCTTTTTGTGCTTAAAATCATTGCTATTCTTTTCCCTGTACTAGGGCACCTACCAATTTTGGTGGGGAGGATGAATCAGACATGGAACCAAGAGCCCTAGAATGCAATCTGAGTCTTCTATTTTCTGGTCTATCACAGAGTGGGCTATTAGTAATATGTACCGAATGCTGAATAAGTGGATGGATGAATGACTAAAAATTGTCATAAAGATTAAATGGGATAAAAAGTTAAAACATCTTTAAAAAGTGCTTGACAGGGGCACTTGGGTGGCTCAGTGTTTGCGTTGACTGCCTTTGGCTCAGGTTGTGATCCTGGGGTCCTGAGATTGAGTCCCACATCAAGCTCCCTGCGCCTGTGTCTCTGCCTCTCATGAATAAATAAATAAAATCTTTTTAAAAAGTGCTTGACACATACTAAATACATAGGAATGTTCATTTCCTTCCTCTCTTTCAGTTCAATCAACATTACCTGGGCACCAAAATTATGCAGTGTGTAAGGTGCTAGGACACCAGGACGATTAATTGACATGATTTTCCCCCAAGAACAGCTAAAATGGTGGTGAAGGAAGATGAAATAAATTATGCTAATCCACTCAATAAATGTTCTTTGCCTTGATATTCTGAATCAGATACAATGGATTACTATTATTTTTGATAAAGTTCAAACATAGCTTTTGCATACCTCTGGGTTCAGGATTATATTTCACTCTTGACAAAATATGATTTCCTAGTTCTATGAAAATAAACTGAAGGTTTTTCTTCAACATTGTCTAGATCTTTAAAATGCCATTTACAGATATTAGCTTTTCCTCTCAATATATGTGACTTGTTCTATTACATGTGGGATTGCCAGCCCTGCAGAATCTATGGGTGATTCAGAAGGAAATGTTTTCACTAAATTTCATATTTATTTCCATTGATTTTTTAAAAGAACGACACTGCCAGAGCAATTCAAAATTCGATGTTTTACAACCTGGAAGGGCACTATACATGAAATGGTAATTGAATGCAAATTACTTTATTCAACATTTATCGAGCACCTGCTACATGCCAGGCCCTATATTAAGGGCTGTGGAATATCCAAAGATAAGCAATAAATTGCCTTCACTCACTGGACACCCAAGGCCCACGAACACGTAATGACAAACCCACAAATGTCTACTCTTTGAGATAGCATAAGTGCCAGCAGACTCATGATGTAGTGGGAACATGATGTAGAGCTTAGAAAATATACTTCCTGTGCAGCTTCACAAAGCAGGACCAGGAAAATGTCATCCAGGTGAGTCTTTCTGGGGGAAAAGAAAAAAAAAAAAAAGATCTAACCACAGAGACAGCTTTCTTAATAAGCAGGAATGATGAATTTATCTTACTGATTCTCCCCTCAAAAGTTTTATCTACCAGGTAGGAGTTCCTTCTGGATTGCAAGTGACAGAAAATCTCAAAGTAGTTTATTTAAAGCAGAGAATTTGTGACTCATATAGATGAAAACCCCAGTGGTGGATCTAGCTCAAGCTATGCTCTCAGAGGTGTGCTTTCTCCATTGTCCAGCTCTGACTCCTGTCGTGTCACCCATTCTCAGGGAGGCTCTCCCTCTAGGAGCAGAAGTTGGCTACAGGACCTCCAGGTCTTTCATTCCCCTACCTCTAGCTTCAAGTCTGGGATTAAGGTTAAGGGTATCTTCTCCAGAACTCCCAGCAAAGTTTTAATGGTGTCTGTGGCTCTGATTCAGCATTTGGACCATCTGTAAAGAAATCACTATGGCCAGGGGAATGCAGGATGCTGCTTGGCTACAGTTATTGAGAATCTACCTCTAGAGTTGGGAGTCGGATCAACTCTAACCACATAGCAAGGGTTGGGAGTTGGCCAGATTCAGGTGCACTTTACCAAAAGAGAAGTAAAGGAGTTTGGATGGCAAAAAGTTTATTTTACCTAACTAAGCAGACTAATTAATGAAGAATGTGTTAGAAGTGGTGACTGGAACAAAAAGTGATAATTTTTCCAAGTTGTTTTTAAATTAAAATGTGACTGATGTACTATGCTATGGTTCCACACTTCGGTTTTCTTTTCCTTTTTTTTAAATTTAATTTATTCATTTGAGAGAGAGAGAGAGAGAGAAAGAGAAAGAGCACAAGCACAGGGAGCAGTAGGCAGAGGGAGAGGGAGAAGCAGGCTCCCCACTGAGCAGGGAGCCTGATGTGGGGCTCGATCCCAGGACCCTGGGACCCGACCCAAGCCAAAGGCAGATGCTTATGTGATTGAGCCACCCAGGTGCCTCCCATTTTTGGTTTTCAAAAGTAAAGTATCTTTTCTATATCCCTATGTGTTAGACATATGCTAAGGTCTCATGTGGCCCAGAGCTGTTTGGATGTTCGGGTATAATAACATCATCTTTATTCTCAATAGTTTGCCATCCTCTGAATTAAACAGGAAACACAGACTCAGAAATGTCCAGGGTTCCTGATTTTCTCTTCTTAAAGTGTTTCCAGGCAATCTGAATGTCATGTAGTTAATAAGATGGGAAAGAGACTCCATAAACCAATAAAGAAATTGATATTAGATTGTATTAGTTGCCTGTGATAGATGAGCTCTTCAGCATATCAAGACACTGTCTACTTTGAATGTAGCTGCCAAAGTGATACTCTTAAATTAGGGATGTCATCAGGGATTTGCTCGTGTGGTCAATTCCAAGTTCCCAAGCATGGTTCTTAATCGTGGCCTCGTTCTCCACCACTTCTGTTCAAACACTTGGTATCTCAGTGCACTTCACAGGCCTCATATAAGCTAAGTCATCGGAGATGGTGTCTCCTCTGTTCTGTTTTGTACATACTTCAAGTAGCAGGTCAGATGTCACTTCCTCTCTGAAGTGTTCTCTAATTTTCCTGCACCGATCTAGGAATACCCTTCTCTGATCTTTCAGAACATTGTATAAAATTCGTGTCTCTGCTGAGCACGCATTACATGGCATTGTAGTGGGTTATTTATTTATTTATTTATTTATTTATTTATTTATTTGTAGTGGGGTTTTTTTTGCCCGTCTCCCACATCTTGGGACTGTGAGCATCTTGGGAGGAAGCTTGGAATCTGCTGATTCCTAGGCAGGGGCATTCTGATGGAGTCCTCTAGGAGTAAGGCTTTTATTTTCTGTAACACCCCAGACTCATTGCCAGACAACACTCATGTTGGAAAGTTCTCTATACTGAGTTGAAACCTGCTTCCTCTCTGTGATTTTCCTTATGGATCCCAAGGGCCCTCTGGAGTCAGAAGAATAAGTGAGCTCTGTTTGGGCCCCTGACTGCCCTTTCAATCATTGTGAGACTGCTGTCACAGGTCCCCCGAGCCTCTTCTTTGGATTAAACAGACTAAACTCCTTTAGGCATCACACTCAGGTCTCAGAGGCTAATCCCTCACTCTTCAGATCATTGTGCCTGAGATACACCCCAACACATCTATATCAAGTTTCCTTGGAAGAGGGTATGGGGAGTAGCAGGAGTAGACAGATGAGGAAACCATCGCTTTTCTTAAGCTGAGCATTGCTTTTCCTCTCTTGCTGCCTGATGACTCAACAATTTTAGTTTTTTTTCAGCTTCAGAATCCTGCCGTCTCAGGTTGTGCTTGTGGTCAGTGAACACTTAAAATATTTCACAGTTTAAAATAAAATGATCTTTAAAAACCCTTTGTCAATCTAAGTCACTCCTTCTTGCACTTAGGCAATTCATTTTTTTTTATCCCCCCAGTGGCAGTGTCCACATTAATCCCTATTGCCCTTGATCCTGAAATACCACAACCCTCCATGCATCATCTCTTAGAGTAGTAGCCTCAAATATGATCATAGGCTGAACTATTGAACCAGGATAGTCCTGGTGCACACATTTAACCTTTCACTCCCTACCCTTCCCTACTTGGCTAGCTGACGAATGGCTTTGAAGCCTATGCTATCATAACCAGCCTCAACTTGCAAAGCTATCGCTGTTCTGGGGAACCCCTTGGTTCTGTCTTCACAGGAGGTACATTACAGATTCTGTATGTGGTAGGTGCTCAATATATGCTAAGTGAAGACTGGGTTTAATGTGATGACTCTGTCAGAAAAAAAGGAAGTGAATAACAAATGGTAGAAAAATGAAGCTCCACCAATTAAATGCCAAGGACATCAGAGAATGAGACTATTTCAGGTTCAAGAGAACTTGAGAAAAGAGGCTTTAGAGGGAAGATATGCTGCTTAGTTAAGTAAGGATAACTTGATTTCAAATGTAAAAGTGCCAAAACACGCTGTGTAAGAAAGGATCATGTTACAAATTTTAAAAAGAGAAGTACCTTCTTTGATTCGGTCAAACTCTATGACTGAGAGACCAAGCCCAGTGCGGAGACTGTAATGTTTCAAGATGTGTCACTTTGGGTTGGAAAGTCCTAGAGAGAGATCAGCTCTTCCTCATTCCACACCCCAGATCTTTCAGAGCTACTTTAGGCTGAGCAGGTGTTCTTGCCTTGCCATTAGATGTCTGTCTGTCTGTCTGTCTCTCTTTTTTAAAAAATATTTTATTTATTTATTCACGAGAGACATGGAGAGAAAGGCAGAGAAACAGGTAGAGGGAGAAGCAGGCTCCCCTCAGGGAACCTGATGCAGGTCTCAATCCCAGGACCCCAGGATCATGCCCTGAGCCAAAGGCAGATGATCAACCACTGAGCCATCCAGGTGCCCCCAACTCTATCTGTCTTAAATATGCCACAAGAAGTGTCACCACATAATTACTGTCATGGATTGAATGCTTGAGTCCTCCCCAGAATTCATATGTTGAAATTATACCCCCCAGTATGATGTATTAAAAGGTGGGGCCTTGGAGAGGTAACGAGGTCCTGAGTGTGGGGTTCTTGTGAATGGGATTAGTACCATTATAAAGAAGACTCCAGAGAATGTCTCTGCTCTCCACCACGGGAGGATCCAAGGGAAAAAAGGCTATCTGCAAAACCAGGGGAAAGGGGATCTGACCAGAACCCAACCATGATGACACTTTAATTTTGAACTGCCAGTCTCCACAGCTGTGAGAAATGAGTTTCTATTGTTTATAAGCCACTTGGTCTATGATATAATTTGCTGTTGAAGCCAGAATGGATTCAGACAGTTGTATTGAACATAGAGCTGATCATCAGGCATCGTGGATTTGATTTGCCCGCCCTACTGCGCTCAGCCTGCTGCTCTTGGAGAATATGGAGGATTCTTGTCTGCCACTATAACCTCACTTACATTATTTTACTATTATAGGGATATACCAGCCATAGCTAGAATTAGAAAAGAATGATGTTTCTGCCTCCTTTTATTCTTTCTTTTTCCACAAAGATTTGCAAGTGCTCACAAGAGCCCCCAAACTGTACTTAACCCCAGGATGATCAAGATGGATTAAATAGGATCTCAGAAAAATGTTAATGTATGGTAAACATAGCTGCAAATGTATATTGCAGGTAACAAATTGAGAGCATCCATTGGATCAAAGATGCTGGGAGAGGCACAGTTGGAGGCAGGAATCACGTGAGGAGAGTCTCAAATGGTGGGCATGAACGTGATTAAGGGATATGGGCACAGCCATATAACTATGCTCCAAACGCTAGCTCCACATTACTTCTGGAATATGCTGTCACTGAAGTATGCTATTTCTCAAAAGCATCTCGCTCCTGGGCATTGGAACAAATACATGGTTCTTGAATATAATGTTTCTCAAAGAATTATTTCATATCTTGTCAGCAACAAAAAAGTAATAATTCTGTGCTTTCAAGAATGAATTGAAGGTGATACAGTGACAGAAAGATTTAAAAAAACTCCGCCTAAATGGATAAAAGCTGCACACACAAAAAGGGTACATTTAGGTAGCAAAATCATTCAGGAGCAATTTGTCAAATATTAAATGATGCTGAGAAAAGAACACTTGGCGTATTCTTTGAAATTTGAAGATGTAGCTTCATATGCTTTATGGAGCTTAAACTATTCGAATAAAGATGAAATATCTCCAGGCTAGAAATGGTAAAAGCTCTGGTCTGCTTCTATTTCCTTAGGACTACAGCACAGACAGAAAAGGAGGAGATTCAGAAGGCAGAGATTTTGGTTTATGTTTCCTGTTGGGTCAGATGTGGAGAGGAAAACCAAGGGAAGAGAGAACTCAGAGCAGTTTTCCTTGAGGATAAAAGTTAAAACTTGAAGTGTGTGACAAGGCATTTTCTCCTGGAGATCAGTGGCTACATTCTTTGTAATCTCTCTCTCTCTCTCTCTCTCTCTCTCTCCCTCCTGTTTTTTTTCCCCCCTAAATTGAGCAAGTCACTTCCTCAAGGGCAGGATTTAAATTGCACAGCTTTTGAAAAGAAGTCTTGATTTAGCTTTTCTGGTATTGCTTAAAGGGGAGGCTCTGCTAGGACTTCAGTGATAACAGTGCGGAAGCATTTTGGCAATTCCAGGAGATTACCTTCTGCATAGATTGGGCATGAGTCTAAATTTCATTAGTTTGACAACTTGTATGCCCTAAAGACTCAAAGTAGTTTGTCAAATAGTCTCATATATCATAGTACAAAACCTAATCAGAAAACTCTAGTTATTTGGAAATGGCTTTTAAAAATGTATAATCTTTAATATAATGCTAACAATAAAATTTTCTTTAGGCCTTTGGCTGAATATGTTTTAGTTTATCACTTCATACAATAAAAAGAAGTAATAAAAAATCTAAGTGTTCTCAGAAGTCTAAATGCTTTTAGCGGGAAAAATAAACAAAATGAGTTAGGCTTCAAATTAAAAGGTCAAAAGAAACAGATTTGGTACAAATATTTATGCATATTAACTGAGTCATTGTTTCCATTTGGACAGATACATTGAGAATTACTTAAAATAGTTGCTGGGAATTTCATTAATTCTTGATGTCTTACCAACATTTGATTTATTTAAAATGGGCCCCTGACTCACTTTGGATAGGCCTTACAGCTGTTTGCCGACTTGGCAACCATATAAGAAGACTGACAGAAATGGGCCCTGCGGTCCCAGCATGGGCCAGAACTCTGTCCTCACCACTGTTATAAAGTAGAGCCACAACCAAGGGGAATTAGGACCAGAATCGATTTGAGAAGAAGGTTCCAGAAACCCAAGTTCTAATCCCAGTTCTGCATGTGACACACTCAGATGCTCCACCTAGAGGACTGTGGGATGCTGCTCCTGTCTTTAATCACTAGTCTTTTTTTTTTTAATACTTTCTCTAATTATCATTTTTTGCCCATTTACAAAATTCAAGTATAATTAATATACAGTGTTATATAAGTTTCAAGTGTATAATATAGTGATTCAACCATTCTATACATGACCTAGTGCTTATCATGATAAATGAACTCTTGATTCCCTTCACCTCTTCATCCATTTCCCACCTACTTCCCTCCTGGTAACCATCTGTTTGTTCTCTGTATGTAAGTCTATTTATTTGTTTTTCTCTTTTTTTTTCTTTATTCATTTGTTTTCTTTCTTAAATTCCACATGTGAGTGAAATCATATGGTATTTGTCTTTCCCCGACTTCTTTCACCTAGCATTATGTCCTCTAGCTCCATTCATGCTGCTGCAAATGGCAAGATCTCACCCTTTTTAATGGCTGAGTAATATTCCACAATATATATATATATATGTGTGTGTGTGTGTGTGTGTGTGTGTGTGTGTGTATTCCCTGTATATACTGCTTCCATCATTCGACTATTGTAAATCATGCTACAGTAAACACAGGATACATACATCCTTTTGAATTCTTTTTTTTTTTTTTGTTTTTTCCTTTTGAATTCTTTAGGTAAATCCTAGCAATTTCACTAATTACTGGACCATAGGATAACTCTATTTTTAGTTTCCTGAGCAAACCTCATACTCTTCCACAGTTGCTGCACCAGCTTGCATTCCTGCCAGCAGAAGCACTAGCTTTCTTACCAGTTCTCATTGCCTTCCTTCCCTCACCCTCATTCTTCACTTAACATTTGTAATCTGGCTGCCCCTCTCCCCACTCTGTTCCTCAGTTTACTGAAAAGCTGATCATGATTTTCTACTCCTCAAAACCAATTATCTTTCCAATGTCCACAGACACCATGTTTCTGTGCAGTGCCCTGCATGGGTTGGCAAAACCTTCCTCCCTTCTTCCTAGGGCTTGAGAAAATGATGCAACCTCTCAGGCTTCTTTCTTCCTCTTCCTGTCCCCCATGGTGGGCAGTTCCTAGGGTTCCTGTTCTCGGCCAGGTTTCTTCTCTCTAGCCCTTTCCTCTTTAGTCTTCCTGACTTTGACAATTCTACTTTTGTGCACTGCTTCTGGGTGATTCTAAAGTATGTCTCTCCGGGGCCAAGCCTCTCTTGACTACCTTGTATCTCCACATGGATGTCCCCTGATAACTCAATGCAGCAGATCCCCAATCAAAATCTCACTTTCCTTTCCAAACCAGCTCTTCTCCCAACCCACCAATTTGTATCCTAGTACCACCAGGAAAGGAAATACCCATTTACATTCTCTGTCTACATTTTCTTTTAAAATTTGTTTCAGATTACAATCCTGTACCTTCTACCTCATTTAATTCTTTTTTTCCCCAGGAAAGTAAATATAGTCTTTGATGCCTACAAGTCACATGGCCACTTTCAAACTGCTTAGATGGGAAATATTACATTTAAAATATTTTTACTCAAGGATCCCTGGGTGGTGCAGCGGTTTAGTGCCTACCTTTGGCCCAGGGCACGATCCTGGAGACCCGGGATCGAATCCCACGTCGGGCTCCCGGTGCTTGGAGCCTGCTTCTCCCTCTGCCTGTGTCTCTGCCTCTCTCTCTCTCTCTCTCTCTCTGTGACTATCATAAATAAATAAAAATTAAAAATAAATAAATAAATAAAATATTTTTACTCAAATGGGCCTTCTGCAACATTTATTTACTTTCTACACTCAGCTCTACAGGGTTGAAATTACTTTGTGTGTCCTGATACATTTGGTATAGGAAAATGAAACAAATGTAATAATGAAATGCTATTAAAATACTGTACTTACCCTAAGATAATTGCTGAGATTTTAGTTAATATGGATATCACTTAGAAATATTTTGCATTCTCCACACAGATATAATGTATAAACTTATATAAAATATTACATGTAATAGTATAATTAATATATAATACATTATAATATTGCATGTATCTTTATCTATCTATACCATAATTGACAAAAATACAGAGATATTCAAAACTCCTCCTCTATAAGTGTAGGTTATACTTAAGTTTTAGTACTTT
This sequence comes from Vulpes vulpes, assembly GCF_048418805.1. NCBI lineage: Eukaryota > Metazoa > Chordata > Mammalia > Carnivora > Canidae > Vulpes > Vulpes vulpes. The sequence goes on along the minus strand of NC_132787.1, from coordinate 98,435,912 downwards.
TGAATTATACCTAAGGACTGAAGTATATATAATTGCTAGATATTTTCCTAAACTGTATTTTCAACAAAAAGTTATAATATCCTATGTCCTAATAACATGTCTTAATATGTTTTTAAGATTTATTATTATTATTTATTTTCACATAATTTCAGGCTTCTGGAAAAGTTACGAGAATAGTACAAAGGATTCCTGGATACTTACTTTTGTCCAGATTCCTTAAGTGTTAACATTTTATTACATTTACGTTTCTTTTCTCTCTCTCTCTCTGTCTACACACACACACACACACACACACACACACACACACACACACACCCCTCTACATTTTCCTGAAACATTTGAGAGTAAGTTGAAGATATGATGTCTTTTTATGTCAAAATACTGCGGTGCATGTTTTTTTTTTTAAAAAACAATTCTCTTGCACATCCACAATATAATCATTATTTAATATTTTTTTCTTTTTGAGAGAGTGTGTACTTGAGCAGGTGGGAGGATGAGCAGCGGGAAAGGGAGAGAGAATCCCAAGCAGGCTCCACACCCAGTACAAAGCTCCACGTGGGGCTCAATCTTAAGACCCTGAGATCATGACCTAAGCCTAAATCAAAAGTCTGACACTTAACCAACTGAACTACCCAGGTATCCTACCATTTAATTTTTTTGTAAATTTATTTTTTATTAGTGTTATATCTGACAACACATAGAATAACACCCAGTGCTCATCCCGTCAAGTGCCCCCCTCAGTGCCCATCACCCAGTCACCCCTACCACCTGCCACCTCCCCTTCCACCACCCCTAGTTCGTTTCCCAGAGTTAGGAGTCTCTCATGTTCTGTCTCCCTTTCTGATATTTCCCACTCATTTTTTCTCCTTTCCCCTTTATTCCCTTTCACTATTTTTTATATTCCCCAAATGAATGAGACTATATAATGTTTGTCCTTCTCCGATTGACTTATTTCACTCAGCATAATACCCTTCAGTTCCATCCACGTCGAAGCAAATGGTGGGTATTCGTCGTTTTTTTTTTTTTATTTATTTATGATAGTCACAGAGATAGAGAGAGAGAGAGAGAGAGAGAGAGAGGCAGAGACACAGGCAGAGACACAGGCAGAGGGAGAAGCAGGCTCCATGCACCGGGAGCCCGACATGGGATTCGATCCCGGGTCTCCAGGATCGCGCCCTGGGCCAAAGGCAGGCGCTAAACCGCTGCGCCACCCAGGGATCCCTACTCGTCGTTTCTAACAGCTGAGTAATATTCCATCGTGTATATAGACCACATCTTCTTGATCCATTCATCTTTCTTTTTTTATTTATTTATTTATTTATTTATTTATGATAGTCAGAGAGAGAGAGAGAGGCAGAGACATAGGCAGAGGGAGAAGCAGGCTCCATGCACCGGGAGCCCGACATGGGATTCGATCCGGGGTCTCCAGGATCGCGCCCTGGGCCAAAGGCAAGCGCCAAACCGCTGCACCACCCAGGGATCCCCTCCATTCATCTTTCGATGGACACCGAGGCTCCTTCCACAGTTGGCTATTGTGGACATTGCTGCTATAAACATCGGGGTGCAAGAGTCCCGGGGTTTCACTGCATCTGTATCTTTGGGGTAAATCCCCAGCAGTGCAATTGCTGGGTCTTAGGGCAGGTCTATTTTTATCTCTTTGAGGAACCTCCACACAGTTTTCCAGAGTGGCTGCACCAGTTCACATTCCCACCAACAGTGCAGGAGGGTTCCCCTTTCTCCACATCCTCTCCAACATTTGTGGTTTCCTGCCTTGTTAATTTTCCCCATTCTCACTGGTGCGAGGTGGGATCTCATTGTGATTTTGATTTGTATTTCCCTGATGGCAAGTGATGCAGAGCATTTTCTCATGTACTTGTTGGCCATGTCTATGTCTTCTTTGGTGAAATTTCTGTTCATGTCTTTTTCCCATTTCATGATTGGATTGTTTGTTTCTTTGCTGTTGAGTTTAATAAGTTTTTTATAGATCTTGGAGACCAGCCCTTTATCTGATAGGTCATTTGCAAATATCTTCTCCCATTCTGTAGGTTGTCTTTGAGTTTGTTGATGATATCTTTTGCTTTGCAAAAGCTTCTTATCTTGATGAAGTCCCCCCAACAGTTCATTTTTGCTTTTGTTTCTCTTGCCTTCATGGATGTATCTTGCAAGAAGTTGCTGTGGCCAAGTTCAAAAAGGGTGTTGCCTGTGTTCTCCTCTAGGATTTTGATGGAATCTTGTCTCACATTAAGATCTTTCATCCATTTTGAGTTTATCTTTGTGGATGGTGCAAGAGAGTGTCTAGTTTCATTCTTCTGGATGTGGATGTCCAATTTTCCCAGCACCATTTATTGAAGAGACCGTCTTTTTTCCAGGGGGTAGTCTTTCCTGCTTTATCGAATATTAGTTGACCATAAAGTTGAGGGTCCACTTCTGGATCCTCTATTCTGTTCCATTGATCTATGTGTCTGTTTTTGTGCACCATTTAATTTTTTAAAAAATAAGGTAATATGTGCACATACAGTGCTTAGAATGAAAAGCAACAATATCCCTCTTCATTTTCAGTTCTACTTCCTTGAACTGGGAAATATATTAATTATTAACGATTTCTATTTTCATCCTTCAGGTAATTTTCTTATCCTAGATAATACAATTCTACCACTATTTATTGGTTGATTCATTCACCTAATAAGCATTTCTTGAGCTATTTTTGTGTGGTTGGCACTCTATTTTTTGAAGTTTATTTAAGAAGTATTTATTTACTCCTTGCTAGGGAATTTGTGGATATTCAGTACAGGTGTATTTTTCTTCTTTCTATTCCCAGCTTTTGATAGTTATTAGGTTCTTGTTTTCTTTCCTTGATTATCTTTGTACATTTATATAAGTATAATTCCTAAATAAAAACAAAAATAAATAATACATTAATTCTCTTACCTTAATATTGTTTGATGTAGGATATAATAATGCACTAGATTTTATTTTCTTCCTTGTAGTCTATTTGTTATTTAAGAGAACTTTTCTAACAATTAGGTTCAGTGGGTCCACTTTCATCATAATCTATTAATTTCAGGTTGTTGCATGTTTAGATAATGACTTTTCCAGTTTTCCTTTTCAAACAATTTCCTATCATCCCTTTTATTAACAAAAGAAACATTCTTTCTTCACTATTCCATTAAAGTTATCTATGTCTTTATTCATTCTGCCTGTTGCTTAGAATGTGTCCATTCTTGGGAAGGTAGACTGCTGATTTCCCATTTTAATTTGACTCGATCAGTTTCTGGTCCCATTGTGAAACTATCATCTTGGAACTTATTTTTCCTTGAGAAATGAATTAGTGACACATTTAAAGTATCCCACACCTACCCCCTTTTTTCTATTATAGTATGTTAGAAAGTATCCTCAAATAACTTCTTCAGAAAAGATACAATAAAAATGCGCTGAGAATTTGATCTTTTCCGGTCTAAGTGACCTTCCTTGGTGCTTGCACTAGATTGGGATATAGAATCTTAGTTTCAAAATCATTTTCTCTGAGGACTGTGAAGGTGTTGCCCTTCTGTTGTTTGGCCATCAATATTTCTGTGATGATGTTTAGTGAGAATCCTCACTTGTAGGCGATTTATTTTTTCTGGAAGCATTTATGAGCTTAGTGTTTGGAAATTCAACAAATGTGCTTTGGATGTGTACCTTTTCAAAATACAACCTTCTTGACCTTTGTGGTAGTCTTTTAAAATCTGAAAATGTGTGTCTCTCATTTTCCCCTTTTTGCGGTAGGGATAATTTTCTCTTTTTCTGTGTTCTTTCTTTTTCACTTTTACTAGTCAGGTATATGTGGTTTGTATTGTGTCAGTTTGCTGAGACTGGAACTTCTGAATCTCTTTCCCTGTAGGGCCTAGGTTGATTTGCTGAAACAGGAGTTTCTATGAGACTGGGAGGCCCAGTGTGAAGCAGCAGACTTTGCTCTCTGAAGGTTGCCATGCTTAGATGTGGCAACAGGTTGCAGAGGGTCAGTAGGTTCCATCTTGTACTTGCTCTGCTCTCGCTCTTACTCCTGAATGTTGACCCTGGCGACAAATTGCAAGCTCAAGCCCTCCACCAGACATGTGGCAGGAGACTCAAAGAGATGGAAGCTGCACAGATGGAAGTTGGCCATAGATCCCTTCAGGAGTCTTCCATTTGCAGTCCCATTGGGCAACCGAGCCTTGTTAGCTTCTCAGGCTGATTTATAGGTGACTGCTCTCACCTCCTGGACCCTAACTTCCCCAGCTCCTCAGACAACTGGGTGAGATTTATTATCTACAACGACTCTCTTATCCCATCACTCCTCGTGGCTGTGCTTCCCTGATTAAACTCTTCCTGATTATAACCTCCTACACTGAGGTTTTATATCTCTTACTTTTTTTCTCAAGTTTTTTTCTTTTTGCTCTATTTTCTGGGAGATTACCTTGACTTTATGTTTAGTATCCAAGAGTTCTTTCTTGTTCTCTGTTTAAATTTTATATCATCTTATAATACTTTCCTGAATTTCTCCAAGAATACTATTTAAAGTAGGTTATTTTTTTCTTTTTAATACCTTAAATTATCTTTATTTTTATGGAATCAGTTATTTTCCCCATTTATCTTGATCTTATTTTTTTCATGTTAGTTTCTTCTAATGACTAGAGATTTTAAGTGGTGATAACTACAAATGGAGAATGGTCATTTTTCTAGATGGTTTTCACCATTTTATTGGAAGCTTTGTTGTCTCCTCAACTCTCTTTGTTCTTTACAGGATTGATCAGGTTCTTTTACTCTAGGGGATATCTGGAAGGTGGAGAAACAAATGTTTGTCCTCAGGTGCCATCTTGGACTGGAACTTTCCATTAGTTTTTTATCACATGCCTCCCATCCTGTTTTCTTTCCATCTTCCCATTTAATCAGATAGTTGAATGTGTCTCCTGTATTTGTTTCCCTGCTTCCAGTCTTCTTCCCTTCCCAATTCACCCTAAACTTTCATAAAAGGTTAAGTTTCCTGCAGTGTTGTTTCAATTATAATTTTCTCAAAAACATTCTATGGCTCCCATTAACACCAAACTTCTTACCCTGATTGTGGTAATTCTCACTCAAACCTTTATTCATGCTTTGATTTTCCTGCAGTTGTAATATTCTCATTCAAATCTCTACCCCCTTAGAATATCTGTTCACTATCACTTTCCCATAATTGTATGACCAATATTTCTGCTTTAACTTACAATCACATTTTATTTAGAGCCTTTATTTTACTGCAGAAAAACATCCTGCCTGATATCACAACTATATAGCATTCTTTTTTTTCTCCCGTATTAGAATGAGATTTCCTTTTAGGTGAGTCTTATTTTAACATCTATTTCCTTCCCAAAGCACCAAACATAGAGCAGCGGGTATTCACTGAAAATGCATTTATTTAATAAATTAGTACATGGATATATCTCTGCATTTTTAAGTATCTTTGCATTTCAGTTTCCTGAAAAATGAGCATAATAGCTGCCCTGTGTTAGGGTGCCTGCTTTTTCAAAGAAAAGAAAGATATCAGGCTATGAAAAGATTTGTGTAAGTATCTCCTGTTGCTCTACAGAATCACGTGTTTGGATTCTAGGCTGCTAGCTTGCTTACCATCCTATCTTTGCATAAGGCTTTGCTTGCATACCTGTAAGAATTGGGTTGGAATAATTGGAATAGGTAATGATGTTTCCTACAAGGAGTTCCGTTTTGGGTATATACTACATCCTTTACAATTTGCCATAAAGGTATGAACTTTCATTCTCATTCCAAAGGAGAACGCTGTTGGTTCTGTGGGAAAGGGATATGAAGGTTTGGGCACACTATGACTCATTTGTGTTTTAAAGTATATTTATTAGAAAGCGTAGTCGTATATAAAAAGTAAGTAGTACTCACTGTATTCCTAACGTTAATGTCAAATGATTTTTGCAATCAAAGTAATACAATTAAATAAAGCCTATTCTTGGCAAAATGGCAAATATATAGTTCTTCCAAATTACTATAATAATAAGCCATTACTGACATCTTGGTTTGAATTTTCTGTTATGAATCGTTATATTGATTCATTCACTCCCCTTTGATTTACTCATTCATTCATGCAAAAGCATTCACAATTATGTCCCAATATGTGTGTTAGTGTGATGACTAAGACACAGACCTCAGCTTCAGGAAGCACACAGCCTCATGGGGAGGACGGGCCATCACAGGAACACAGTAGGTGCCATGTTAGGGGGAGACTCCAGTGAGGAAGAAGACTCAACTCAGCCCATGAGAGTCAGGGACAGCTTCCTGGAGAAGTAATGCTTGCTCTTGATGATTATTAAAGTTGGAATTTCGATCGAAGCTCTAGCACTTGTCAGAATGATAGCCACATCTTGCCTACTATGAGTGTTTGTGAATAATTCTGGAATACAGATATTCCTGCCTGGAGAAAGGTTAAGCTAGTGTGTTTTGATAGGATGATGTCTTGGACAGCCACCACGTCACCTCAGTCTTTTCTGGGGCATTCTGCAGATGAGTGCTTCTCAAAATGGCTGCATATTAGCATCAACAAGGGGGGTTTAAAATGTCCAGACTCCACTCCTAGAAAAGCTGATTAATTAATTGTTCTGAGGCAGGAGTGACATTTTTTTTAGAAGCTACCCACATAATTCTAATGTGCAGTGACAGCTGCAAACCACTGCTATGGATAGAATTTTGGAACAGTCCTGCAGGAAAAGCCCTTTGGCCATCACCCGGTGCAACTTGTGTTTCATAAATAGGAAACTGAGATTGGCTTGTGGCTCATTTTTCTTGGAAAGTATTTGCTATGGGGTTGAACTGTGCTCTCTTTGAATTCATGTGCTGAAATCCCCAGAACTTCAGAATGTGAAGTTCCAACTTCTTTGGAAATAGGGTCATCGCAGGGGCAGTTAGTTAAAATGAAGTCACAGTGGAGTTGGGTGGGCCCCTAATCCAGCACGACTGGGGTCCTTTTAAAAATTAGAAATTGGGGACACCTGGGTGGCTCAGTGCTTGAGCATTTGCCTTTGGCTCAGGTTGTGATCCTGGGGTCCTGGGATCGAGTTCCATACCAGGTTCCCCGTACAGAGTCTGCTTCTCCCTCTGGCTATGTCTCTGCCTCTCTCTGTGTCTCTCACAAATAAATAAATGATTGAATTCTTTTTAAAAAATTGGAAATTGGAACACAAATAATGCCACATGGGGACTGGAGTGATGCTGGCATGAGGCAAGGAATCATCAGAAGTGGGGAGAGGGGCCTGGACCAGCATCTCCCCCAGGGCTTCAGAGGGAGCACTGCCACCTTGACCTTGAACTTCTAGCCCTGGAACTATGCCAGAACACATTTCTGTTGTTTAAGGCACTCAGTTTGTGGTACTTGTTTACAGCAACTGTAGCTAATACAGTATTTTTGAAGTGAATTTTTCAATTAGTGCTAGTCTGAACAACTCAGCTGTTCTCATTCCTAATGTGATAAGTACATTGCCCTATCCCACATCCTGTGAACCAGCAAAGACAGGTCACTGGCTCCTGCTTCTCTGAGCAAGGCAGGTGTGAGTGTATGCGGCCCGGGGTAGCTGGGGTGACTCAACCATCTCCGACTGAGTCTGGTGCCATAGTCTGACTTGCCACAGCTGCAGGCAGGGGCAGAGGACAGTACTCTCATCCAACATGATGTCTCTCAGTGCATTCTCCTATCATTTGTAAAGCAGAAACGATCTCGCTTCTTTGTAAAAGTGAGATCTGTGTGTGTGGCAGTCATGAGTCTTTGTGACGGTGTGTGTGTACGCATGTGTGTTTGTGGGCATGGGAAGACCAAGAAGACATCTCTCTTGAGTTTTGGTTCTGAGACGAGAGCAGCACTGGTGTGAGCAGAGGTTGTCATCCGGAGGCTGTCCCCGATCTGCTGAGGTCTCTTCTCTCCATTCCTTGGGCATCTTCTCTCTCTCTTTCTCGTCAACATTCCAGCCTTCAACCTAACTTCTTTTCATTTTCCTATGGCCCCAAATACTTCTAGAGCTTCTGGGCTTGGGAGAAAGACACTGCATCATCATTTTCCTTTTTGATCCCCTCTGTGGCTGGATTTGGACAGCACAGGCTTTCTAGGTGGTCCTCAAGTGGCTCCGTTTTACTCTGTTTGGTTTTCCTTTCCCTTTCTCTCTCTGTGTTTGCATGTTTGTACCATAACAGACTCATAACCATGGAGCTCTGTTTACAGAAGACAGAGATCATCCCAACCAAAGTCAGAGCTGGAAACTCAGGCCCCAGAAGAGGGAGACAGCGTGGCTTTCTCACCACCACACATGGAAGGAGTAGTATTGGTGATGGCAACCTGGTCTTGTGACTCCCAATCTGTTGCATCATCACCCAGAGCTGCATTGATTGAACTAGTCTTTTGAGATTTGCGTCCTCATTTATAACACGAGGCCCATGTTATTTCAGTGATAAGAGTGGGGACCATAGGAAATATATGTAAAGCTCTCGTTCTGTGTCTGACACCCACCAAACACTCGGCGTGCAGCTGAGTTTCTTTAAGGGTGTTGTGAGGACAGATGAGGGAGGATGCCACTCTAGAAGCCGGAAAGCCAGGAGCAGAGAGGGAGTTTATACAACTTAACAATAGAAATCATTTGTTTCTCACAATAGTCTCTGTTGAAATGTGTGCTTCTTGCTGAAATTATGAAGAGCTTGGGTTTTGCGAGGAGAAAAGGGAAAAAACACCAAAACAAAAACAAAAACTCAACAAATCTCTAGCCAGCCAATCAATCTATTCAAGCTAGTTGGTTTCTCACAAGGCATTTGTTTATCTCATAAAGATGGAAGTGGGGGTCTTTTGTCTTTCCCTCAAATATTTCTGGAAGTTGAAGGCTTGAGGCAGGAAGAACAAGAATGAGATCAAATGAACTTGGATGTCTTCCTGTGTTTAAAGGTGTCATGGCAGGACCATGATGGGAGCAATGGGGAGAAGGCAGAAAGGTCAGGCTGGCAGAGGGCCCTGAGCAATGCCTGGAGCGAGGGAATCTGGAGGGGACATCTCAACCTGCACAGTAATTGTGAGAAAAAGTCACATTTTGTAGGATTCTAGCAAAATCCCTGAACAACGCCTCTTTTATACAGACAGGAATTGGAGGCCAGAATGGAAATTGAGGACGGCGTATTTACTGCTCCACAAGCTCCATGACAGGCCCTTATTACACATCATCACATTTAATTTTCTCAGCAAATTTTCTTCACCCCCTCATTTTCCAAGGCAGAAGACCGGGAATGAGATCATAGATGGGAAGTGACAGACTTGCCTGAAGGCACTGAGGGTCTTGACAGCACCTGCCTTCATACCTAAGCCCTGCCCAGATGCACAGGAGTGTTCTTCTGAAGCCATTAGGGTCAATTTTCCTCCTTATGGGTTGATGCAATGAAAGTAGCAATATCTACCACTTGCCACCTAATGGGAGGGAGATTTATCGTTTTAATAAAAAAGACACTTGATACTGAATGTGGTAAGCTAACGCCCCCCGTAACTACCCAAGTCCTAATCCCTGCAGTTATGAATGTTACTTTTACAGCAGAAGGAACATTGTGGATGTGAATAAGGGTGTTGAGATGAGGAGGTTGTCCTGGCTCATCTGGATAGGCCTAACATGTTACCGCAGTGTCCTTATAAAAGGGGAGCAGAGGGAAATTTGTTCATAGAAATGGAAGGGCACATGAGGACTAAAGCAGGATGCTACACTGGGTGGCTTTGAAGATGGAGGTAGAGGCTGCAGGCCAACGGTATAAGAAAGATGGCTCTAGAAGCTGGAAAACACAGAGACGTTCCTTCCCCGGGAATCTCCAGAGAGAGGATGGCCCTGCAGATACCTTGATTTTGGCCCAGTTTTCTGAAACTGTTTTCAGACTTCTTTTTTTTTTTTTTTTGTATTTTTTTATTGGAGTTTGATTTGCCAAATATATAGTATAACACCCAGTGCTCACCCCATCAACTGCCCCCCTCAGTGCCTGTCACCCAGTCACCCCATCCCCCCTGTCACCTCCCCTTCCACTACCCCTTGTTCGTTTCCCAGAGTTAGGAGTCTCTCATGTTCTGTCGCCCTCTCTGATATTTCCCACTCATTGTCTCTCCTTTCCCTTTTAATCCTTTTCACTATTTTTTATATTCCCTGAATGAATGAAACCATATAATGTTTGTCCTTCTCCGATTGACTTACTTCACTAAGCACAATACCCTCCAGGTCCATCCACGTTGAAGCAAATGGTGGGTGTTCATCATTTCTAATGGCTGAGGAATATTCCAGTGTATACATAGACCACAGCTTCTTTATCCATTCATCTGTTAATGGGCACCGAGGCTCCTTCCACAGTTTGGCTATTGTGGACATTGCTGCTAGAAACATCGGGGTGCAGGAGTCCCGGGGTTTCACTGCATCTGTATCTTTGGGGTAAATCCCCAGCAGTGCAATTGCTGGGTCGTAGGGCAGGTCTATTTTTATCTCTTTGAGGAACCTCCACACAGTTTTCCAGAGTGGCTGCACCAGTTCACATCCCACCAACAGTGCAGGAGGGTTCCCCTTTCTCCGCATCCTCTCCAACATTTGTGGTTTCCTGTCTTGTTAATTTTCAACATTCTCACTGGGGTGAGGTGGTATCTCATTGTGGTTTTGATTTGTATTTCCCTGATGGCAAGTGATGCGGAGCATTTTCTCATGTGCTTATGGCCACGTGTATGTCTTCTTTGGTGAAATTCTCATGTGCTTATGGCCACGTGTACGTCTTCTTTGGTGAAATTTCTGTTCATGGCTTTTGCCCATTTCATGATGGGTTTGTTTCTTTGCTGTTGAGTTTAATAAGCTCTTTATAGATCTTGCATACAGCCCTTTATCTGATGTGTTATTTGCAAATATCTTCTCCCATTCTGTAGGTTGTCTTTTAGTTTTGTTGACTGTTTCTTTTACTGTGCAGAAGCTTTTTATCTTAAGTTCCAATAGTTCATTTTTGCTTTTGTTTCTCTTGCCTTCATGGATGTATCTTGCAAGAAGTTGCTGTGGCCAAGTTCAAAAAGGGTGTTGCCTATGTTCTCCTCTAGGATTTTGATGGAATCTTGTCTCACATTAAGATCTTTCATCCATTTTGAGTTTATCTTTGTGGATGGTGTAAGAGAATGGCCTGTTTCATTCTTCAGCACGTGGCTGTCCAATTTTCCCAGCACCATTTATTGCAGAGACCATCCTTTTTCCAGTGGATAGTCTTTCCTGCTTTGTTGAATATTAATTGACCATAGAGTTGAGGGCCTATTTCTGGATTCTCTGCTCTGCTTCATTGATCTATGTGTCTGTTTTTGTGCTACTACCACACTGTCTTGATGATCACAGCTTTGTAGTACAACTTGAAATCTGGGATTGTGATGTCCCCAGCTCTGGTTTTCTTTTTCCATAGTCCCCTGGGTACTTGGGGTCTTTTTTGATTCCACACAAATCTTAAGATTATTTTTCCAACTCTCTGAAGAAAGTCCATGATATTTTGATAGGGATTGCATTAAATGTGTAAATTGCCCTGGGTAGCATTAACATTTTCACAATATTAATTCTTCCAATCCATGAGCATGGAATATTTTCTATCTCTTTGTGTCTTCCTCCATTTCTTTCAGAAGTGTTCTGTAGTTTTTAGGGTATAGATCCTTTACCTCTTTGGTTAGGTTTATTCCTAGGTATCTTATGTTTTTGGGTGTAATTTCAAATAGGATTGACTCCTTAATTTCTCTTCCTTCAGTCTCATTGTTAGTGTATAGAAATGCCTCTGATTTCTGGGCATTGATTTTGTATCCTGCCACATTACTGAATTGCTGTATGAGTTCTAGGAGTCTTGAGGTGGAGTCTTTTGGGTTTTCTATGTACAGTATCATGTAATCTGCGAAGAGGGAGAGTTTGAGTTCTTCTTTACCAATTTGAGTGCCTTTTTTAAAATTAAGCTTTTTTATTTATTTATGAGAGAGAGAGAAAGAGAGAGAGAGAGAGAGAGAGGCAGAGACACAGGCAGAGGGAGAAGCAGGCTCCATGCCGGGAGCCCGACGCAGGACTCGATCCGGGACTCCAGGATCGTGCCCTGGGCCAAAGGCAGGGGTGAAACCGTTGAGCCACCCAGGGATCCCCTTGAATGCCTTTTATTTCTTTTTGTTGCCTGATTGCTGAGGCTAGGACTTCTAGTACTATGTTGAAAAGAAGTGGTGAGACTGGACATCCCTGTAGTGTTCCTGATATTAGGGGAAAGGCCCTCAGTGTTTCCCCATTGAGAATGATATTTGTTGTGGGCTTTTCGTAGACGGCTTTTAAGATGTTCCTTCTATCCTACACTCTCAAGAGTTTTGATCAGAAATGGATGCTGTATTTTGTCAAATTCTTTCTCTGCATCTATTGAGAGGATCATATGGTTCTTGTTTTTTCTCTTGCTGATATGATCAATCACATTGATTGCTTTACAAATGTTGAACCAGCCTTGCATCCTGGGGATAAATCCCACTTGGTCATGGTGAATAATCTTCTTAATGTATTTTTGGATCCTATTGGCTAGTATCTTGTTGAGAATTTTTGCATCTGTGTACATCAGGGATTTTGGTCTATAATTCCTTTTGGTGGGTCTTTGTCTGGTTTTGGAATTCAGGTGATGCTGGCCTCATAAAAGGAGTTGGGAAGTATTCCATCCTTTTCTATCTTTCCGAACAGCTTTAGTAGAATAGGTATGGTTTCTTCTTTAAAAGTTTGATAGAATTCCCCTGGGAAGCCATCTGGCCCTGGACTTTTATGTCTTGAGGAGTTTTTGATGAGTGCTTCAATTTCCTCCCTGGTTATTGGCCTGTTCAGTTTTTCTATTTCTTCCTGTTCCAGTTTTGGTAATTTGTGGTTTTCCAGAAATGCATCCATTTCTTCTAGATTGTCTAATTTTGTGGCATATAGCTGCTCATAATGTTTTTAAAATCATTTGTATTTCCTTGGTATTGGTTGTGATCTCTCCTTTTTCATTCATGATTTTATTAATTTGAGTCTTCTCTCCTTTCTTTTTAGTAAGGCTGGCTAATGGTTTATCTATCTTATTAATTCTTTCGAAGAACCAATTCCTGGTTTTGTTGATCTGTTCTACAGTTCTTGTGGTCTCTATTTCATTGAGTTCTGCTCGAATCTTTATTAACTCTTCTTCTGCTTGTTGTAGGTTTTATTGGCTGTTCTTTCTCCAGTTCCTTTAGGTGTGAGGTTAGCTTGTATATTTGAGTTTTTTCCAATTTTTTGAGGGATACTTGTATTGCAATGTACTTCCCACTTAGGACTGCTTTTGGTATACCCCAAAGATTTTGAACAGTTGTATCTTCATTTTCATTAGTTTCCATGAATCTTTTAAATTCTTCTATAATTTCCTGGTTGGTCCATTCATCTTTTAGCAGGATGCTCTTTAATCTCTACATGTTTGGGTTTCTTCCAAATTTCTTCTTGTGATTGAGTTCTAGTTTCAAAGCACTGTAGTCTGAAAATGTGCCAGAGACAATCCCATTCTTTTGGTATCAGTTGAGACCTGATTGGTGACCCAGTATGTGATCTATTCTGGAGAAAGTTCCACGTGCACTTGAGAAGGATGTGTATTCAGTTGCGTTTGGATGCAAAGTTCTGTATATATCTGTGAAATCCATCTGGTCCAGTGTATCATTTAAAGCTCTTGTTTCTTTGGTGATGGTGTGCTTAGAAGATCTGTCATTTTCAGAAAGTGCCATATTGAAGTCTCCTACTATTGGTGTACTATTATCTAAGTTTGTCTTAACTTTGGTTATTAATTGATTGATATACTTGGCAGCTCCCACATTAGGGGCATAAATATTCATGATTGTTAGGTCCTCTTGTTGGATAGACCCTTTAAGTATGATATAGTGTCCCTCTTAATCTCTTACTTCAGTTTTTGGGATAAACTTTAATTTATCTGATATGAGGATTGTTACCCCAGCTTTCCTTTTAGGACCATTTGAATGGTAAATGGTTCTCCAACCTTTCATTTTCAGGCTCTAGGTGTCCTTAGATCTCAAATGAGCCTCTTGTAGACAGAAAATAGATGGGTGTTGCTTTTTTATCCAGTCTGAAACGTGCGTCTTTTGATGGGATCATTTAGCCTATTCATGTTCAGAGTTATTATTGAAAGATACGAATTTAGTGTCCTCGTAATACCTATTCAGTCCCTGTTTTTGTGGATTGTTTCCTTGGGCTTCCTCTTTCTTTTACAGGGTCCCCCTTAGTATTTCTTGCAGAGCTGGTTTGGTGGTCACATATTCTTTCAGTTTCTGCCTATCTTAGAAGCTCTTTATTTCTCCTTCTATTCTGAATGAGAGCCTTGCTGGATAAAGTATTCTTGGCTGCATGTTCTTCTCATTTAGGACCCTAAATTTATCCTGCTAGCCCTTTCTGTCCTGCCAGGTCTCTGTGGAGAGGTCTGCTGTTAATCTAATATTTCTCCCCACATAAGTTAGGGATCTCTTGTCTCTCGCTGCTTTAAGGATTTTCTCTTTATCTTTGGAATTTGCAAGTTTCACTATTAAATGTTGAGGTGAGGTATTGAACAGTTTTTGTTGATTTTTTGTGGGGGGAGAACCTAACTCCTGGATCTGAATGCCTGTTTCCCTCCCCAAATTAGGGAAGTTCTCAACTATGATTTGTTCAAATATGCTTTCTGGCCCTCTGGCCCTCTCGGCATCCTCTGGAACCCCAATTATACATAGATTTTTCCTTTTGAGACTATCATTTATTTTCCTTAACCTTTCCTCATGCTCTTTAAATTGTTTTTCCCTTTTTCCTCAGCTTCCTTCCTTGCCATCAGCTTGTCTTCTATGTCACTCACTCTTTCTTCTACCTCATTAACCCTCATTGTTAGGACCTCCAGTTTGGATTGCATCTCATTTAATTGATTTTTAATTTCAGCCTCATTAGATCTAAATTCTGCAGTCATGAAGTCTCTTGAATCCCATATGCTTTTTTCCAGAGCCACCAGTAGTTTTATAATTGTGCTTCTGGATTGGCTTTCTGACATCGAATTGTAATCCAAATTCTGTAACTCTGTGGCAGAGAGTACTGTTTCTGATTCTTTCTTTTGTGGTGAGTTTCTCCTTCTAGTCATTTTGCTCAGTGCAGATTGGGCGTGTGCAGGCTGAGTCAAGAATATAAACCACAACCTAAGTAAATTTCACCCTAGATAATCCTGATGATGTCAGAGACCAGAAATTGAAAACAAAGATCAGCACAAAATAAAACAAAAGGACCACTAAAGTGAAAAAATTTTAAAGCAAAGTAGTAAGAAATAAAAGGCCTAGAATCCCAAAGAAAAAGAAAAAAGAAAGAAAAGGAAAAAAAGAAGAGAAAAAAGCAAAAGTAAAGAGGAAAAAAAAGAGAAGAAACAAAAGGGAGGGGACTGGGAGATGGTGGTGGTGACAAAGTTGTATGGAGGGAGAATAGAACCTGAGGGATTCTAGAGGGTGATCCTCTTTGTCCTGAGTTATTAAGTTCTGTATGTTAGAAGATGCTCAGTCCCAAATTTATATAAACCAGAAATACTTGTATAAAGCCCAACATTGACCACCCAAACATCAATGATATAAAAGAGGGGGGCATAATGGGATTGAGGAGTCTCACAGAATGGTATACCACTTGGTTCTGGGGGCATGCTGGTCATGTTTTAGAAGGTATTAACTTCTGCCATTGTAGAACAAAATGAGGCAGAGAAAACAAAAAAAAACACAAAACAAAATAAACATATCTTGTATATCTCCCAAAATTATGTTGAGTATGTTGAAGGGAATCTAGAAGTGGAAAATATATCTAAGACCTATAATTGTAGAAGTATGAAAGTCAAACAGGAAGAAACTTAAAAATGGTAAAATATTGTATTGAAGGTGGCAAGAGAGAAAAAAAAATTGGAAATTTACAGTCTGATATAAAAACGAGTTGTACTGGGAAAAGGAAGGAAAAAAACAAGGCGGGGTATCGTCTGGTTCTCTATACGGTAAGTCCCTCGACGTCCCCTGGAGTTTCCAGCGCTGCTCGATCCAGAACCGGCTCTTCCCCTGTCCTTCCAGCTGGTCTTCTGGGGGAGGGGCCTGCTGTGCTGATCTCAGGTGTGTGCACCTGGGGGGGCTGCCCCCCCCCATCAGGTGCACGGCTCAGTGGGAGCTGTTTATCCTGTGAGGCTCCTGCTCAGTGCAAGGCACAAGGTGACACCAGGAGGAACAACACTGGTGGCAGCCAGGTCCCCAGCCCTGGAGGCAGCTCCTGCAGCAGTCCGCAGGGGCCTGGATGCTCCGGGGCGGGGCGCTGACCTGCACAGCTCTGGGGGCGCCGGGGGGCAGGAGCATCCTTGCTGCCCTGGGCCCTCCCCATCTCTGCCTGTCCCGGGGGGAGCGCAGGGTCCCAGCTGTGTCCCCGGGCGCCCTGGGCTGCGGGCCTGCGCTGCTGGGATGGCGCTCCCGGGGCCCCCGGCTCCCGAAGGCAGCAGGTGCAGCCCCCTCCCCGGGGCCCCCCGTGACTGACCGGCTTCTCCTCTGTTAGCCGCCCGGGGAGCCTGGGGGCTCCACTGCCCCTCCCGCGGTTCCGCGGACTCCGCTCCAGTTCCCCGCTAAGCGCCTTTGCCTCCGGGTCGAATCCGGGGCAGATTTTTTAAAATTCCCGCTTCCCCGGGGCGGGGCTCTCCTGTCCCGGAGCCTCTCGCCACCCCCCTTCGCCACTGGAATCTTTTTTATTCTATTTTTTTCCACCTTCCTACCTTGTTAGAAGCGAAAACCCTTCTCTGTAGCGGTCAGGCTGTTCTCTCTTTCAATCTCAGGTGGATTTCGTAGGTGTTCGGGATGGTGTGAGTTGTCCAGGTAGCTGGGGGCCCTGCTGGGGTGAGGAGCCTGCTCCTGGGCCCTCTTGCCCTGCCCTTGTTTTCAGACTTCTGGTTGCCACAATAGTAAGAGGAGAACCATTGGGTTATTTTAATTAATTAATTAATTAATTAATTTATTTATTTATTTATGATAGTCACACAGGGAAAGAGAGAGAGAGAGGCAGAGACACAGGCAGAGGGAGAAGCAGGCTCCATGCACCGGGAGCCCGACGTGGGATTCGATCTCGGGTCTCCAGGATCGCGCCCTGGGCCAAAGGCAGGCGCCAAACCGCTGTGCCACCCAGGGATCCCCCATTAGGTTATTTTAAACTGTGGAGTGTGGTAATCTGTTAATAGCAACCAGAGGAGACTAACCCACCAAAGGCCCATATTCACAGTGGCAAAGAGGGAGTCTTGGAATTGGGTGGCCTTGGGTGGCTGTGGTCTCAGGGAGCACGCCCATTTCCTGTCATAAGTCGGGCTAATGTTCTGAGTGTGGCACCTGGGCCAGGTCTAGTATCTACAGAACAGCAAGCCGTCACTCAGGGGTCTCTGGCTATGTTTTTCTCTGGGTAATCTGAGCCTGGGTGCATTGTCTTCTGATTGCTAGCCAGCAGTGGGAGGATAGCAACATCCTCTGAGGTCTGGGTTTGGGTGGCAGAGGAAGTTCGGCAAAGTCTGCCATTTACAAACTTGGTTGACATCGCAAGCACACAGGAGAGGAAAGGAGTTAAGATTAAAAGCAGCTAAAAAAAAAAAAAGATTAAAAGCAGATGTCTTGCAAGAAGCTGCTGTGGCTGAGTTCAACTGTGCACCGGTGAGAATGGCTAAAATGAACAAGACAGGAAACAACAAATGTTGGCGAGGATGTGGAGAACAGGGGAAGACTCTGGCGCTGTTGGTGGGAATGCAAGCTGGTTTTGCCACTTTGGAAAACAGAATAGAGATTGCTCAAGTAGTTAAAAATGGAGCTACCCTACAGCCCAGCAATTGCACTACTGGGTAGTGCACCCCAAAGATACAAATGCAGTGAAATGACAGGACACCCGCACCCCACTGTTTATAGCAGCACTGTCCACAATAGCCTGTGGAAGGAGCCACGATGTCCTCTGACAGACAAATGGATAAAGAATACATGGTATATATACACAATGGAATATTCCTCAGCCATCAGAAAGGATGAATACCCACCATTTACATTGACATGGATAGAACTGGTGAGTATTATGCTGAGTGAAATAAGCCAACCAGAGACAATTATCATATGGTCTCAGTCATATGTGGAATATAAGAAATAGTAAAAGGGACTATAAGGGAAGGAGTGGAAACTGAGTGGGGAAAAATTAGAGAGGAAGACAAACCCTGAGAGATTCCTGACTCTGGGAAACAAAGGGTTGCATAAAGGGGGGGTGGTGACTGGGTGATGGGCATTAAGGAGGGCACACAATGAGATGAGCCCTGAGTGTTATACTATATGCCAGAAAACTGAATTTAAATTTAAAAAATTAATAAAATATACTAGAGATGGAAAAAAAAAGAATGTCATGACATATGACAATAAAATGCAATCATTAAAATATTGTTTACAAAGGAAAAAAATATTAAAAGCATGACCCAGTGGGATAGGAGTGTAGGAGACAATTTCTCCCTGTTCCTTGATTGGCGTGGTGGAAACAGCTCATCATCTCCTTGCTTTCTCACAAAGGTGAACCTAATAGGGTGAAGGGAAGGAGGGAGTAGCATTCTAGTAGGATGCCCTCAGTAGCCATGTGTGTGCACACGTGTTCTAGCGAAGCAAAACGCCCCTGCAGATTTGTGTGATGGCAGAGGTGGGGTGTGGACTCCCCCACATCAGTTACCTACGTACGATGTTTTCCCCTTCTCTGTCATTCCACGTGGCTTCATTCAGAAGGGGACATGCACAGAGTTAGAGCTGGAGCATGTGTCCCACATCCAACTCCAGGATTCTTTTCACCTGTCCTTACAACTTTTTATCTTTTCTTTCCTTTTACTTTTTTTTTTTTTTTTTTTGGTAACAAGAAATCATGTGGCCATAATGACCTGCTTATCTGCATCTAATATAGTATTTTGTTCAATCTAGCAGAGATGCCCATTTATCGTTCCCACCAGGCAAAGAATTAACTGTATTAAAAGGCAAAAAAAAAAAAAAATGGAAAATGTGCACAGAGGATGTTGCATTTTTAAGAATCCTGAGGGAGAAAATGATGATATAATTCAAGGAGTGCTCCTTTGTGTCTGATACTCATCTTCTCATTAATCCTTACAAAGCTTTGAGGTTAGGTTTTATTATCTTTGGTTTGCCAGGGAGGAAAACTGAGGTTTAGAGGGATTAGGTAGTTGTCCAAAGCCACTCAGTTTGGTTAGTGGTTCTCAGACTTGAGTGTGTGCCAGAGTCTCCTGGAGGCTCACTCAAACACAGATTGATGACTCTCACCTCTGGGTTTCTGATTCTGTAGGTGTGGGGCGGGGGAGGGGGGTTGTGGGTGTCCAAGAATCTGCATGTCCAGCAAGTTCCCTGTAACGCTGCTACTTCTCACTGGGGGCACCTTCTGATTTCTGAGCCTGAGTGTCCTAAAAAGGATATGGACCCAGGGTACCTGGGTGGCTCAGTCAGTTAAGCATCTACCTTCAGCTCAGGTCATGATCCCAGGGTCCTGGGATCGAGCCCTGCATTAGGCTCCCTGCTCAGTTAGGAGCCTGCTTCTCCCTCTCCCTGTTTGTGCGCACTCTCTCTGTGTGTCAAATAAATGAATAAAATTAAAAAAAAAAGGATATGGAGCTAGAGCAGTTTGAATCCAAATCAAGCTGTCTCAGGATTCCCTTGCCGGGAAACTGACTGCAGGCTTTCTAGTGAGCAGAAAACTGTAGGGGCTTGTCACTCCCTGATGGGACTGCATATAAGTGCACCGTCTGCTGGCAAGCTGCCCTGACTTCCCAGGTCATAACTTCCCACCCAACCCCTGCTCGGGCCATGTGTGGCTAAGAGAAGAATGTCCAAAGAAGAATGTCCATGGTTGTTTGAGAGCAGGGGGCACAGGGCTGACTGAGTTCCAGCTGAAAAGCATAGCAACTGCCAAAGGTTGGGGCTCCTCTTCTCCTTAACTCCTCTTTGATTTATTAGAAATCAAAGAAAAAAGACTTTTTTTTTAAAAAAAGTCTTGAAATCTATATTTTTATACATTCATGCTGTTATTATGCTTAGCATAATACTATTAAATCACAAAATAACTTGAAATTTTTTTTCAAGTTTAAATTTATTTTTTTAACCTTTTATTTATTTATTT
This sequence comes from Vulpes vulpes, assembly GCF_048418805.1. Lineage (NCBI taxonomy): Eukaryota > Metazoa > Chordata > Mammalia > Carnivora > Canidae > Vulpes > Vulpes vulpes. The sequence continues at coordinate 98,415,720 of NC_132787.1, read as the reverse complement.
ATGATAGTCACAGAGAGAGAGAGAGAGGCAGAGACACAGGCAGAGGGAGAAGCAGGCTCCACGCAGGGAGCCCGATGTGGGATTCGATCCCGGGTCTCCAGGATCGCGCCCTGGGCCAAAGGCAGGCGCCAAACCGCTGCGCCACCCAGGGATCCTCCAAAATAATTTGAAATTGTGGGAGATTGCAACATAATTTCTGCAGACCATCAGTTATAAACAGTTTAAAAGTTGTGCTTTTTTGGTGGTGAATTCCAAAAGTGGTTAATTTGAACATTACCGGCTTGTGAAGGATCAGGGATGATGGAGGTTTGTATCTGATTTCAGCTATTTTTCTTTAATTCACTTTAGCTTTATTATCAACATGACGCACACTCATTGTCGAAAGTTGGGGGAAAAGCCTGTGAATGAAAAAAATCACTCATAATCTCAACAACAGGACGACTGCTACTGACATTTTATCTGATTTCCTTCACTCGTTTTCTCTTGTGACTATTGAAAAGTGTGTTTAACCCATATCTCACAAACATTAGAATTACAACATGTAATTAGTTAAAAAAATTATTGTTCAGATGTCTTACATTCTTTTTTATACCTAGGTTTGGAAATCTGGCATGTATTTACACCTTTGTACAAGCCTGATTTTAAGTGCTTAGTATCACATGAGTCCAGGGGCTACTGTATTGGTCAGAGCCGAGGGACTCTGATGACAAATGGGAGAGGAAGGGAGATGTAAGGAGGTTAGGGAACCCGAGGGTTTGTGATCAGAGGCGGGACAGTTAAGAATCAGAGGTGAAACCCTGCCGCTGACAGGTGCAAATGTGGTTCTCTAAAGTTACCTGGAAGTACCTGAATGAAGGCACTTAGATCTAAGCAGGGCAAGACAGGAAGGGCAAGGTGTGGTTGGACGGTCCATCTGCTTGAATGAAGTTCCCTGGGAAGACAGCAGTTGCTGGGAGGGAAGGGGAGGAAGCCTGGGGCTTGGCACTCAGTGGGGGCTCTGCCTGATGCCAGGTGAGGAAGCCCTGTGATACAGAGGCAGGTGCAGGAGCCAGTGGGCGGAGTCTATTTAGGCCAAGTGTCAGCTGATTGCATGCAACCCCCCGGGCCAAATCCAGCCCATCGTCCATCTGTTTTTATAAAGTTTTATTGGAATGCAGCCGCTCTCATTTCTTGACGTATTTTCTTTCATAGCTTTTGCTACAATGGCAGAGTTGAGCAGTTGGGACGGAGGCTGCATGTCTCATAAAGCTTAAAATATTTACTCTCTGGCCCTTTACAGAAAATTTACAGCTGCTTGATTTATGCCTTGGGCTAAATGAGCCTCAGGGGAAGAGGGATTTCTCAGCAGTAAAGTGGAAAGGAAATTCCCTGAGAATATGGAAACTGGGGGTTTTGCCCACAGTCTGTGACTCCGTTTCAGCTCAGTCCCAAGGAGGCCGTTGGGCTGTTAAAACAGCAATTCCTGAGCCATCTTAAGACCAACATTAACTTCGAAGATCGTGTCCTCTCCACTGTGCATTCTTCAGGCCTCTGCAGCCTCGAGCACCTGCTGGGGTCACTAATGTGCTTTACCAATGGAATCCTGGTGTTGCTGTTCTTTACAAACTGGCCCAGTGACTCCCAAACCTGTGGCACATTGAATCTGTGTATGTTTCCTCCTTCCATCTGGAAACAAGAAAAGTTTCACTCATCTTCTCTTACTGATTTACCCACAATTAGAATCTATCATGGAAAAAGAAATTATTTTTCTCCCTGATAATAACACCTGATGAATTGCAGGAAAGATCTCATTTGTCAGCAGATACATAATCCTACTACTTCTCCTTAATGTAATTCTCCTCTGAGTAGGAAATGGGACATCATATTGGAAAAGGCAGTGGACTGGGAAGCATTAGACCTGGGATTTATTTTTAGCTTTATTTCTATTTTGGTGCCTCTAGATTTCAGTCTTATCATCTCTAATAGTAATGGCAATAAAGTGCTGCCACTTATTGAGTAATAATAATAACTGCCTCTTCCTGAGAGAAGGTAGAGTATAGAGACTCTGAGCACAGACTCTGGAGCCTGTCTGCCTACATTTGAATCCTGGCACCCCATTCGCTAGCTTGTGACCTTGGGTGAGTCACTGAAACTCTCTGGGCCTCAGTATCCTGATGTAAAAAAGGAGGATCACTATTTATTAATTGAGTCAGTATTTATGATACATTTGGAATAGCGCCTGGCACATAAAGAGGTGCTATCTTAGAGTGTGTTAAAAAATAAATAAAATACTAGGTCTTTTACATCTGCTCTAACTACTGGAGTAGCTATTATACTAGACTATTTAATTACTAGCAACACATTAGGCTTCAGCCTTTCCGCGCACTGTCATTTAATGCTAATGTCAATGCTACAAAGAAATTATTACTATCCCAAATTTTGGACCTGAAGAAACAAAATTCAGAGAGCTTAACTAAGTTGTTCAACATCACGCAGCTAGTAAATAAAGGAGCCAGAATTACTCCAAGTTTTCTTTTCTTTTTTTTTTTTTAAGTTTTTTATTTATTCATGAGAGACACAGAGAAAGAGAGAGGCAGAGACACAGGCAGAGGGAGAAGCAAGCTCTATGCAGGGAGCCCCATGTGGGACTCGATCTTGGGTCTCCAGGATCACACCCTGGGCTGAAGGCGGCGCTAAACCCCTGAGCCACCCAGGCTGCCCTTACTCCAAGTTTTCTTATGCAAAGTCTTTACCAGATCTGAGGTCCTGGATTTGATCAGTTATTGCCAACTATAAATGATCCCAGTCAGGGAAGTAATGTGGGCTCCTCTCTTAGCTATGTCCCTGACTTGCATGGGACTTTGGGCAAATGGCCCAGCTCTCCCATTCTTTAGGCATCTCATATAGGATAATGATGACACTCACCCACCATGCAAGGGGTAGGTGAACTTCTGCTGGTTTTAGCCTGCACTGTGTCTGTTTCCCAGTCCTGGGAATAGCAGCTTAATTTTCCTTTGAGAAACTGCTCCTTCTCTGACTCTCATTCCCATACTTTGTGTGCAGCTGACCCCACCCACCTGGCTCTGGTTTGGGGCACTTGACCTTCCCATGATTGCTCAGAGTACAATATCCCTCCAGTCAGCAGGAACACTGCAGAATGAGCACAATGCAAATACTTTTTATGAGACCCCTGCTTGTATAAACAATGTGATTAAAAGTATACTAAGTACGGGCTCATGTGAGATACAATGATTTATTGCTGGAAATTTAGGATTGATGGTAGAGAAGGGATCCTTACATATTTGTCACTATCCAGTTGGGACATGTGAAGATTCTTCATACTTGCCAAGAGCCATCTAGTTCTTTTCTGGTCCAGAACCAACTCTTTGCTTTCTTCTTTGCCAGTAATGCTGTTCCAGGCTGACTTCGTTGTTCCTTCTACTGGTGAGAAAAAGATAGCGACGCAGTTGTTACTCACAATGCTGTTGCTCTTCACAATCTGCTCGTATTCAAACAACATAGAACTTCTTGTCTCTGTAGTTTCCTAACATCATTTCTTTAAGACTGGTTCAACATCACTCATGACACTGCGTCACCCATCCATTGTGCAGTTTCCAAACACTGACTCTCGACGACTCTCTTGAAACTTGTTACTGTGCTTTGTTGATGATGACCATCAGGGCACATATTGCCCAGAGCATGCAGAAAAATGTAAGGTATAATCTGTTTTTTGGTCATGTAGAATCTGCTGTTTAGAATTTTATGGCATAAATATAGGATGACGCATCTTCCAACCACGTCTTCTCTTGAATTCTTTGGTCATAATCACCGCCTTCTTAGAATGTGATCTCTTTCAATGTTGATAATTGATAATACCTGGGATGCCTGGATGGCTCAGCAGTCAAGCATCTGCCTTTAGCTCAGGGCATGATCTCAGAATCCGGAATCGAGTCTCACATCAGGCTCCTTGCAAGGAGCCTGCTTCTCCCTCTGCCTGTGTCTCTGCCTCTCTCTCTCTCTCTGTGTCTCTCATGAACAAATAAATAAAATCTTAAAAAAAATGTTGACCACACCTTTGCCCTCTACACATGGTCATCAGTAAAGACTGGTGAGGGGACTGTGGGCCAAGCAGGATGAGCAATTCCATTCACTCAAATAATGACCTTCCTTCACCCCTAGGGAAACCAACCAGGACTAATCTGGGAGAACACAATGTTACTACATTTATCAAGGGAAAGAAAAGTTATTGATTGAAGTACTCAGTTGACATTGTGGAACAATAGTCTGGAGAATCCTCAGAGGAAGTGAGTACCTCCATTGCTTGCCACATGGTCTGGAGCCTCTGGAGCACCAGAGTTAGGGAGTCAGGGAATGTAGTGGTTGGGAAAGAGGGTAAGTGTTGTTTGCTACCTTCCCACTTCTCTTCGTGTCATAGACTACAGAAGGGGCCATAGTAGAAACACAGATGCACAAGAGGCAGTGCACAGGCTATATATCTGATTCAAGCCAAGGGATAGGGTTTAGGTAGCCAGAGCCTTGAACTTATCCTCTGTCTGATGTGAATGAGAGTCACCCCAAATCACTGTGTCAGTACCATTCTGGCAGCCAATCCTTGTGAAAGAAATACAGTATCTACCAGCAGAAGAATCTGCTCATCAGGCTGATCTCCTAGAACAAGGACTGGTACATAGTATTCTGCTGGGACCCCATAGGCATGAGTCCTGGAGCTCTTGAGGGCATATGGTCGACCTGATACTTGGAGCAGAGCAGAGTTTATCACACCTTTATCATGAAGGGCCAGATATTAAGTATTTTGGGCTTTCACTATGGTGGTGCAGTGTGAAAGCATCCATAGACAATAGAAAAATGAAGAATTTACAATAGTGGGCTGGATTTGGTCCTTGGCAGGGTGTTTCCTGGCCCCTGGCACTCTCCTTTGTCCTTCTTCTTCTATGCAGGGGAGTCACTGCTGGACCAACATTTGGCTCCCAGAATACGCCAAGAAAGGAGATTTCAGAGGCCTAAGATTCTGATGGTGGGTGACATTTGAATCTCGAATACCTTATCTTTCTTTGGGTTAGAATTATGATTACTGCAGGACCGAAACACTTCATTCAAAGACTTTTGGCCCTTTCTATTGGTTATATTAAACAAGTGGTAAATTTCTCTTAAATTACTAATACACAGAAGTAGCACCTGGGCGGCTCAATGGTTGAGTGTCTGCCTTTGGCTCAGGTTATGATCCCGGGGTCCTGGGATGGAATTCTGCATCAGGCTTCCCGCAAGGAGCCTGCTTCTCTCTCTGCCTAGGTCTCTGCCTCTCTCTGTGAGTCTCTTATGAATAAATGAATAAATTATTTATTCTTTTAAAAAAATTGCTAATACACAGAAAGGGTATAGCTTCTGGCTAGAATGGTGTCGACAGACTAAATGTAGGCCGTTCTGACACACTTGCAGTTGGTGGGTACCACAGGCATGAATGGCGAGATGGGAGCTCAGATTTCCAAATAATAGATGATTTTCATGAGAAAAAAATACAATCCTGGGTTAGTGTGCTTTGGGGATTTTCCTTTGAAATGAAAATCAGGGTCTCGTTACCAAAGCAAGGTGCATATGCTCTTACACAATAAGAATAGCAGGTGCCAAGTGATGTGGGTAGGGATACGTGTGTGTGCACACACTAATAAGCATTTGAAACACCTTGTGACCTATGCAACACAGAAAACTGACATATCACTCATGGTCCCCAAGTCTGATTTGGGTCCTATACAAAAAACAAAGGAAAAATGTCTTCTAGAGGCTAGATTGCCTCTGACGTGTATGTCAGAGGGGTGTATGTAGTGGGGTGACGGGGGTGAGGAGGTGTCTGTGCTAGTAGGGAATCGGGAATAAAGAGTCAACCAAAGAGTGGCCATCAAAGGCCCCCAAGTACCCAGAACTGTGCTGAGTGGTATGGGGGATTCATATTAAGAACATGGATGGGGCACCTGGGTGGCTCAGTCGGTTAAGCGTCCGCCTCTTGGTTTAGGCTCAGGTCATGATCTCAGGGTCCTGGGATCAAACCCCAAGTTGGGTTACCCCACTCAGTGCAGAGTCTCTCTGCTTAGGATTCTTTATCTCCGTCTTCTTCTGCCCCTCTCCCCATCACCTGCTCTCATTCCCTCTCTCTCATTCTCTCTCTCTAATAAATCTTTTTAAAAAAGGAACACAGTTATGATGCTTTGAACATCCAGTGAAACAGGAAGGCACAGATAAGACTCACGTAGCATATCAAGAATAAGACAGGAAGCAATAAATGAGTCTCAGGAAAAAAGATACATAAGAATTCAGGGAAAGGACAGAAGGAGAAGGAAGAGACAGCTTCCAAGAAGAAGTAAAATAGAAGGTGAATCTTGGACCGTGCTTTATGCAATGTTTTGAGCATTTACTTCTCAGCAAAATTGACCGGGCAGGAGAAAAAAGTGTTTGCATTTTTCTAAATGACTTTCCTCTGCACGACTGCAGGCCGCATGATGCCACCCATTGGTTGAAACTGGAATTGTGAACATTCTCCAAGTGGAGCTGAATGTAGAAGAGATTTAGAGAGCAATGGAAAAATGTGAGGCTCTATACTGCCTAAGCTAGAGTATGCTCCAAGTCTATATTAGTATTTACATTTAGGATAAAAGAAAAATCTCTGCTTGCCAACACTGCATAAGCAGATTTAAAGTACCTAACATATTTTACTGAACACAGATACAGATGTGTGTAAAGCAGCTGCAATGTATTTTTCTCCCCTGGATTAAGGATAGAATGCTAATTGTCAGTTCAGTTTCTGGAAAATATAGTAGTTTATTATCTTAGCAAATTTTCAGGCCAAATTCATTTCCTTTTATCTCCTCTGTCTCTCAACAACAACCTGCCCTGCTTATCTTAGAAAGGTTGAACTGAAAAGCCATTGATTGCAAATTGATTGGTTTTAGAATAAATCTTGCACTATCTCAGGATTTTCTTTGGTTTTAGATATTAGCATTTAGGCTACTTGAGAACCATAAAAACATTCTGGGCTGTGGTGGAAAACTCAAAATATGACATCTTAAGATGATTTTGTGTTAAGTACTGAGCTCAAAATTGTGGTCTCATTATATTATTATTATTATCGTCATCAGAAGTTTCTACATCCCCAGCGCAGATCTTAAATAATACCCTTGTAACATTTATAAACATTGAAAATCTAGCTTTGAAAGGATATTTATAATTCCCATTCAACAAAGACTGGAGTACCATTAATCTCTCCTTGCCCAAATGCTTAATTTATCCTTTCTTCTTTCTCTCAATCTATTCAACCAAATCAGGGGCTGGCAGCTTCAGAGAAACTGAAGAATAGATTTTCAATGTTTGGGAACATTTAACATTTAGATTTTCAATCTCCTGATGAACAAAGTGATTGAAATTCGACTTTGTAATGGCAAATGGGCACAATACACACTTGAAATCTACATGTGAGGTTATCTCATAAATGATTCTCTTTGAGAATAAGCTGAAAGAAAAAAAAAAAGAATAAGCTGAAAGAAATACAGATGTATTCCAAACTCAAATATGATGCTGGTATTTAAGAAGAGCAAATACACCATAGAAGTAAAAAACACTAGAATAAATTGATTAAAGTTTGGAAAGGTGACTGGGCATGAGTCTCTCACTCGTATCACTGGCATCTGTAGTCTATTCCTCCCTCTAGACTGACTGTAAGTGTATCAATATTATGGGCTTCATTTTTTCCTGATTTTGGCATTTTCTTGGAAAATAGATCTTAAAGGTTGTTTTGTTTTGTTTTCCAGTTAAACACTAAACCCTAATGCAAAGAAATTTTCTCTTGGTTTGATGGTTTGATATTATTGCTTGGTATTTCTGTACTTTCCTATTCTGAAATATTTTTTTAATTGTATAAGTGTATTTTAAAAAAATACCACCTTTTTTGGCAGGTGGGGGTGGATAGAGCTCCTGCTCTAGGGTTAGACAAATCTGGGATCAGATCCCATATTTTCCAGGGAGGGGATGCCTAAGACTGTCAGGAGACTCCAACTCTCTAGGCAGCAGTTTCAGGAATAATAAGAAAAATAGTTCTCTCTTTGTGGAGTTTCTGTGGGATTAAATATCTTATTTGTAACATGCTTGGCAGAGAGACAGACATAATGATATTTTTAAGAAGAAAACTTATAATGTATAGTTGAGAAAATATCAACACAGTTCATTTAAATTTGTTGCTGCCCAGAACTTTGCCCATATCTCAGAAAAGTTATGGTTTCTTCTTCTCATTGTACTTACTGGGTCTTGGTCTTATCATTAGCTCCGACAGTGAGCCTAAGACCAGCAAAGCCTGTGACTTCACCGCCTTAGTATCCTTCACAGCCTGGCTTCCTGGTTTTCCGATGTGTCATCTGCCAAACACTGGTCCCAAAATATGCTCCTCGGGAAAAATGTTCCATGACCTAATAAGTTTGGGAAGCGTTGCATATATGCTGTATCCCCTCCAAGAGCTTTCCAATTCCTATTAGCTCGTTGACTGTGCTGAAAAAAGTCTGGTAATAAAGAAGCCCTAATTCACTTTAACTCAGTGTTTCTCAAACTTATTAGACCATGAAGAAGCTCTTTTGCTTTTAAATCACATCTATTAATATTTAGAGTTACACTTCTCTTCAGGTGGCTAGTGCAGTGTCTGAAGAAAAGGCAGACAGTAAATACGCATAGCACTATGTCTTGTGTATTGATATCATGTTTCTTGCGCTATGTTTTACATAAAATCTTATTTCTAACAGCTCCCTGATTCTGTTCATATTAAATAGGTCTGATTTTTCTCATTAGTTCGGGAACCCCTAGGCTTCTGGAAAGGGAACTGAATTCCATATGCCAAATGTGCCAACCTAAATTAAAACTTTAATTAAAACAATAGCAATAATTGTAAAGACAATGTTCTTTTTTCTCTTCTTTTAAATGAATTGTGTTCGACGAGGCTAACTTTGAAAAGTGAAATTCCATTTGCTGATACATCAGACTATTAAAGTTAAACAGAATATCCAACTCTTAGCTCATAAATGTTAGAGTAGCATCTGTTCTGATGGCTCCTTTTCTTAGGGAAGCAATAAGAGATAAAGGTATTCCCATAAAGGAGTATTCCAGAAAGCAGAAACTTAGCATACTAAACACTAGAGCTTTTTTAAATCTCAACTATGATTAAAATATTTTTTCTAGTATTTTCTCATTCTTATTATATTCTCATAGAGAATATAATTTGACCCATTCTTACTCAGGAACAAGGCCATATCAGTCTTCTTGCCAAAATACAAGCATGTTCATTTTCAAGAACATACAATGAGATGCTTAGAGCTTTTTTCTTCCTCCTCTAAATGGTCCTCCATCGTGGCTCTCTTATTTATCTGTTATTAGCATTCTCTCTCCACTGCCAAGGTGAGTTTCTCAGAAGCTCTCCCCACCTGTACATTTATTTATGCCCCATCAGCTGGATCCCATCCCCAACTGGCTTCTAATCTGAAGGTAATGGAGACATCAGATAAACAGTTAAGTCAGTATGTTTTGTTTTTGTTTTTGTTTTTGTTTTTGTTTTTTTGGCTATCATCTGTAAATGTAAATTTATGTGAGAATATGAAAAATGGCTTCATATCAGTTACTATCAATTTTTGTTAACATAATGGTGGCACTACAACATTACCCCCTCGTAAGTTTGGGGTTCTATAAACACTTGCACAGCTTTGTGATGGCTATTTCCCCACTTGCACCCATGACTTGATTCAGTCAATAAATAGTTAATTGGCATGAATTTCTGTAAGGCCTTGGGACAAATGCTCAATGCTGGTGGTTTCTGAGAAGGACTAATTGATAGCATCTCTTTCTTCTTCAAAAAATTCTTAATCAACTGAAATCAAAAGCCAGGGCTCATAGTAATCAACTGTGTGATTGGTAAGCCTAGCCAGAGCTGAAAACTGCAACCCTAATCTGGTTCCTGCCTCCACCCCCCCCCACCCCACCCCCCACCCCCGCTGAATTCACCTTCTTGGTACAGTTGGAGTGCAGGCCCAGGAAGTGCATGTCGGCCCACCCACCCCTCCACCCACGTGGCTACTCATCAGTTTATGTGATTTTAGGCAAAAATAATAATAGCTATCAATTATTGACAGCTGCGGTGGGCCCAACACGGGGGTAGGTCCTAACACACCCCATGTCTAATCCTCATAGCTCTGTAAAATGTTTCTCTAGAGAAAGAAATCAAGGCTGAGAAAGAAGTAATTTGCCAAGCTCTATCAATTAGTCAAGGTAGAGCTGGAATTTAGGTGTGATTTTGCATGATTCCAACACTTAGGCTCTTCTTAGCTCTCAGAGAGGGATCTAAGTTCCACACTCAAGTCTCTCCACGCAGTCCCCCGTATGTAAACTGCACTCATCCCCACCATGATGCCAGTAGTTTCCCCCTTATGTCTCAGGACTCGTTCTATGCATACTTATTCCTCCCAGTTCGCAGAGGTCCCGTTGCTATTTTTGCAAACTTGCATGGCTTAGCAGAGTCCTGCCCAGTACCCATATGAGGAGTCAGAGAACTCTGTCCTTCACTGCATGATGGCTGATACAAGAAGATTTTGTTGGATAGAGGAAAAACAATAACATCCATGCAAGCACTAAACAAATAGAACACATTACAGATTGCACACTGAGAGCAAGTCATAAGAATCATCTTCACTGAAAGGCTTTAGGAGGTAGAAACAGAGAAGAGGGGTAGCAAGAAGCATTTACTTCCCAGGAGAGAGATATCTTTGGTAATTACTAAGTTACCCCCTGATTCTTTCTCTTTTCTTCTTTTCTTTTCTTTTCTTTTCTTTTCTTTCTTTTTTTCTTTTCTTTCTTTTTTCTTTTCTTTCTTTCTTCTTCTTCTTTCTTTCTTTCTTTCTTTCTTTCTTTCTTTCTTTCTTTCTTTCTTTCTTTCTTTCTTTCTTTCTTTCTTTCTCTTTCTTTCCTGCAAGACACTTCTATATTTTTATTTATTTTTTTAGTTTAATTCAATTAACCAACATATAGTACATAGTTTCCGATGTAGTAGTGTTCAATAATTATTAGTTGAGTCTAACACCCAGTGCTCATCAGTGGAACAGAGTAGAGAACCTTGGTCATTTCTGTAGCTACCATCGCGATCTCTTGATGTTTTTTCTCATTTTTGGGCTGTAAGTCACCAGCGAGCGCCCCAGATGCCTCTTCACACCCAACTCTGGGTTAGCACTCCCTCTTGTGGCAGCTCAACGAATCTCCCACAGTTACCCTTGGTTGTGAAACCTATGGCCAAATCACAGAAGAGATTTCACTTACCTATTGTTTTTTAAAGATTTTATTTATTTATTCATGAGAGACACAGAGAGAGGCAGAGGCAGAGGGAGAAGCAGGCTCCCCATGGAACAGAGAACCCCGTGTGGGACCTGATCCTGGGACTCCAGGATCATGACCTGTGCCAAAAACAGACACTTGACTGACCCACCCAGGCACCCCACACTTAACCTTTTTTTGAGATAGTCTTTATTTATATGATCTTCATGACCAGAAAAATAGCCATAAAGTTGATCAACTATGATTTATTTACCAGTTGTTTCGATTATTTTTTACAATTATTAAGAACAATTTTCCACTGGAAATATGAAAGCACGTGTTTACGTTAAATTCTCAGTAGCTGGAAGTTTGAGGACATAGTATCCCACGTGTTATGGAGAAAGTGTTTCCCCAAATTCATATGTTAAAGTCCCAACTTTAAGTCCCAGTCCTTAGTACTTCAAAATGTAACAGTATTTGGAGATAGGATCTTCAAAGAGGTAATTAAGTTTAAATGAGGCCATTAGAGCAGGGTTTTTTTTTTTAGATTTTATTTATTTATTCATGAGAGACACACAGAGAGAGAGAGAGGCAGACACACAGGCAGAGGGAGAAGCAGGCTCCATGCAGGGAGTCTGATGTGGGACTTAATCCCAGGACTCCAGGATCATGCCCTGGGCTGAAGGCAGGCATTAAACCTCTGAGCCACCCAGGGATCCCATTAGAGCAGGTTCTAATCCACCATGAGTGCTATCTTTATGAGAAGAGGAAGAGGTAACAGGGATACACAAGCACAGAGGGATGACCATGTGAAGCTGCAGCAAGAGGGTGGCCATCTGCAAGCTAAAGAAGCCTCAGCAGGAATCCACCTGTCTACACCTTGATCTTCAACCTCCAGCCTCTAAAACTGTGAGAAAACCAGGGTCTGTCATTTAAACCATAAAGTGTGTGGTATTTTGCTATGGCAGCTCTAGAAAACTAATACACTCTCCCTTATTAGACTGAACTCATGAATTCTTACCTGTCTCTTCATATTAAGTCAAATTCTTTTTATTTATTATTTTTTTAAATTTTTTTTTTAATTTTATTTATTTATGATAGGCACACAGTGAGAGAGAGAGAAGCAGAGATATAGGCAGAGGGAGAAGCAGGCTCCATGCACCGGGAGCCCGACGTGGGATTCGATCCCGGGTCTCCAGGATCGCACCCCGGGCCAAAGGCAGGCGCCAAACCGCTGCGCCACCCAGGGATCCCTATTTATTATTTTTTTAAAATTAATTTTTATTGGTGTTCAATTTACCAACATACAGAAAAACACCCAGTGCTCATCCCGTCAAGTGTCCACCTCAGTGCCCGTCACCCATTCCCCTCCAACACCCGCCCTCCTCCCCTTCCACCACCCCTAGTTCGTTTCCCAGGGTTAGGAGTCTTTATGTTCTGTCTCCCTTCCTGATATTTCCCAACATTTCTTTTCCCTTCCTTTATATTCCCTTTCACTATTATTTATATTCCCCAAATGAATGAGAACATACACTGTTTGTCCTTCTCCGATTGACTTACTTCACTCAGCATAATACCCTCCAGTTCCATCCACGTTGAAGCAAATGGTGGGTATTTGTCATTTCTAATGGCTGAGTAATATTCCATTGTATACATAAACCACATCTTCTTTATCCATTCATCTTTTGATGGACACCGAGGCTCCTTCCACAGCTTGGCTACTATGGACATTGCTGCTAGAAACATCTGGGTGCAGGTGTCCTGGCGTTTCATTGCATCTGTATCTTTGGGGTAAATCCCCAGCAGTGCAATTGCTGGGTCGTAGGGCAGGTCTATTTTTAACTCTTTGAGGAACCTCCACACAGTTTTCCAGAGTGGCTGCACCAGTTCACATTCCTACCAACAGTGTAAGAGGGTTCCCTTTTCTCCGCATCCTCTCCAACATTTGTTGTTTCCTGCCTTGTTAATTTTCCCCATTCTCACTGGTGTGAGGTGGTATCTCATTGTGGTTTTGATTCAAATTCTTTTTAAAGGGATTTTTAAAGGATTATAACATAGTGTCACTAACACTGGGTTTCCTATTTATGTTTTTAGGTGTCAGATGATACCTCACTTTAAATTTGGATTTCTCAGGGTGCCTGGGTGGGTCAGTTGATTGAGCGACTGACTCTTGGTTTCAGCTCAGATCACATCTCAGGGCCCTGGGATCCAACCCTGGGTTGGGCTCCACACTCAGCAGAGTCTGCTTGAGATTCTCTCTCTCCCTCTCCCTCTCCCTCCGCTCCTCCCTGCTCTCATGCTCTCTGTCTTTCTCAAATAGATAAGTAAAATCTTAAATAAGTTAGTAAATTTGCATTTCTCTGATAATTAGAAGTAGAATATTGCCTGTGTTTGTCTACTATTTATTCTTCACCAGAAAGGAATTATATGTTCATATATTTTTGTGGTTTGTCTATTAGGATCAGACATTTTGGTGGTAGCTAGATGAATCAGTCTAGGCAGAGTGATTTCTCTATATAGAATTTAGTACTAACGTTTCACTGGTCACATTTACCTGCTTTTCCTGTAATAAGACCTTGATCAGTCCTAGACCTGTCATTCATCTATATTCTATTATTTAATTTATCATACTGTATTCTACTACCTGCTGCATGTCTGTCTCTTGTACAGGATTTCAAGAGAAAATGGGAAGTGTTTTAAGATATAGAGTAGACCTCAAAAATGTAGGAAGAGAAAATTTCCTAGAGAATGTCTCCTATGTGGGGCTGAGATCCTGTAACACCATCCAGCAAAGATTTTTCTTTGTCCTAAGAAGCAGATGGGATTACCTGACACTTGCACTGCAGTTCTATAGATTTCTAGAGAAGAGGGGGGAAAAGCCCTCTCCACCAATGCTTGGAACAGAGTGTAAGAATATTGTGCACAACTGATCACATCACATGGTCTTTGTTTTATCCTTGAGTGAAAAAACAAATGGGATCAGAATATTCACCTCCTGGGAGGGGGTGACCTCAGTTTTGGGGTAGGGTGTAGCTGAAGTCCATGGCAATCCTTTTGCCATCTGGCACCATTTATAGGCGAGCTGGTGTCAGGCCAGTTCCCAGACCCCGAGACTATTTTGAGGGGTGCAGATAGCCATGCTGGGTGGGGGGCTAATGCATTGTGATTAATAGCTGGACTCCTCTAAAGTTAAAAGGGAACAAAGAATGAGTCAGACCCCTTGATACATCTCACTCTCTGCATGCGCTAATATTAGATGTTTTTTGTCTTTACTTCTTAACAGCAGTGGTACATTTTCAACAGAATTGAGGGAAAAATATAGAGATTTCTCTTACACCTCCTGGCCTCACACAGCCATTAGCCTTTTCTGTTGTCAACATTACTCACCCGAATGGTACATTCCATTTCCTTAATAGACACAGGCCTATTCAGATCATCTAGTTCATCTGGGAGTTTTGGCAGATTCTGTCTTTCAAAGAATTGGTCCATGTCATCTAGGTTACCACATTTGGGGGCATAGAGTTGTTCAAAGATTGGGTTTTTATAGAGATCAAAATAATCAAAGTGCGGTCTTACCTGGAGAGGAGGGGAGGAGAGGCAGCCCATTTTGGTTCGGCAGCCTCCCCTTGGTAAGCACTTAGTAAATATTAGGTAAATGAGTGCATTTAGGGAAGAAGTCAGTGCAGATATATTCCTACTCAGATGTTTGGATTTTTGCTCATTTGTACCCAAGTTATAAGTTCTTAAAACAAATTGACCAATATTTTTCTTTTCTTGCTTCAAAATATCAGTCCCTTTGAAGATCTGACAAATATAAAATTGTCTGTGTCTGATGGATTTTCTACCATTATTTTATGTGTGATTATTTAAGTGGGATGCTGTTAATTTTAGTGTGTGGCAACCTCAATAACTTTTCTTGAGCAGGGAAACAAAATATTCTCTCCTGTGATGGGCATGCATGTTGTGAAAGAAATCATAAATTTTATGTTATGTTAGCAAAATCCTGTGAAGCACTGTGTTTTCTTTTTGTTACCATTAAAAGTTCAGGTTGCTCCTGTACGTTTAATGTCCATCTGCCATGGACTGAATTGTGTCCCCCTCCCCACCAAATTCATATATTGAAGCCTTACCCGCCAACGTGATGGTATTTGAAAATCAGGCCTTGGGGAGGTAATTAGGACTAGATGAGGTCATGAGAGTGGGGCCTTCTGATGGAATTAGTGCCCTTTTGAGAAGAGACACCAGAGAGCTTTTCTCTCCACCTTGAGAAGACACCATGAAAAGGTAGCTCCAGGCCAGGAAGAGAAACCTCACCAGACCCCAACCCTCCTGGCACCCTGATCTCGGACTTCCAGCCTCTAGAACTATGAGAAAACAAATTTCTGTTGCTTAAGTTCCTGGCTTATGGCATTTTGTTACAGCAGCCTGAACAAATACATTATGTGTTATGTAACTTGAGCCAACAGCAATCTCCTCTTGTGGTGAAAGCACCTCTCTTCTACTTTGAACAACTCTCACTTCAGTTTATGTGGTTGGTGAGGAGCCGACCTGGTCTTTGGCTCTAGGAATGATCAAGAGCTTAGAACTGGCCAATGCCTTTTTGCTGCTATGGCTAAAGATGACTTTTTCCTTCTGGGTAAGATCTGGATTGACCTTGGGAAACCTTTGCCATTTCATAGGGGATCCTGCCTGAGATTGAGCTGGTATAATGAATGCTGAACTGAGGACAGATTTCTGAGCTATCATTGGAACATCCCGATTCAGTAATGTGTGAAACCTCTATCGGACTTTTTCCATTTCAAGAGCCAATAGATTTTTTTTTTCTATTGAACAGAATCAGTTGCCATTGGGTTTCTGACACAAACCAAAAAACACCATCCTCATTAATACAATTTTGGCAGATTTTATAAACTGTAATTAATTCCGGCTAATTTGATTTCTATCTAGTTGATGCAGATCCCAGAGGTGAAGCACAAATGTTTTTGTTTTTGCAGTCATGCTTAATGATCAGCAGGATGTCACTGCTATGGAGCTCAGGCCAGTTGGATGTCTACTAGGCATTTCAGAATTAACACTGCCAAGGCAGGATTCTTGATTTCCATCCAAAAGTGATTCCTTCCTCTAGTGTCCTCCCTCTCAATAAGTGACACTTGTATTCACCTAGCTGCTCAAGTAGCACCGACAGTCATTCTTTATTTTTCCTTTATCTTTATGCCTTTTATGTGATCTACTAGCAAATTCTATAAACTCGCCGCCAAAGCATATTCCAAATCCTTCTTTCAAGTCATCCTCATCTCTCATTTGCTCTCCTGGAAAAGACTTTCCAAGTGATCTTTCTGTTGCCACAATGTGTTCTGTACAGAACATTCTTAGTGGTGTCTTAACACAGAGATCAGAGCAGAGCTCACTCCTACCCAGAACTCTCCAATGACTTCCTATTGCTCTAAAGATGAAATCCAGATTCTTTACCACACCTAAAATATTTCACATGATGTGATACCTAATTATATCTCCAAATCCATCATATTCCACTTCCTTCCCTGTGCATTTATACTCATCACTGTGCTACCTGGTTCTTGAGGGCTTATTCAAAAGTTGTTCAGACCTATCAAAACCAAACATCTAAAAGAATGCATAATGGCTCAGCATGGTCTATTTTTCACCTGATATCAACTCTGCTGAAGATTTCCAGAGAACAATGCTGATGATGTATACAACCTCTCATAAATCCCTGAGATCCTCTATTTTTTTCCATGACTACTTAACAATATCTATAGTTAGATATGAGTATGTAACTATTGCCATTGTAGACAGAAGCCAAAAGCTGCTGCTGCTGAAGATGATGTAGGGTTTTAACTTACCCAAAATGATAATAACTAGGCAACTTCCAGTGCCAAGACTGGAACAGAAGTCTCTTGTGTCTGGTTCATTGACTTTCCTTCTATTTCTGCCAGTAATTAGATTGGGGCCAGAATGACTTCATCCCTATAAACTCCTATCAGAATAAAACATGTTCTAATATTCAACACGGACGTTTTTGCAAGAGCTTCATGGTCCAAGTACATGCTGACAGTGTTCCTAAATGTATAGATACTCTCTGGCCTGTGTGAGCAGAAAGTGGCCTGCTCTCTGCCCTTGGGGACAAATATCTAAGGAACTCTATGCCAATGAACGCTTACAAAGAACAATTCAATAAAGGAATTTTATAGAAATCAGAGAAACTTAACCATCTTTCTTATTACAATGAAACATGAACTGTGCAATAGGCTTCTTAGAAATATACTTGCATGGGGATTGATGGGTGCAAACCAGTCATGTGCCCTTCCTTGTACAGTTCCACATATGTGGAGACTTACTGCTTCAATGTTCAAGGAGTATTTCAGAAAAGCAATAACAAAGGCAGGCAGGGGAGGGGAAGCATTCCAGGAGACAATCATATCCAGGTATTCACTGTCTTTTCTGCAAATAACTTGTACCTGCAGGCTCCTGAAAGAGATCATGTATCTGTTTATTTAAAAACAAAAAAGTAAATATGTGTGTGTGTGTATGTCTGTGTGTGTGTGTGTATGTCTGTGTGTGTGTGTGTATGCAGTTAAACATTCTATAATTCACAGGACAGGCTGTCACAACAATTATAAGGCCCAAATGTCAAGGTTCCAAATCCCTGTTTTAGAGAAATTCTTAGGTAGATCCAAATAAAATTGATACTACTCACTGTCTTTTTAAACCTAAAACTTGAGGTTTTTTTTTTTTTTTTAAAGATTTTATTTATTCATGAGAGACACACAGAGAGAGAGAGAGAGACACAGAAGCATAGGCAGAGGGAGAAGCAGGCTCCATGCAGGGAGCCTGATGTGGGACTCTATCCCGGGTCTCCGGGATCAGGCCCTGGGCTGAAGGTGGCGCTAAATCACCAAGCCACTCGGGCTGCCCCCTAAAACTTGAGTTTTGTATAATTAATCCTCTATTAATGGGTAATGGGCAATAGAGAGCAATTTTAAGATTTCATAATTTGAGTAATGGTTTTCATAGGACAGATCCCAGCAATAAAGAATTATCTTAAACAAATGTCAATAATGATAGTGGGAGAAATCCTAGTCTAAATATATAAAAGCTGTCAGCCAAGCTAATTTGGTTTCAAAATGAAATTTATTCCATTTCCCACCTTAAAAAATATATATGATATATATAAAACCCCACCAGATCAAGAGCATATTATTGAGCAAAAAGTCTGCAGCTGGCCACTTAGAA
This sequence comes from Vulpes vulpes, assembly GCF_048418805.1. NCBI lineage: Eukaryota > Metazoa > Chordata > Mammalia > Carnivora > Canidae > Vulpes > Vulpes vulpes. Next base: position 98,397,147 of record NC_132787.1, on the reverse strand, counting down.
AAGCAAACTGTTTACCGTAGAGGTTGATAAAACTGTGCCATAAATTTCAGGGTACAATTGTTTCCTTTTTTCTTTATCATTAAAAACCCCAAAACAAACGAAAATATTTTGACATTGTGTATATCAACTTTATAGTGGCTATAAATCTTAATCTCCTGAGTCAGTGACATGGGGAAAAAAGGGGTTTGTAATGGGCATATTGGCAGGCCATTAACTCTAACGGGGCTTCCTGCTAGTTCTGGCATTAGAAGGAGAAGAGAGCCCTTCTCTTCTTGCTGCAGACATAGGTGGAAAGGCAGAGGGGCAGCCCCAGAGGCTCTTACCTGCAATGGCTACTGGCTGCATGCCTGGGGGACAGAGGGCTAGAGGCTGCAGTGCCCTTGGCAGGTCATAGTGGGAAAATGATGAGGGAGGCAGGCAAGAGGCTGTCATCAAATTATAAATCATTGGTCTCCAGGGACTCAGAGTAACCCTCTTAGTACCTGTCTGTTCCCTCTTTCTCCACAGGGCCGAGGGGCTGGTGGATGGGCTGCTCTGATTGGCCGAGATCTCACAAACTACCCAAGAGGCTCCTGCTAAGCTGGCCCTCCCTAAAGGTAGCGAAGGTGTCCATCTCCCTTGACCTCATCTTTACTGATCTCTATATTTCTTCCAGCCAAATTTCAACATATATCTTCCCATTGTATTTTATTTTTAAAAGAAATTTTATTCAATTAATTATTTATTTTAGAAAGAGAGAGAGCATGTGGGTGAGGGCAAGGGCAAAGGGAGAGATGCTTCAAGCAGACTCTCTGCTGAGCATGGAGCCCCATATGGGGCTCGATGTCAGGGCCCATGAGATCATGACCTGAGCAGAAACCAAGAATCTTGATGTTTCACTGACTGAGCCACCCAGGTGCCCCTCTACTGTATTTTAAAGACCACATGGAACAATGAAAAATACATGTTTTTGACTTAAATTCTGACTCCATCACTTATCAACTCTTTAAGAGTTAATCAAGTCATCTACTGAAACTCTTTGAATTTCAGCTTCTAATCTGTAAGATTATAGTTTCAGATGATTTATTAAATATTCATTAAACCTTGAGTGCCTACCATGTGCCAGACACTGTCTCCTGGGTACTGGGAGCCATGGTCCTCATATTGTTCACAGACTAGGGAGGGAGATAGACACTGGTCAAATTATCATATTAATGGATATATATTGAAGAGTGAGGGACCCACTCGTATGGCTGTGCAGATTTTGCACTGTACAACTCCAAGGGGAGCTGTTTATATTTTAGTCCATGTGGATGGTGTTCTGTGAAGTTGTGCAGTATATAACCCGTATAACAGCATGTGGCACACTCCGTCTGAGGTAAGGGCTCTGAGGGTAAGGAGCTTGGCTCTATTAGAGAGTATAAAAATGATAATTAATTTAGATTGGTAAGCTGGAAAACGCTTCTTTAAGGAACTACTACTTTAAGATGCAAAATAAGTAGTAGTTTTGTGCCTAACTTGGGCCAGACGTGTTATAGCATCTATAACATACTTTAATTTTGTGTGCACTCTTCCTGCTGACATCTCTTCTGGGGCTTATTCCCCTGATCTGGGGTATCATGAGGTAGATTCCTGAGCAAGGCAGTCTCCAGAGCTAGGAAGGGCCTGGACAAGAGTCAGATTATCAGAGAGGGAGCTCAAGTACAGAATAAATCCCACATTTTGATGTCAGGATGGATTTTGAGCCATGGTTGAGTTAAATTTCAGATCTAGTGGCTCCGGCATGGGGTAGAGGCTACAGCTGAGGGATGAAACACAGCAAGTCCTGTTGACATTTCACTATGACTTACCTGCATTTCCAGGCCTGGGTCATTCCTGCTGAGGTTCTCAATTCAATCTGTGGGAGCAGGTTTCTGAAATGGACACTAACACTCCCACCCCACCTGGTTCTCTTCACTGATTCTAGTGTAGGTCTCAGAGTGTGAGAAGGAGCTGTGGCAAGGAATGGGGTGTGAGGGGAGGGAGGACCTCAGTGGTGGTGGGGCTCACAGTGGGAACTGGGCAGCAAGGACAATGATCTGAGAGCTCTTAGGGCTGCTCATGAAATATTACCTTCTCAAGACTGGAGCAGAAAGCATTCATGTCCCCGGTCTTGGAAGGGGGGGCTGTCTCATTTCCCACTGACACCTCTGTGGGTTATAGGCTCAGCTTCTCATTCTTCCTTGAGTAGACCATCCCATTCCTCATCAAGTCATTGCTCATACTGTGACTTCACTTTCAATCCGAGCATACATCTTTTTTTTGGTGCCTCTAGACCCACTCTCTACCCTCCTCCATCCAGCATGGACTACAGCAGTGGATCTCCTTGCCCTTTGGCTTCTAGATGCTTTTGCCCAAAGATGACATCCCCTGCAGGAGGTTAAAAGGAAGAGAATGAGGTTAAATTCTGTACTTCGGCTCCCATCCTCTAAGATTGCCTCAGGTTGGCATTGTTCCTTGACCAGTGGTCCAACAATTACTACTGTCTCTTTCTGGGAGTTGGCCTTGCATGTTCTTTCCAGCCAAGGGTTGGTAATAGTGCAGCATATATCCACCCTGGGTTATTGTATTCTCACCTGGGCTATTGTGATTTCTCTTACCCAGAACTTTGGAAATAGTCCTTTCACAATAAAAACTCCTGAAATTGTCTCATTTTGGGAGTGCCCTCTGCTTTCTCTTGAAAGTCTGACTGATGTCCATGCTGTTCTATGTCCTCTCTTACTTCAACACATATTTCAGGTTCCAACTCAAACACTACTTTCTCTCTATGGCACTTCCTACCTACCCACCTGCCCCTCACCACCACACACAGAATTATCTGGTCTATACCTGGCATCCCACCATACCTAAGCTCTCCTCCACTGTGTTTCATACTGAATTCTATGAGAGTTATTTACTATACATCTCGTTTATCCTTCCTTTTCCATACCAGACTGTGAGCTCGTCAAGGTGGGCATGTATTTTACTCACCTCTGGTCTCTGGTGTTTTGTTTGCTGCTTGTTTCTTTGGTGAGTGCACTTAGGTCAGCCATGCGTTTCAGCCAAGGGTCACTGTAATTTTATAGGATGCATCGTCTTCTTCCTAGAGTTGCTGCTTATGACATTTAATCTATACAGGGCACTATGTGTTGGTTTTTCTAACTCTGTTGAGAATCTTGGTATGATAATATCTACATAATCAGGGAACCAGAGGAGGTAAGCTTGCTCAATGGGACTTGAAGAAAAACTCTGCCTTGATTTGCATTATGATTAGTAAACCCAATCAAGCCATGTGCTATCAATCACTGTGTATTAAGAATCTACTATATGCTAGCAGCTGCATTCACCCTCGTAGGATGGCATGACTTTCAGATCAGAGTTTTTGGAAAGCTTACAAAAAGCCTTGGAGACAAAAAGTAAGCAGAGACAAAACATGCTCCTCTTATTTTGAGCTCACACATTGAGCAATACCAGCTCAAAAAGCCACAGAATCTTCTCTCCTTCCTCCTTTATTTCCTTTTCTTATCTTTCTTGGCAGCAGAGGTCTGCAGCCTAAAATGCCAAAGTTTTATAGTAAATAAAGACCCTCTCTCTTCTCAGAATTTTCTCATGACAAGCAGAGACGTAGGAAGCCAAGTATGATGCAAAACTGAGTTTCTAGATGGTGATTTAACTTGGTTGTTATCGAGAAACCAGGGCTTGTCTGAGTCCCTGTAGCATCACAGGCATCTGGGTAGTAGGGGCTGCTGTCCAAGGCCCCTTTTTGGCCACTGTCTCCTTCTGTGTCTATCTGTCATCTATCCCTGTACTGCAGGTGAGGGGGGTGGAGGAGGGTGCAGTAGAGATGTATCAGTCTGCACAGCTGGAATCCTCTTGGTGACAGCACATGTCTCAAGGAACCCCAATGCTACTCACATCATCATATCCATGGACTCAGATGAACTGATCTGATGACAAGATTGAGAACTTCCAGAGCAGATGTATGGGTCCCCACTGACACTTCACCTACACAGTGAATGTGTTCATTTATCCTCTCTGGATGCTTTTTGGAAATTCCCCTCATCTTTCTTCTTTGGACTTTTTGATTAAAAATGCTGTCAGCAGAGCAATTTGATGTCCAAAGGAAGATGCTATTTGTGAGGCATTTTTCTTTTTTTGAGTAGTTGGAATAGGAAACTCTTTTATGCTTGAAAACCTTTCATTTTTTCCCCCCATGAACATGAAGTGGAAGCTGACACAATGTGATAACTTTTCTGTTTCTATGGCATTCCATCTGCATCACTCACGATGACCACATCCAGCTTCAGATTCGACAGGCCCGGTGGGGCGAGGTCTGCACAAGGAAAGTGCTGCACTGGGCCTTAGATGCAGACTGGGGGGAGCCCAAGTGAGGAGGGCCTTGCCCTCCCTACCCAGGCTCGCCTGCTCTGCATGCAGTGGCCCTAGGAATCGAAAAGTGGCAGGGCAGCAAACACTTTCAGAAGGGCTGCAGGAACGCTGGCCACACCAGTCTCCCAAATCCCTTTCATTAGCTCTTGTCTCCATGGCAACCCCATTCCAAGCTCATTTAAATAGATGAATATCATTAATGGGTTTGAAAATCATTTAGTATAATGCTACTATGTGCCTGGCACCATGTTAAGCACTGTGGGTAGAATTCATAATTATCATCCTCAGGAAGTTCCAATCTAATCAGGAGACATACACACACCCAGCAAGCACATGGTGCCCGGGGAGCAAGGAGGAGGGTCTCTCAATCTGAGTTTGGCAGATGCTCCAGTGTAAATCCTCCCCACTGACCACAGAGCCGCTGAGAATGGTCCGGTGGATTATCTCAAGATTTCAGCCCACTATGTCGGTAAAAAGGCATTCACCTTTTAGTCCAGTGAAATTGTCCTCAGAGGCTGACAAAAATGAAAGCTTTGGGGCACCTAGGTGGCACCAAGCATCCGACTCTTGGTTTCAGCTCAGGTTGGGATCTCAGGGTCATGAGATCCGGTCCCGAGTTGGGTTTCACGGTCAGCATGGAGTCTGCTTAAGACTCTCCCTCTCCCTGTCCCTTCTGCTTGTCCTCTCTCTGTCTTTCTCAAATAAATAAAATAAAAATTTTCTCTTTTTAAAAAAAGCCTCCAGAAGCTTCTTATGAAATTGTAGTCTGAGTGAAGACAAATATCTAAAATGGTAGCTCTCTGGGTCTGAGCTTTAGGGAGGCGCTCGGGTGCCCGGGCTTCTGGAGTGCAAGGACTGTGTTTTTTGTACTTACAGAACCCAGTGCAGTGCTTGACACAGGATAGAAAATCAGTAACTAAATTACATAATGACTTAATGAGTTAGGAGTTGAGTGATCTGAGTTCTAGCTGGGTGGCTTTGGACCTATCACTTTTTCCTTATCTTGGTTTCCTCATCTGTGAAAGAAGGTTCCTGTTTAAAGAGCTCCAAGAACTCTCCCTGCTTTGATATTTTCTCAGTCCATAAAATAAACATAACATAAAACAAAACAAAAATCCACCCTCTCAGAAAGGAAGGAGGCCCAGGGTGGCTGGCCATGCCCAGGAGAGAAAGAGCATCTCTGCTGGGTGTGTGGTACAAGTTCATGTCCTAAACCAAAATCAAATAATCTCCAAGGCCAATGCATTTCACGGTGAAGAGTATGAGGTTGATTGAACAGTTCATAGATTAAACATTCAAGGTTAAAGATATATTTCCATTAAGGGGATCTATATCCCTGTTATGTTTAAGAAGACCATTTTTTTAGTGCTTGTTGTTTAGTTCTTTGGAAATTAATCGTTAAAGTTGATTGAAAGGGTCAAGGATGAAAATGGTATGTTGCATCCTATTCCACTCAAGTATTGAACAGAGAGACTGCTTCGTGGCAAAGTGATTTATGGGGAAAAGGCAGGACCACACCCACTCATTTTTTACCCATGCCCTAGAGTCAATATGAAGGGCCTCCCTGAATGGAGCGCCTGTGTTACACTCCAGTGTTCATCCTTTAAATATCTCACTGAAAATTCAGCCCAGAATTTTCATTTGAATCTCGGCTGACATTTGAGGAACTCTGGAAGAGAAGAGCCATTTCTTGGAAATTATTTCCATTTTTCTAGATTCAGGCATGTAAGGACATGAATTTGAAATTTTGTTGAAAATTAGGTGATGAGCATAGTGAGGAAAAGACAGGCGGGATGCTGGGCAAAGTAAAAAAAAAAAAAGTCACTCATTTGGAATTGTGCAGAAGTTGTCCTGCATGATAACTGATACGGAAGATGGAGTCATAAAAATGTTTTGTTCAGGGACAGGAAGCATCATGCCTGGAGAGAAAGAATGGGTAGTGAAGGCAGCGAAAGGCTTCGGAAAGAACTGGGATTCAGGATAGGATTTTGATCCTGGATGAACAAGAAGGTCAAGGCATGTATTGATTTGGAGAAGAATAAAGAACATGGCCTAAAAAGCTGAGCAAATGAGCTGTTTCCACTTGCTCCATAGCAAATACCACCGCACTCGACTGTGTCTCCTCCCTTCCTGCTTACTTCCAGTATTGATCCCAAAGTCAGGCCAGGCTGAAGTGAAAGCCAACTAGTTTCAACTTCTAAGGGTAGGTGTGTGGGTGTTGGGGGGGTGGTCAAGGATCCTGACAGGCCATCGCAATACCAGTATATGAAGGAAAGCTCTATCTCTAAACATTCTTTGTTTTCAAGGTTTTCAGAAATTTGAGCATTTTGAAATTCTTTAGAAAAGGAGGAAAGAAGTCAATGATTAGTGGGAATCCAGCAAGAGTGCGTATCTGGAGGCAGATACTCCTCAGCATTAATGGCATTAATGGGGATGTCATCTGTCACGTCAGCCAATATGAAACTGTCACCTGTGTAGGACTCCTCCTCCCTCTTGAATCACCTTAAAAGAGTTGCAGCTTGCCCACTGTGATCCCTTCTATGCCGGAAGATTGGGGAAATGTGGGATCTCCAGCAGAGCTCTGAGGGTCTGCAATAGTTAAATCCATTTCAATTTCAAGTGAAGTAATTCTGCAGGATGAGAGAAGGTTTTAGTTCTCAGAGCAGGTGATCATTAGCTAAGCTATTGTCCATCTGCTAACTTCAAACTTACTGACTTCTTTTGGGAAATGAAAATAAAAAGCAGAATTTTAAAAGAGAGACCAGGATGAGTTTCATGTCCTGCCAACCATAAAAGATGCCATTTGAACTTATGAATAATAAATAGAAGGGTTTTAACTTGGACTCAATTTTCTTGGCTGCTACCAAACTTCCATACGAAACAAATATATGTTAACCTATATGCTGATGACTTCGCAGGACACTTTGAGAAATGCAATAGGAACTCTAGATGACGTCAGGAATCCCTTTTAGTCCGAAATGAGTCTTAGAATTACTTATTTATTGAGTTATTTACCTTTATAAAAGTCTCCGAGTGTAGAGAAATGCTGGAAAACTTCCTATAGGGAGCATGTACTGATTCAAATGAGCAAAGTGGACACATGAGAAAGAAAGTCCTCTTACCTGATTCTTCACACTGTAATTTTACACAGGTTGTAAGACAGGGAAGGTGGGTTAGGAAAACACTCAAGACTGGTTCTAGTGATGCTTTTATTTATTTTATTTTATTTTATTTTATTTTATTTATAAAATAATTTTATTTTATTTATTTTGGTGATGCTTTTAATAGCTATTAATAGCTGTGAGGTCTTATCGAGTCTTCTTTCTGCATTGGCAATATTATAAAACCTACTTATAGAATTATTTTGAAAATTAAATGAGTGAATATAAAGGTAATAATTAAACTATCAAATATGAGTATTCTCAGGTTTAAATCCAACTCTTTTACGTATTAGATTGCCTACATTAGAATGTGAAGGTATAGGCCCCTGGGTGGCTCAGTCTGTGAAGTGGTTGCCTTTGGCTCAAGTCGTGAGCCGGGGGTCCTGGGATTGAGACCCACGTTGGGCTCCCTCCTCAGCAAAGAGTCTGCTTCTTCCTCTCCTTCTACCTCTCGCTCCATCACTCATGCTCTCTCTCTCTTTCTCTCTCTCTCTCTCTCAAATAAATAAAATCTTAAAAAAATGTGAAGGTACAACTGTGTTTTCTGGAATTAAGGAGAGTCTGGGTTGATCAGGAAACGGCTTTGATGCAAAAGTTGTCAGGAAAGAGAACACATTTCATAGAGCAATATAGGCTTCTTCATTTTCTTTTATCTTACTTTTTGTCATTTGTTTCTTCATTTTAAAATTTCACCAAAAGAATGAGACAAGTACCATTATTTTTCTCATTTCTTTGAATGTAAGGGAGAGTAGGATGATGTGGACAGTGAGCTGAAGAGCCCTGACTAAGGACAGGGCTAAGGACAGTGGCCATCCTTTAATATCACCTATCAAGAATAAGAAGACCAATCCTCACCATAAAACACCTCTTAGGTCAGATCTTTGTGATAGTCAGAATTCAAGGAGCATGACAAGAGCTGGCATTGACCGAATTTGTACTTCAATTTCCAGCCTATAAACTCAGATCCATAAACATATGTCCTTATGTTTGGAATTTTGAGCAACATTTAAAAACATCTTTTAAACTTGATTATGCAAAATTGTGGTCCTTTCATCTGGGAGAGGCATAATTCTGAAGACGAAGAATGCTGTTGAACTTGATTTTTCCTCTGGTGCTATTCTCTCTGGGAGCACAGCTCACTCTACTGACAATGTCACATTATTCCTCACAAAAAATGGTGTCTCCTGTAATTGCCTTTCTCCCAAATGTTCCTAGAAGAAATGAGACTGGAGCCATTTTTGAGAAATTGAAGAATTCAAAGAACTTCCAAGATCAGAATGAAAAGAACTTAGGTCTTTCAGTTGACAGGAAAAATAATCACTAGGGTCTCTTGAGGAACAGAAACAATTGTTCACCTCCCTCTGAGACACGTGTATTTGCTGAACCAAGATATGCCATGGGTGTGCTTCAAGGACTCTCTTGAAACATAGCCCGGCGCATTTCACAAGTAAACTAAATTTGTTGGTTTCTGACTTGTGCATATCATTAGAGTCAGAGAATAATGCAGAAGGAAGGTTCCTATTTGTTAAATGAAATGTTGTTAAGTCCATGTAGTATAAAATGTCAAATAAATTTATACAGGAGACAGAGAGAAAATGGGAATTGCAATCATTTAGGCATGAGCAATATTTTGTGTTTATTATCCCATCCTTCTCAAAGGATTTTAAGAAAATTATATAATCTTCAAAATTGAGGCAAGAATTATTGAATCATACTTGGGAATGACCTGTGACCTAGTCGAATCTTCCTCACAAGATCACCCCGGATATCATTCCATTTCAGTGTGAACATGTATGATGACTCCATATCCATCTCATTGCTCGGCAGCTTCTAGGTTAGAAACGTCATATCAAGCCAAAATTTCTATCAGTAGAACTTCTATCCACTGGTCCTAAATTCTACCTCACTAATATACATCTTTTACAGCCTCTCAAGAACTTGAAGCTAGCTCTTTTACCCTTTCTTGGCAAGTCTTATTTGAAGGAATTTAAAAAAGGGAATGATATGTTGTTTCCTCTAGTACCTTAGGCATGGTTGGTATGTGTTGGTGGAAGTCTTTGTTCTGTACATGATGCCTAAACCTTACCGTCTGTCCTATTTTAGACAAATGTGCTTTCTCAGTCAACAGAGATAGTGAGATCTCTCAGCCATGGATTAAAAAAAATAGAATTGTTCCTTCTTCCTGGCTCTTCATGTGTTTAGGGCAACATACAGATAATACTGTCTGGTGTCTCCCTTAGAGCCTATTATTAGAATGGCCATGAAGATTGCAACCTCAGAAGCCAACTCTAGATTTCTCTGAAACCTGAAGTTCAGTCAATATTGAGCTTTACCTTCCTTTCTTAGTTGATAGCAATTGAAAATGCCATTGGAGCAGCCAATGATGTCATTGATCAACTTGGACTGATCCACAGACAAATAGCCAGGGCCTGCCTGATTTTTCCATTAGCCTTCTAGTTTCTGAGAAAAGAATAAAATAAGACTGTTCTTAAAAATGTTCTTAAACTCTTCTTACTTGGTTGGAGTAGCTGGGATCAGAAATATGAAGGCTGGTGTGTCATTCCACAGCAGACCACCAGCCTCAGAGTTCCCCTGCCTCACCTCACCTTTGTAGAGTGAATGTCCACCCTGTGACAATTTTGCCGAGATCATAATGGTTTGCCTGTGGTACCAATTGTTTAAGATGCACAGTATTCTTATTACAGAATTTCTGGTAGGATAAATCTCCTCCTACTTAAGTGACGAATGGTTGAGATAATTTTTTCACATTCAGATATTTTTATAAAAAGAAAAAAAGGTAACCCATGATCTGGAAGGGGCAATAAAGTCAGATTCTAACTTCAGAGCATAATTCCTTCACATTGAAGTAGAAGATGGGAAAGGAAGCTAGTACTTAAAAAAAAAAAAAAACAACTTTGTTGAGTTGTAAATTACAGTTGATCTTTAAACAATACACATAGTCAAAAACCCCACATGTAACTTTTGGCTCCCCCAAACTTAACTACTGTTAGCCTACTGTTGATTGGAAGCCTTACTGATCATATAAACAGTTGATTAACACATCTAATGTGTTATATACTGCGTTCTTGCAATAAAGCAAGATAGAGAAAAGAAGATAATATTAATAAAATCATAAGGAGAAAATGTATTTAGAGAGCTGTGCTGCATTTATATAAAAAAAAAAACACGTATAAGTAGACCCATGCAATTCAAATCTGTGTTGTTCAAGGGTCAACTATATATACCAGTATACACACTGCACCTATGTTATGTATACATTCCTATGAGTTTTGAAAAATGCATAGATCCATAGAACTACTACTCCAATGAAGAAATACATCATTTCTATCAGGTTAGAAAGTTCTAGACAATTTTGACGTCTCCAATTCTTGGACCAAGGCAAACACTAATTGGCTTTCTGCCAATTTTGTATTAGATTTATCTTATTAGAGTTTCATATAAATGGAATCACAAAATACTCATTGTATCATTTCTGGCTTCTTTCACTAGCATGTTTTTGAGAGAGTCATCCATGCTGTTGCATGTAGAGATACGTCAGTCATTCTTTTTACTGCTGAGAATTAATCCATCGTATGGATGTCTGACACTTTGTTCATCCATCATCTGTTGATTTATGTAAAAGGCCTTGAGAAGACATAGATTTTCATCTGTTTTGGGTAAACATCTAGGGATGGAATTACTGAGTGTTATGGTAAATGTTACACTTAAATTTATAAGAAACTGTCAAAATGTTTTCCAATGTGGTTGTAGCATTTTACATTACCACCAGCAGTATATAAAAGTTCCAATTTTTCAATATCTTTCCCAATACTGGTATAGTTAGTCTTTTTAATTTCAGCATTCAAAAGGAGGTATAGAGGCATTTCATTGTGGTTTATATTTATTTTTTTAAGATTTCATTTATTTGACAGAGCACAAGTGGTGTGTGGGGGTGGGGGGTTGGCAGAGGGAGAGGGAGCAGCAGGCTCCCCGCTGAGCAGAGAGACCAATGTTAGGATTCAATTCCAGGACCCTGAGATCATGACCTGAGCTGAAGGCAGATGCTTAACTGACTGAGCCACCCAGGTGTGCCGGTTCATGTTTCTTTGATAACTAATGTTAATCATATTTTGGCATATGTTGGTCATTTGCAAACTTTCTGTGAAGTATCAAAGCAAAAATTCTGTCTACTTTTTAAATTGGGTGTTTATCTTGAAATTAAGTTGTAATTGCTTTTATAAATTTTGGATATGAGTTCTTTTTTTTAAGATTTTAATTATTTATTTGACACAGAGAATGAGAGAGAGAGAGAGAGAGAGAGAGCACAAGCAAGTGAAGCAGGAGAGGGAGACAGGCTCCCTGCCAAATGGGGAGCCCGATGCAGGGCTCAATCTCAGGATCTTGGGATCATGACCTGAGCTGAAAACAGATGCTTAATTGGCAGAGCCACCCAGGTGCTCTGGACAGGAGTTCTATACATGTTGTTATAGATATGATTATATCAGTGAGTTTTATGTGATATGTGATAGGCATGTATGTATATATAGATGGTTTTCAACCAGTTAATGGATGATCTTTCCATTTTTAAAAAAGGAATTTTTGGAAAATCCGAAATTTTAAACTTGTTTTTTATATTTTATCTAAGATCTCTTTGCTTACCTCAATGTCATACATAATATCATATAAATATATTTATGCATGTTTAATTTCTAGCTGTCACCCTCTGAGTAATATTGTGTATCACTTCCCTCAAAATGTAAGAACTTTAGTGCTGCTGAAGTGAGCACAATGTAAGAGCTTTAAAACTTCATGCTTTCATGTCTTCCCTCCCATCCCTTGTGTTTTTGTTTCATACATTTTACTTCTATGTATACTTATATGCATGTATTTACTTCTATGATACTCATAATGCATTTTATTATTTCAAAATTAGTAATCTAGGAAATTAAAATTTTTCATTTATATTTTACATACATATTTATCATTTCTGGCACTTTTAATTCCTTTTAATAGACCCAAGTTTCTATATGATATCATTTTCTCTCTAACTGAAGATTTCCACTAATATTTTTTTGGAGTGCAGATTTTCTGGAGACAAATGATCTCACATTTAGTTTGCCTGAAAGCCTTTCTTTTGTCTGCATTCTTGAATGGTATTTTCACCCTGCATAGACTTCTTCTATTAAGGTGTAACCCCTGCAGGTCTATTCTGAATGCCCCAGGTGGTCAGGGGACTTTCCTCTCCAGCTGGTTGAAGTCACTGTCTTCTCACTTTTTGTATCATTTGGAAATTGTTTAGCTTATGACTCCCCAGTCACACTTTCCTTGGCTGTGTGCAGCACAGGCTTATGCAAGCACAGCTCGGTGTTTAGCAAAGCCTCAAGGACACAGCAAGCCGACTTCTGGAGGTTTTTTTCCATAGCACACTCCTCTCTAAAACTTTTGCATTTTCCAGCTGCCTCATTCCCTGGACTCTAATCTAATCTCTGTCTCAATTTAGAAAAGATCTCCTGGTTCAGCTTGGTTTTGCCGCTCTGCACTATGGTCCAAAATGTGCTTCTGGACAGAAATCTGGGATGATTGTGGGATTTCCCTGGCTATTTTCACTTTGTAGCTCATAGATGGGTCTGTATTCAAAGTTATATTATGGCTCTCTTAGGGTCTGAAACGAAATTCCTGCCATATGCAACTAGAAAACTGAACAAAAATCTATAAAACATTTATTGATATTGGAAAGTAGATAGCAGAAGACTATGGTCTCAGATAGCAGGGGAATGATACTCTTGCCACATCAGTGGGCCAGGAGCACTAAGGAGACAAAAATCCTGTAACATCATGACTAAGGTTTTACTCGACAGTAGTAAATGACCTTATCATAATAGCAGTTAGACCCTCAAGGTTTCCACAGCCTTCCAAATTCCTTCAAGTCTTCTGTTCCCTCACTCCCTCTCAGCTTGAAAGGATATAATCAGTCCCTCCTCACAATCCCAGGGCAGCTCCTTCTGCTCACAGGTCCTGTCCTCATGCTTTCATAGAATCACCTTTTTTTTTTTTTTTTTGCACCAAAGATATTTCAAGAACTCTTTTTGAACCATTTGATCTTGGCCCACATCACATTGGCAAGAGGGGTTTTTATGAGCTCTTTTGTGGAACTTTCTTAAGCAACCAGGGTATATGCTGAGTCGTGCCAATCAAGGCTTTGGTCACATATATGACTACTTATTAGGTTAATGTCCAGAGGTTGATGGTCCTTTTTTTGCTGACATCTGGGGGCTTGGGTCTCAACTGCCCCTTGCCCATGATATTGACAAATGCTTTTGTGGTTAATTGTCTTATTTTAGGACGTTTTGCAGAAGTCATTTCCGCAAAGGCTGCAAAGCATAATGTCAGTGTGGTCCCATCTGCAGAACAGGCTGTCGGTGCTGTTTTATCTTAGTCGTCCTGACTCCTTTTTTTCTTTTTGAGGACCCTGGCCTGGACTACCTGTCAGTCTCACTCCTAACACTGAGACCCTTTGTATGTGTATCATTGGGCCATATGTTTGGAGGATGATTGCTAACATATTATTTTAGTGGAGTAGAGATAAAGGAAGTTTCCAAAGGGATTTTTATATGTTAAAGAAGACTTATAGGATCCTGGAGATCAGGTTAATGTCAAGAGAATGTTGCCTTTTGCCTCTAGCCAAGAAGCAGCTGAGCATCTTGAGGGGGTTACTCTGCCTGTCTTAGGTACTAGACAATGGGCTGAAGTTGTAAAACAATTTAATATTTTCTACATTTCTTTTGCCTTTGTTCTCCACATTATTCCCACTACCCCATAATATTTTTCCAGAACTCTACCTTATAATTTTTTGTATACACTCATCAAACCTATAAAGAGTAGGAAAAACAAGGTTTCTTCCTTTGACTCGTTATCTTTCTCATGTGTTTATATGCTCATTTGTCGTTTGGCCAATATTTTATATTTGACACTTTTAGTAGATTAATGCCTGAAATTCAAGTTTCGAAACCTGAAGATTGAAGATTCATACCATATTTAAAGTATAGTGTGGCATAAGTCGAGTTGGGGAAAGTCATCGATGTCAAAATGAGGGATTCTCTGGGCTGGTTATTGGATTCCACTTTCTTCTCAGCATGCCTTTTGTGAATTCATCCATTCTTTTTCTTCTGTCTTTGAATCTGTCATAACATGTAAGTAAATATTATTATCATTTTTTATCCTGAAGGACAGCAGTTCAAAAAATATCATTCAAATATCATTGGAATGATATTTTCCAATATTTTTGTTATTGGAAAGTTAAAAAGTAAATACTGTTTTTTGATGTGCCACCTCTCTGTTTGCTCTGGGCTCCTGGCATTTAGCTTTTCTTGATTTTCCATGCCTGGTAAACATTAAGAATGGGAAGGACAATACATCATGAACTTCTAAAGAAGTAAAGAAAAGTAGGTCTCTGTGAACATACCAGAGCTTCTTGGTCACTGGGCTTCTCCATTGTAGGTTTAGGAAGGAATCTTGATCAAATCTTTTTTTTTTTTTAAGATTTTATTTATTCATGAGAGACAGAGAGAGAGGCAGAGACATAGGCAGAGGGAGAAGCAGGCTCCATGCAGGGAGCCTGATGTGGGACTCGATCCTGGGACTCCAGGATCAGGCCCTGAGCCAAAGGCAGACGCTTAACCGCTAAGCCACCCAGGCGTCCCTTGATCAAATCATTATTTGAGTTTTTTCACTTTCCTTTGTTGATGAGTGGTTAACATAATCAAGAAACCCCTCAATTCTCAACTCCATGGATTTCTGGAGATTGTCTTAGCCTAAAGGAAAAAAGTTCACCTGGGATGGGTAACTGGGTGGCAAGGGGGAAGACCCTATGGTCTTGATAACTCCATAACTCATTGTTTCCCTCTATGTGCAAGCCTGTTTCAAATCCCTTATGTTCAAGCCAAACTTTATCCAAACCAAACTTTCCACACAATGTTTTCTCTTCCTGGTATGGCCTCCCTTACTCTGTCCACCAGGTCAACTTTAGGCACTATATAAATTTCAATTCAAATGTAACTCTATGAGATTTTGTCTTCCTTTATCAAGCAAATATATTTGCCACGTTTGCTATGCTTCCTATCTATTCAGTACAATAGTTAATCTTATTATATGTGGTTATTCATTTTCATGCTGATGTCCACATCAGACTGATTTCCTTGAGTCTAGGGCCGTACGACATCTATCTCTTTAATCCCGAGGGCCAATCAGAATTCTGCTTCTGATGCTTAGGCATCCGTGTATTCTTTCCATACATGTAGGGTTGTTCTTCAAAGTGTGTGTCATTTCCTTTACTGTCTTGCTACCTGTGGGCCTTACATGATTACTGGAATGTTCTTCTCTCAGCTTAGGGTATTTTGGACAGTAGAGTTGCTCCTTTGATCTGTGTTAAGAAGAAAGAGTAATTAGTCACAAATTACTTGTGCTTGCATTAGATAACTAATGGACATTTGAAATATAATCAGTTGAATTACTGAGGCTAAATGTATAGCATTTATTCACACAGTCACAGTAACCCTTCCCAAGTTCCAGAAATTATTGAGAATGTGATACTTTGTCCCTTTTAGAGTTTCTTTGTTTCGCTTTGCTGAATCCTAAATGTTGGAGGAAGTCATGGAGAGGATGTGACCACAGATTGACCCCCATGCTGGCACCAGGTAATCAGGGCTCTTCACCCCTCCCCTGTCCTTGGACAGTAGTCACTCACCTTCAGAATGGGAGCCATTTTCAAGGAAGAAGCCTTGAGAGAGCAATGTGTTGTTGTTGAGACTCTCTGGGAGGTTTATGTGACTAGACTAGATAAGACTTCTACACAAATGTTTAAGATTCTGGTGCACGATGGTGATCATCTTATTTTGTGTCCCAAGATGAGCCTCCTATGTAAGTTCCCCTGCATATTACGGTGGCCACCTACCAATCTGGAATGGTCTGCCTCTTTCTTAGATTTCTCCTTACCCTGGGGGTGGGGGGGTGCAGTTTGAGATTTCACCCAGGAAGCTCCTGGGGGTGCAATTTACACTAAAATAACAATGATTGCTTTGTCTCCCTGCTTTCACATTGCCTCTTACACTTTAAATGGCCCCTTGGGGGTATACTTTCAATTCACAAGATGCTTTGTTACAGACAATGAGCCTGGCATCTGTAACACAAAGAATAATAATGCAAGGTCTCTGCCTTTTAAAAGTCACAGTGAGGTGGTCAAATATCACATAATAGCTTATCAAAGACCGTCACACATGCGTACACATACCCGCATGTATAGATACACAGTAGGAACTCAGATGAGAGGGAAATACATTCTCTCTACTTTTGACATCTGTTGACATTGATCCCTTCTCCTAATCCTGGTAAGAATGCTGTGAGGCAGGGCACCCGAGTGACTCAGTGGTTATGTATCTGCCTTTAGCTCAGGTCGTGATCCCCGGGGTCCTGGGATCGAGTCCTGCATTGGTTCCCCACAGGGAGCCTCCTTCTCTCTCTGCCTATGTCTCTGTCCCTCTCTCCATGTCTCTCAGGAATAAATAAATAACATCTTTAAAAAAAGAAAAAAAAAAAAAAAAAGAATCCTGCGAGGCAACTGTATCGATTAGGTTCATGTTAAGTAGTGAATGAATGACAGCCCCAAATTAGAGGCTTAAGCAGGATATGTATTTATTTATTTTCTAAGTAAAAGAAGTCAAGAAGTAGGTAGCCCAAGGCTAGTATGGTCACAGAGGAGGCTGCATCCTTCCAGTTTTCCTCCATGGAATCTCTAGAATGCGAATCTCATAGCATCAGTAAGGTTCATGATGACTGATCTTAAGGTGTTAGGAGTTGAGTTGGACAGTCAGGGAGTCCAGGCCAGGGTCCCCAACAAGAAAATATGGAGGCAGGACAGCTAAGATAAAACAGCACTGACAGACTGTTCTGCAGCTTAGATAGGACCACACTGGCATTCTGCTTTGCAGCCTTTGCAGAAATGACTTCTGCAAAACGTCCTAAAATAAGACAATTAACCACAAAAGCATTTGTCAATATCACGGGCAAGGGGCAGTTGAGACCTAAGCCCCCAGATGTCAGCAAGAAAAGGACCATCAACCTCTGGACATTAAACTAATAGTCATATATGTGACCAAAGCCCTGATTGGCGCTACTCAGCATATACCCCGGTTGCTTAAGAAAGTTCCACAAAAGAGCTCACAAAATCCCCTAAACTTAGAAACTTCAAGGGCAACCTACTCAGGTCCTCCTCCCTCTCGTGGAGCTTTATACTCTTGCTCAGTAAACTTTTCTTTCCTGCCCACCACTCTTCTTCTGGTCTACCTCTTCATTCTTCGATGTGGCATGACCAAGAACCCAGGCAACTAAGAGGACACAAATCCTGTAACAGGAAGAGGGAGTGGATATCCTCCCTTTCAGGAGACTTGTGGAAGCCTCCTGCAGCACAAAATCCCCAGATTGCACCAAAGGAGGCATGTCATCAGACACTGCAGGTGAGGAGCTGCAGGCTCAGGGAATAATGTGCAGGTGCATGGAGTTAGAAGGCTTGACTTCTTGGGCTGTTCGGTCATTCACTAAATATAAGCCTTGGAGCAAATGGGTCACTCCTGTGCATGTTAACTTCACACTGGACAGATATTTTGGAGAGATACGGGGAGATTCTTCTGTATGAGAGACACCTTGTAGTGATTAAATGGCAGAGCTCAAGTGAAACCATGGTAAACTCTGGAAGAGCCATACTAATCAGTTCTCACAGGACCTGAAATGATGCTTACTTCATCACCATCACAGGAGTCAAGCAATGAAATAGAAGGTAGTGCTTACTGCTGGGGATTTACCCCAAAGATACAGATGCAATGAAATGCCAGGACACCTGCATCCCAATGTTTCTAGCAGCAATGTCCACAATAGCCAAACTGTGGAAGGAGCCTTGGTGTCCATCGAAAGATGAATGGATAAAGACATGGTCTATGTATACAATGGAGTATTACTCAACCATTAGAAATGACAAATACCCACCATTTGCTTCGACGTGGATGGACCTGGAGGGTATTATGCTGAGTGAAGTAAGTCACTCAGAGAACAAACATTATATGGTCTCACTCACTTGGGGAATATAAAAAATAGTGAAAGGGAATAAAGGGGAAAGGAGAAAAAATAAGTAGGAAATATCAGAAAGGGAGACAGAACATGAAGACTCCTAACTCTGGGAAACGAACTAGGGGTGGTAGAAGGGGAGGTGGGCTGGGGCTGGGGGAGACTGGGTGACGGGCACTGAGGGGGGCACTTGATGGGATGAGCACTGGGTGTTATTCTAGATGTTGACAAATCGAACACCAATAAAAAATAAATTTATAAAAAAAAAATAGAAGGTGGTGCTTAATGTTTTCAAAAGCCAGCAGAGAGAAGACTGTGAAAGTTTTACAGCTGTCCAGCTACTACCTTAAACAAATGTGTGGATTTGTTGCTCCTTTCCCTTTAGAGCTCCTATATGTTGTTGTTTCCCCAGAAAGTTCAAAGCGTGCCTCTTTCTGGGAATGCTACTTAGAGCAAGAAAGCCGGATCCAACTTCATTCTAGTTCAGGTTCAGAAAGAGCCAGATTGAGATAATTCTGGAACGCCAGGACCAGACAGCTCCAGGGGAGCAGTGCATCTTGCTAAACCTGCCCGCCACCTGGTGGGAGCAGCGCTGGGGCAGAGAAATTGGGGTTCTCAGCAGCAGTGGTCCTGTCCTGTGCCCCAACCTCAGAACGGTGAATTTTTATTAGATGCCTCTCAGGGAATGAGGACTTTACAGGATGTAGCTAGGTTTCTGGGAACTTAATTTCAATTAGGAGGACATAACCATTTTTCCTTGATTTATAAGCTGCTTCTTCAATGTTATTTCTTATTTTTTTGCTGATTTAATGGTTAACTTTCTGATAAAGTAGGTTCAACATGAAGTAAGTTCCAATAATTCCTTTCTATCAGGGAGAAATTGAAGAAGAGAAAAACAACAACAACAAATGATCCTTAAAAGGAGGGGATGTACACAATTCTGGCTGTGCTGCTCACCGGTTCTGGGTTCTTGAATATGTTATTTAGAATTTCTGAGCTTTGGTTTCCTCATTTCTAAAATGGGGCTAATACTATGTGCCTCTCAAAGTGGTAGTGAGGTCACAAAGCCTGGCATGCAGAAGCTGTTCCTCATTCAATAAGCCATGCTTGGTATTATTAGTCAGTCCATGTCAGGGTTGAATGAAAACATCCAGGACTCCTAACTGAAATCTAATGCTCTTCTTTTTTTTTAAGATTTTATTTATTTGAGAGAATGAGAGAGAGAGAGAGAGAGAGAGAGAGCAACTGAGTTGGGAGGAGTGCAGGGAGGAGGGAGAGGAAGGTGGTAAGAATCCCAAGCAGATTCTGTGCTGAACGGGGAGCACAATGTGGAGCTTGAGCTCTCGACCCTGAGATCATGACCTGAGTCAAAACCAAGAGTCTATCAGCAATGGCCACAATAGCCAAACTGTGGAAGGAGCCTCGGTGTCCATCGAAAGATGAATGGATAAAGAAGATGTGGTTTATGTATACAATGGAATATTAGCAATTAGAAACGACAAATACCCACCATTTGCTTCAACGTGGATGGAACTAGAGAGTATTATGCTGAGTGAAATAAGTCAATCAGAGAAGGACAAGCAGTGTATGTTCTCATTCATTTGGGGAATATAAATAATAGTGAAAGGGAATATAAGGGAAGGGAGAAGAAATGTTGGGAAATATCAGGAAGGGAGACAGAACATAAAGACTCCTAACTCGGGGAAACGAACTAGGGGTGGTGGAAGGGGGGAGGAGGGCGGGTGTTGGAGGGGAATGGGTGACGGGCACTGAGGTGGACACTTGACGGGATGAGCACTGGGTGTTTTTCTGTATGTTGGTAAATTGAACACCAATAAAAATTAATTAAAACAAACAAACAAACAAACAAAAAAAAACCAAGAGTCAGATGCCTAACCGACTTAGCCACCCAGGAGCCCTTCTAATACTCTTTCTACTTAATGACAGTGCTCTTCCTGACTTTTTGGTGTGGCCTTAGTCAAAACGCAGGCTGCCCTTCACCCCTCTCTTCATCTGGCTGGGAGGCAGGGAGAGAGATATAGGAGTCTGCTTAGATCATGCATGAGTGATACAGCTTTTAGTACAGAAAAACAAGAAGAGACCTAAGAGGTTTACTTCACCTTCAACTTATAGATGGAGAAAACGGAGACCCAGAGGGGAGAGGGACTTTCTGGAAATCAACAGCCTTGCTTTTGTTTTAGTGATTTTTTTTTTTATAACCTTTTGAGATTGCAGCGAAGTCCAAGTATTTATGGATTTTTCTGTTCCGCCTTGTCTGGTCTCATATGCAAAGGGCAACATTTGGCACAGAAGGAAAGTAAAACCCAATTATGGCTGTCTGCAGTAGCTGGCACAGTTAGAATTTTAATATACACTTAATAGTGGTTTTATGACTCTCCGTTTACAGCAGGCTGGCTTCTCCTGCATGTCACTAATGAAATGTATTACTCTGGTTCATCATGGGTAGAATGGGTCAATGAATATTGTAGTACTCTGAAGGGGATAAACCAGTGTTCAAACACTTTGTATGAAATGTTGTTGGTCTTATTAGTATTGCTACTTTGAATCTTCAAATTCTCAGCTTTGCAACCAGAATTATTCTTTAAAATGCATTTTTTGTCCACTATTCAGAAAATTAGCTTTTGATGCGGAGGAGAAGAGAGGGAGGAGGTCTGATCCTGCAGGAGAGGATCAGTAATATAATCCTGGATAGGAGCTTAAAGATATCTAATATACCTCCTTAAATTTTTAGATAAGGAAAATAAGGTCTGGAGATAGAAGTAACTTGCTCAAGGTCCTATAACCAGATAGTGGCAGAACAGGGACCTAGCGCCTTGATTTGGAAGATTATATATAGACAAATATAATTTGTCTTCACTCGTTATAACCCTGGGAGAGAGTTCAGGTAACATGTCACCTAATATTTAAATTAAGAGGAATAAGTCCATGAACAGAAAAATAAAGCAAAGCAAAAAAAAAAATGCTGTCTGGTGAATAATTTTAAGCAAAAATGTAAGCTAGATTGTTAGTTCTTTGAAAGCAGCTGTTTTTACCTTTGTAACATTGAGCTGAGCACTTAGATCATAAGCATGTGATTGATCAATTTTTTTTTGATTGATGAATTAATGAAAGAAGTTTTGAGATGAGCTAAGTTATTTCATTTCTTGGGTAATAATTGTCTTTTTGGTTCCCTTGAGCAAGTAGAGAGGGAGACAGCGAGAGAGTAAGAGAGAGAGTGAGAGAGAGAAAACTGTGTGTCTACTTATCTCTATCAGGCTCCAGGTCATGGGGTTGGAGTTGATGACCAATTTCTATTCTTCATGCTGAGAGGTCAAATCGTCATGCATGATGCTCATTTCATGGAATTGTAATCCCTGTAAGGAGTGAAGCCGGCATTGCTGAGCCCTGGCCATGTTTTATGTGTTGGGCATTTCTCACCTCTGAGCCAATTGCTTGGCCAGCAGTGACTCAGCCAATGCTAAAAGGTTTTGGGTCCATGGTAAGGCCCGATATAGCAGCATGGTCCCTTGGGAGTGAAGACAGAGGATTCTAGCCCTCCAGAGGTTCTGTGGTTTGCTGTGGAGGCCACTTCCATGCAAAGATTTCAAGGGACACCTTGATTTGGGAAGAAAGATTTCTGGTGATGCTGGCACAGAGCTGGACTCCACTCCATAGGTCTCTCCCCTTGCACCTCAAAGATGTAGGCTTAATCCTGTTTGTCTCTTCATGTTGGTGCAAAGTCAGAAGACAGTCTCTTCCAAAGACAGCCTCTGCCAAAGAAGCATAATCTCTGTTGTTGCTACTGTTCATCAGACTGGTTCGATAATAATTTAGCAGAAATAATTTAATAAGAACACCTACAGTAATAAAAAGAAACATTAATTAAATGACTATGATTTTCAGATACTTTATAAACATTATCTTATCTAAGCCCTCCTCAGTCTTTGGAGGGAGGTATTATTCAACTCATTTCACAGATGTGGACGTTGAAACTCAAAATAGTAGACCAAGTTGCTCAGGGTCACATAAGCTAAGTAAGCTGCTAAGGAGAAATTTCTGTACCTAAAACAGTTCCTCTCTGACCCTAAAGTCAGTGTTCTTTCTATAGCATTGCATATTTGCACATTAATTTGCAGTTTACAAACCAGATTCGCTTCTACTAGCTCATTTGACTTTTGAAACAACCCTAGTTTTTATTTTGGTCCCTATTTTACATAGGAAACTGCCCAAATTTATATTTCTAGGAAGTTATAGGGCTGGGATTTAAATCTAGTTCTCTCTATCATCAGGGGATAAAAAGGGGGATAGATTTTAGAGTAGCTTGGTACTACAACGACCTGGGATTCTCAGAATACCCACATCATGCCTGGATCACTGCCACTCTCCCCATGCATTGCTGAGGGAGACATACTTACAGGGCATAAGGAAAACAGACATAAGGAGTGCCTTGTTATTAGCTGAGATGTAGCACAAAAACCCAATGCAGAGAATTCTGATAAAACTACCTGAACTATGTGGAGCACTCTTTGTTAAAGTATCAGGTGACCATGAAACCAGCTCCTCTGTTTCATTGCTGTGCTGAACATGTATCGTGGATTTTGCCCCAATAGGATCCTTAGAATGAAAGGACCAGCAGCAGAAGGGAATCAGAGAAGGAGACAAACCCGTAAGAGACTCTTAAAGACAGGGAACACATTGAGGGTTGCTGAAGGGGAGGTGGGATTGGAGTAGGGTAACTGGGTGACGGGCATCAAGGAGGGCACGTGATGTAATGAGCACTGGGTATTATATGCAACTAATGAATCACTGAGTTCAACCTCTGAAACTAACAATACATTATATGTTGATTAATTGAATTTAAATAAAATTAAATTTAAAATAAATCAACTGAAAGAAAAGGGAATCAAAGAGCTACAACCAACTCTGACTTTTATTTTTTTATTTTTTATTTTTTTTTGGTTTGAGATATCTTTTTTTAATAATAAATTTATTTTTTATTGGTGTTCAATTTGCCAACATACAGAATAACACCCAGTGCTCATCCCGTCAAGTGCCCCGCTCAGTGCCCACCACCCAGTCACCCCCACCCCCCGCCTTCCTCCCCTTCCACCACCCCTAGTTTGTTTCCCAGAGTTAGGAGTCTCTCATGCTCTGTCTCCCTTTCTGATATTTCCTACCCATTTCTTCTCCCTTCCCTTCTATTCCCTTTCACTATTTTTTATATTCCCCAAATGAATGAGACCATATAATGTTTGTCCTTCTCCGATTGACTTATTTCACTCAGCATAATACCCTCCAGGTCCATCCACATCGAAGCAAATGGTGGGTATTTGTCGTTTCTAACGGCTAATATTCCATTGTATACACAGACCACAGCTTCTTTATCCATTCATCTTTTGATGGACACCGAGGCTCCTTCCACAGTTTGGCTATTGTGGCCATTGCTGCTAGAAATATCGGGATGCAGGTGTCCTGGCGTTTCATAGCATCTGTATCTTTGGGGTAAATCCCCAGCAGTGCAATTGCTGGGTCATAGGGCAGGTCTGTTTTTAACCCTTTGAGGAACTTCCACACAGTTTTCCAGAGTGGCTGCAGCAGTTCACATTCCCACCAACAGTGTAGGAGGGTTCCCCTTTCTCCACATCCTCTCCAACATTTGTGGTTTCCTGCCTTGTTAATTTTCCCCATTCTCACTGGTGTGAGGTGGTATCTCATTGTGGTTTTGATTTGTATTTCCCTGATGGCAAGTGATGCGGAGCATTTTCTCATGTGCTTGTTGGCCATGTCTATGTCTTCCTCTGTGAGATTTCTGTTCCTGTCTTCTGCCCATTTCATGATTGGATTGTTTCTTTGCTGTTGAGTTTAATAAGTTCCTTATAGATCTTGGAAATGTGCACTTACATGCAATTGTTAATGTGGCTTCCATCAGGATTGGAAAAGGAGCAGCAGAAGAAGGTGAGGAAACAAAATGTGTTTTGCTTCATACATAATGGTCTTTGAAGGGCAAACTCCCATATTGCTTCTTCCTACTTTGCCCAGAACCGTTGGGTCTGGAGCCTCATCTGCCTCTCTTCTCCCAATTAGCTCTTTTCCTGATTTGTCAGATTACCAAGACTCCTCACCTGTCTCCTCATCTGTTAGATTTTTTTTTTTTTTGTCAAATCTTTAAGAACACCAGAATCTCAGATTTTTTTCCTCCCTAGGCTTGGCTGTTGATCTTTTTGCTTCTTTGAGGGCCACAGTTCTCTTTTATTAATAAGTGACCCAAAAGATGCATGCATCCACCCAATCATTTAGTCCTAAAGTACCAATGTAACATGAGTACCTTCTAGGTGTCTAATTTGCTAGTATGAGGGTGATGCAATATACTGGTGGAATCAGATAAAGAATATTTACTGGAGCAATAGCTGGGTATGGAATTAATCTCAGTATCAGTATTAATAAAGAAGCAGTCACAGGAGTTTTATGTAAATTATGTAAGTGGCCACAAATTTCAACTCAGACCAGACTCTAGCATCAGCCATATACCCATGTTTATCCTACATGCAAATGAAATTATTGGTGGTCAGGTTCTGTTGTAATTCAACTGTGCTAACTAGACATGTGTAAGATGAATATTTAAACAGGACATTAAGCAGACACTTGACGTTCAGCGAGTGTTTATGAGAAAGCAGATGAATTCTGGCACGGGAGCTCAGCTGTCTGAATTTTCAGCTTGGACTTGCCACTACCAAACATTGTGAGTCTGGGATAATCCCCCTCCCTGGGGTTTCAGCTTTCCCATAGAAAGATGAGAGGAGGGCAGCTCTTAAATAGAC
This sequence comes from Vulpes vulpes, assembly GCF_048418805.1. Classification (NCBI taxonomy): domain Eukaryota; kingdom Metazoa; phylum Chordata; class Mammalia; order Carnivora; family Canidae; genus Vulpes; species Vulpes vulpes. The sequence goes on along the minus strand of NC_132787.1, from coordinate 98,371,670 downwards.
CTTAAATAGAATTTTGTGATGTAAGGTTTACTTCCAAAGAAGGCATAGCAGATTGCCTAAAAAGCCCTTGTTTTCTTATCTCTGAAAGTCCAATTTCAGCTCCCTTTTCAAGCCTTAAGCTTAAATAGCATCTCCTCTATGGAGCCTGTCCTAATTCCTGTGATAAAGTAACCCCCCTGTCTCACAACTCCCCGTGCATTTCCATGAGTGCAGTTTGTGCAACTTAGTACCTTGTACTTTTATTAGTAGTATTATTTGTGACCATATCCTACTCTTTTATTAAACTTGTAGAAATCCTTCATAGCCAGGTAGACATTTAATCCATTTCTGTATCTCGCTGGTCTTTCGACTGTCTCCATAGAGTTTTTGCCTTTTCCAAAATGTCAAATAGTTGGAATCATACAATATATAGTCTTTTCATATTTACTTCTTTCACTTAGTAATAGGCATTAAGATTCCTCCACGTTTTTTTTTTTTTTTCCAGAGAGGTGGGTGGGAGGGGCATATGGAGAGGGAGAGAGAATCCCAAGCAGACTCTACACGCACTGTAGGGCCTGATGTGGGACTCAATCTCATGACCCTGAGGTCATGACTTGAGCCAAAACCAAGAGTGAGACACTCAACCATCTGAGCCATCAAGGTGCTCCTAAGATTCCAACATGTCTTTTAATGTCTTGATAGCTCTTTATTTATTTTTGGCAGGGGAGTGGCTGAAAAATATTCCATTGTGTAGATGTACCACTGTTTTTTTATCTACTCAACTACTTAAGGACATCTGGGTTGCTTCCAAATTTTAGCAATTATGAATAAAGTTGCTATAAATATCTGTGTGCGGGCTTTTGTGCAGACGTATTTTTAAATTAATTTGGTTAAATAATAAAGAGGGCAATTACTGGATCTCAAGCTAAGAGTATGTTTCGTTGTAAGTGTTGGTTTACAATCTAGGGTGCTTCCCAGGTGAAATTTGAAACTGACCCTTGTCTGTGGTGGATAAGGAGAGGCAGGAGAAAGAAGCAGGCCACTCCAGGCTGATAAATGGCAGATTTAATAAGCAAGGGATCTGGTACAAGATGGCTACAAGATGAATAGATCTCCACACCCACCTGCCAGAATCCTAAAAGTTTCTATCAAGGGCTTAACATGATTCAGTCAGGTATACCATCCAGAAGCTCTCAACAACACATTGTTCTCTCAAGGCTTTGTCTTTGAAAATGGCTCCCACTGTGGGAACTGTGGATAGAATGTACTTTCCAAGGGCAGGGGAGGGCATGAGGAGCCTTCAGTTGTCTAGGTTCAGCTCATTTGTCAACCATTGGTCGTATCTTCTTTGTAACTTCCTCCAAAGTAAACAAACAAAAGAACCAAAAAACAAAACCTGCCAAACTGTTTTTCAAAGTGGCTGTATTGTTTTGCATTTTCACAGCAGTAAATGAGGGTCTTGCTGCCCTGCATTTGTGCCAGCAATTGATGCTTGTCAGTGTTCTGGATTTGGGCCATTCTAAGATGTGTGTAGTAGTATCTCATTATTTTAATTTATACTTCCCTAATGACAGATGATGCAGAGCATCTTTTCATATACTTGTCATTTGGATATCTTTGGAAGAGATATTTTGGATATCTCTTCCAGTCTTTTGCCCATTTTACATTGAGGTGTTAATTTACTTATTGTTGAGTTTTAAGAATTCTTTGTGTATGGGGGTCTGGGTGGCTGAGCAGTTGAGCATCTGTCTTCAGCTCAGGGCGTGATTCCGGAGTCCTAGGATCGAGTTCCACATAGGGCTCCCTGCATGGAGCCTGCTTCTCTCTCTGCCTGTGTCTCTGCCTCTCTCTCTCTGTGTCTCTCATGAATAAATAAAATCTTTTTTAAAAAAGAATTCTTTGTATATTTTGAAGAACAATTTTTATCAGAAATGTCTTTTGCAATTATTTTCTCCTAGTCTGCAGCCTGCCTTCTTATTCTCTTGATAGTGTCTTTTGCAGAGCAAAAGTTTTTTAGTTTAATGATGTTCAGCTTTATCAATTATTCCTTTCATGGATCATGCCTTTGGTGTTGTAGCTAAAAAGTTATTGCCATATCCAAGGTCATGTAGATGTTCTCTCATGTTTTCCTCTAGCAGTTTTTTAAAAAATATTTTATTTTTTAATAAATATTTAATAATTAATAAAATATTTATTTTATTTATTTATTTATTTATGAGAGAGAGAGAGAGAGAGTATGTGAGAGGGAAAGAGCAAGAAAGCCAGCATGATGGGCAGAGGGAGAAGGACAAGCAGACTCCCTGGTGAGTAGGGAGTGCAATGTGGGGCTTGATCCCAGAACCCTGGGATCAGGACCTGAGCAGAAATTAACTAAAATGATTCATTTTAGTTAATTTTTTGAAGGTGATAAGTCTATGTGGGTTAATTTTTTTGCATGTGGATGTCACATTGTTTTACAACCATTTGTTGAAGAGGCTATCTTTGCTTCACTGTGTTGCCTTGTCTTCTTCATCAAAGATTGATTATATAGGTTGAGCTCTATTTTGTTCACTGATCTACCTGTCTATTTTTCATCACTTCCACACTTTTTTGATTATTGTAGCTCTATAGTATAGTATTAGTCCTTTAACTTTGTTCAAGTTAGAAAGAATTGACATCTTGACAACAGTAAATTTCCTTGTCTATGAATTTGGAATATCTCTATTTATTTAGTTTTTCTTTCATTTCTTTCAACAGAGTTTCATAGTTTTCCACATGTCTTGTTAGGTTAATACTAATAAGTATACTAATTTGGGGGGATACTAAAATCAGTGGTGTATTTTTAATTTAAAACTCCAATTGCTCATTGCTGGTATATGAGAAAAGGGATTGACTTTTGTATAATAATCGAGTATATTGCAACCTTGCTATAATCACTTACTAAGTCAAAAGAGTTTTTATGTTGATTCTTTGGGATTTTCTATGGACCATAATGTCATCTGGAAACAATGGGAGTTTTATGTCTCCCTTCCTAGTCTGTATACCATTTATTTACTTTTCTTGTCTTGTTCCATTAGCTAGGACTCCCAGTAAAATTTTAAAATGAAGAGAAATTCTTCATATGCTCCTGATCTTAGCAAGAAAGCTTCTAGTTTCTCACCATTGAGTATTGGGCTGGCTATAGATTTTATTTTTTGGTAGATGTTTATTGTCAAGTTCCTCTTTCTCCTCAGTTTGCTGAGCATTTTTTATCATATATAAAAAATTGGACTTTGTAGAATGCCTTTCTATAACTATTTATATGATTATGTGATTTTTATTCTTTAGCCTATAGATATGATTGATTATATTAATTGATTCTCAAGCGTTGAACCAGTTTTGCATACCTGGAATAAATCCCATTTGTTTTTGATGTATAATTCTTTTTATATATTGGTAGATTTAATCTGCTAATATTTTGTTGAGGAATTTTCATCTTATCATTTACTTGTATTGCATCAGTTATCTTGGAATTCAAATCAAGTCAAAACATGGTCTATTGTTGAATCCAATGAAAATTTCACAAAAATATTTTTATATAGAGTACAGGATAATGGAAAAAATTCATATTTATTGATTATCCCTATAACTATATTGCTTAATTTAATTGTCATATGTAATGTGGAAATAAGTGTTATTTCCATTCTTCAGATGAGAAAATAATTTTCTCTTCATTTAAACCTCAATGCATTTTATCTGTATACAGCATGGATTGTGGAAAGTAATTAAACTCAGCTCCATTACCCATCCAGTAAGTAGCAGAGCTAGGACTTGAACCCAGATCTACCTGATTACAATGTCTGTGTTTTTTTTTTAAGATTTTATTTATTTATTCATGAGAGACACACAGAGAGAAGCAGAGACACAGGCAGAGGGAGAAGCAGGCTCCCTGCAGGGACCCCAACGTGGGACTCCATCCCTGGTCTCCAGGTTCACGTCCTGGGCCAAAGGCAGGTGCTAAATCGCTGAGCCACTCAGGGATCCCCAGCAATGTCTGTGTTCTTTCCACTATAGCATATGGAGGACAGCTTACTTTAAGTTGATGAATTCCATTATCCTTAGAAGTATTATGGAAGAAAGTGAGAGAAAGTCATCAGAAATTTGTAATTTATCAAATAAAAGAGGCCAAGTTCTGCCTGTACTTAGTCCTCTTGGAGCTTCAGGTCATCTGGATTGTCTCAGGACTTCCTAGAAGGAGGATGCATAAAAACAATGTCTTCCATCCTAGGTGATTCCCAAACTAGAGGTGAGAATTTATAATCTGATAGTCACTGATCCAGAGGTCTAGTCATAAATACAGCCTTTCATGTGGCCTCAAGGATACTTTAATTCTTTCAGTTGGACTCTGGAGGTGGGTTTTTTAGAGTGTCAAGGATGAACCACAGATAAACCAAGTAGTCTTCAGCATGTATCTGTAGGTTGCCAACGTCCCTGTTCTTAAGCCTGGATATCTGCCTCTTGTCCTTTTCTTAGTTATAAATATATACAACTATAAGTACTGGACACGTACAAATAGATACTATAAACCCTATAATGGGGCCACGATGCCCAACCAAGTTCTTGCCAGTCCTTTTTCCCTGGCTTGGGTCTCATTTGATCACCCTTGGCTACTACTCAGAGCCGTGTTGTATATGGATAGATTTCCCAGAATAATGGGCAACAGCAATCCAGCTCTGGAGCATCAGCCCAAAGTGCAGATTTCCAGTCTACCTGACCTAAGAAAGAATGAAGATTATAACTACCTCTCTTCTCCCAATCTTACTGCCATCTGAACCTCCCAGCTTCTCTTTCCAGGACTGGCATTTGTAGTAAGTTCCTCCTTAGTTCTGATGCTCTCCATATTCCTGTGGGCTTTTCTTGCATCAAACCTGTCAGGATATTATAAATGTTTATGCAGGATGTACTGCAAAGTCCAGTTCTTTGATATTACCTCTCCAGTTCAGGACTGCAAAAAACAAATCCTGGCCAAGTTGTACTGATCAAGATGATAATCAGTATTATGACAATTTTCCTATTAGTACTTTCCAGTGTAGTTATCTCAGACTTGGGAAGGCTGAGATTTCTGACAAGCACAGATATGCCATATTTAAATGACTGTATAAAAAGATTTGGTTAGTGATGACTACTTCACTAATCTTACAAGGTAGCTAGGACTGTGCAACTTTAAGGATGCTTCAACACCACGCCCCAAATTAGTCTAGGCTTATCCTAAGCCTAGACAGTCCTTTGCTGTGAGTAATGCATGCAGCTATACAAACATGCCTCCAATCTACTTCTTCCTTTAATCCAGTTGGATTCCACTGGGACATGCTTCCATACTTATGCTTCTATGATTCATGATCATAATGATAAGCCTTCTATAAACCTGAAGCTTAAAGAGCTTTGGCACTCTGGCCTGGGGAAGTCATCAGGCTTAGTGGAAACAGGGTTGGTCCGAACGTCAGAAACTCTATCGTGAAGTCATGTGGCAGCAAATCCTAAAGTTGGTCTATTCCTCCTCACTTCCTCAACCTCTCTCCTCATTCTCTTTGGAAAATTGATGATCACATAACCTATTGAATTAAAGCTAATTTTAGTTCCAAAGCCATTAGGAAATAGATTCTAGGGGGAATTTTAAGTAATTTCATTTCAGCTGATTAAGATATTTAGATGCAATGCATCACATTTAAGGTTTGGAAACATCATCAAAGTCAAAAGCACACTAAGTATACTGTGTCCTATGAGCTAACAAAATTGGTGGTGGTATCTATTTAAAAATTTAATAACTCAGTAAAAAATTCCTTGAAAGCTTTCCTAATTCCTTAGTCATAAGGGAAATTTTTAGAGTCCTGAGACACCTGTGGGATAGTTTGCTGTCCATCAAAGATAAGTTTGCCTATGGTTATTTCTACAGTTTGCTCCAGACTTAGATCTAGTCTCTTTGTGAGTAAGCCTGTTCTGGCTTTCGTTTGAATTTAGTTTTATTCAATGACTTACATTCTCTTCGTTTCAAGAACAATCTAGCCATATTCATGGAGTTCATTATCAGCCTATCGCATCAACAGTGAGTAAAGATGCTCTCAAGAGAAGATCTTAAGTCCACTATACAAAAACAATATCATGTCCAGAGTTCCATAATCATTCACTTTACAAATCATTCACATTCGCTAGCTACTCTTTACATACCAACCCTATGCAAAGGAGACCAGATCAATATTATTATCCTTGGGGCGCTCTGTGAGATACACAATAAAGATAGAGAATGTTTCTAAAGTTCTTCCAATGTGCTACACCTTTCATTCAATGCTGGACATAGGCTCATTCATTTAATCCTGACAACTGTCCTAAGAATAGGCACTATGGTTACCCTTGTTTTAAAGATGAGAGGGCTGAAAATTTAAAGGAATTAAGTAACTTGCCCAAGGTAATATATCCAGGATGTTTTGGAATTGGGATTTGAACCAAGTTATTGTGATGGTAACCATCATCTGACCCTGTTGTACGGAAGGACAATGTGTAATTTTAACATGAAAGGGGATTGTACAGTATTCTCTGAAATCACAAGAGACCTTATCTGCCTTTGACCAGAAAGCTAGTGGAGCTGGTAGGAAAGAGTTCACTTGTGTGCCAGTTAGATCAAGTTAGAATACTCTAAGTGCCGGCCAAGAGGAGATGGAAAGGAGTGCCCAGACACAGAGCCATGCTGGTTGGCACTGGGAATCAAGGGGAGGCCAATATGTCCTCCTAAAACAATCCCTTCTTATATGGGACATTGTTCCACCTGTCCACTTTGATACAGGGTTCCTGTCACTGGAGTGTAGTGGAATGGGCAAGGAATTTGTTGTCAGAAAGATACAAGTTTGAATCTCTGTTCATAGTTTGCCAATTTTATTATCATGAGCATATTTCTTCAAATCTCTGAATTTAACCTTTATTATGTATAAAATGGGAATATTAATACTTATCTCACAAGCATATTGTGAGAATAAAAGACTAAAGGGAGAAATGGATGAGACCTGCCAACCTTGATGCCTGCAATGTAGTGTACACTCAGTCAGTTTCTCCCTTTTCAAAACTCTGCTTTCAGGGAAAGTCTTCACATGACTCTTTTGTACTTTCATACAATCACATTCCAAACTAGGTTTGCTTTCTCAAAAGGGCAGCTAAACACCAGTTTCGACCTTTCACTGGCTTCTTCCCTTCAAGGGATTTCAAATGTCAGAGATTTTACTAAGAGTGTTTTTTAGGGGGGGGGGGACATTTTAGTGTGCAAAATTCAACTCCAGAGCAGGTGATTTCTCTGTATTATTTAAGGCTTGGGGTTTTCTAATCTGTGAGATAGTCCTAAACATCATGGGAAAAGGGGTGGGACAGCTGAGTCCCAAGAGTTATCCTAAAGGAAGCAAAACCCAATAGCTCCGCCATGACCTCTGAGCTGTAATGAAAATGCGAGGGTCTATGGTTATTGCAAACTCTAATGTGAAGTTTCCATCTCCCCAGACAGTGATTCAAGGCATAGTGCTGCTCTGCAAACATGCGCAGAAGTCTTTGGTATTTCCAAAGAGCCTCCTTCCCATCAGCAAGTAAGCAATTTTGGGTGTAATCAATAAGTGCAATTAGAGAATCAGTAGCGGGGGCCCATCCCTTAGGCTACTCATCATGATGTCATTCACTGATGATTGCCAGGCATATGGAAAACTTTCTGGTGATCATTTTAGTTATTTGAAAATACTTTGGAATTAAACTCTTCATCTTTGAGGATGAAGACCCACCCCAACATCCAACAATCATCAGGTGTAATTCATCCCACTAACATCTTTTTTTCAATTTATTTTTTCTTTCACCATCTTCTCCACTGTTTCCTCTTGCTCATATTCTGCTTTCTCTCCCCTGCCATATTTTTGAGGAAGAAAGGGTTAGGGTGGCTACAATTCTTTCTTTTTTTTCTCTGTTTGGACTTTGTATCTTTGATGGAACTAAATAAGCTGAATTTAAATCATAAACTTGCCCACTGACTTAGTTTTCTAAGGTGCTAAAAAAGTTATTTTTCTTTAAAGACATCATGTTCCTTCAGTCTTTTATTCTATGGATACTCATTAAGCACCTTACAAGTATAGCCCCAGGAGGCAGATGTGTATTGTGCACTGTCGGTTCTGAAAGAACTTATAGCCATGAAGGATGTGACAGATGTGATTACGATTATTAATAAAACACAACAGAAAAAAAAGGGACACAGCAAGGCCGAAAGAGAATTAGTCATTTTTGCTAGACAAGGCACTCTTTGGAACTAGACTTTGAATAGTTACTGAAAGTAATGAAATCAGGGACGCCTGGCTGGTTCAGTTGGTTAAGTGTCAGTTTTCAGCTTAGATCATGATCCCAGGGTCCTGAGATCAAGCCCCACAAGGACTCCCTGCTCAGAGGGGAGTCTGCTTGTCCTCCTCCTTCTGCCCTTCCTTGCTTCCTGCTCATCCTCTCTCTCTCTTTCTCTTTCTTTCTCTTTCCCTCTCACTCATGCTCTCTCTCTCTCAAATAAATAAAATCTTTAAAAAATGATGAAATCAACATTTTGCGGTCAACATACACAGGAGGCATGGGTAATTAGAAATCCTCCTTCCTGTCCACATTCAAGTGTTCAACTTGTCTTGAGCCCCAGGTGCATAAAGGGAAGTGGTGGGAAACCAAGATGGAAGAGGGAGATTTGTGCTGATAGATTCAAAGTAATTGAGAGAAAAAAAGGATGAGTGGAAGGGACCTTCCTCATTTCCTATGCATCTCTTCTCCAAATCAATCTCTCTTTTGTGTCCTCCTTTCCATGTGATCTGTTAGGGAATGGGTCCATGGGACTGACAACCATATAGAATTGCTCCGTGTCAAAAGATTAAGGGGGAAATACCCAAAGGAGAAATAGCAGAAGGTGTGATGTGGGTAAGAGCCATCCTGATGCCATATTTCATCCTCTCATTCCTACGTGGTCTTTTCTGAACCTCTGTTTTTGCAATTTTTACCAAGGCTTCTAAAGAGGGGCCTATTTTGTAATAGAAAAAAAAATCTGTGATTAGGAAGAGGAGAACTATGGTGATCTTAGGACCTTTTGCAAAAAGCAACACAAGGTCAATTTGATTGCTAGAACATGAACTTCCAAGTGATAATCTGAAATCAAAGATACTGGAAACATTTTATACATTTTGAATGGTGTTTGGCATTCAAAGTACAGCAACACATCTCCCAGTTAAAAAACATTTTATTGACAAACTGATGTTCATATTGATTAAACACATAAAACATCAAAACCAAAATTTATGGGTAAAACTCAGTGCATTCTAACAAAAGTACCATTTTCATAAACTAAGGTGTATTAGGGTATTTTTTTCACTTAAAGGAAAATATGCATTGCTCATGTGTATATGTAATAAACGCAGAGAGTCCAATAAACTTGATTTGAGTAATACTGTTAGAAAAAAGCAGGTTTGAGAGATAGGTTAATAGTGAACATACATGCAAAAGAGAATAATTGGCATCAGTTACATGCTACAACTCATTTGTTGTGTTTATTAATGAAAGTATAGTAAGATCTTTATCAATATATTATTAATAGCCATTGAGAATTTGTGTGTAGTCATAGATAATCTAAAACTTTTTTTCACTTAAAACATTATTTGACTTAGAATTTTTAAAAAATACATTTAAGTAATCTCTACATCTCATGTGCAGCTTGAAACCACAACCCAAGATCAAGAGTTGCACACTCTTGCTACTGAGCCAGCCAGGAGCCCCTATTAGACTTAGACTTTTAAAAAGAATTTGAGAAAAAAATAAAATAAAATAATTTGGCCTGATTTCTTTTTCTATTAAGCAAGTTAGTAAGGCTTACTACTCAGCACTGTTTTCCTGTATGTCAGATATTATTGAATGAAGAAAATAAAACTCATAAATAAATTTAGTTTCATTGTTCACATAGATTAATAAGTTGCCTTGATACCTTAAATCCTCTGTTCTACAAGGCTGTCAGAAAGGTAAATGTTTCTTTTACTAGTTAAGGAAATCAGTAGTTATATGACTCAGTCTTTGGTATAGTAAAACAATTGAATGAGATTTCTTTTAGGCATCAGTAATAGAGAAAAATGCTGATATCTCACATTACTTTTTAGAATGAGGAATCTAATACACTATTTACTATGAAATAAATATGTTTTCTTGTGACTGAGAACAAAATCAAAGCCAATTAAAAATTTAACCTAAAGAAGTAGTTTTTGATATCCATGTAGATGTGGATAAGAAAGATTTTCACTTTTATGTTAATTCTAAGAAAAATCATGATAAGATAATAATTATGCTTGTCTATGAGATAATTGAGGAATGGTAGAAGAAGACTAGGTGAACTGATTTGTAAAGAGAGAGAGGTCTTTCTGGATGAGTTGTGAGCTGTGACAGCTTCCTGGGGAGTGCTGGGGGGACGTGGTTCTGGGTACAGACAGGCTAATAGAGGGGCTACCAGGTTTATCTGGTAGAAAAGGGGTCAGCTGGATTGTCAGTAATGTTTAAGGCAAGTGGGATAAATTGAGGCCTGGAGTACTCCCAAAAAAGAATTTATGTGGTCAGAAATTCTCTCTATTGCCTTCTAAATTTTGCTTTAGCAGGTAGTGGAAAAGAGACTGAGCAGCAGGAAGAATTGGTATAGTCTTGCATATTCTCAAAGGGTGTGGAACTGAGGACCCTCTGTATAAATTCTACCAGTGGAATCTCAGCCTACCTCTTGGCTCAAATTATCTTATTAAATCTGAAACCCGATTCCAGATTGTATTAGTCAACTCTGGCAGCTATAACAAGTACCATAGACTGGATGGTTTAAACAACAGAAACTTATTTTTTTTCACAGTTCTGGAAGCTGGAAAGTTTAAGATCAAAGGGCTAGTGAGGATGATATCTGGTGAGGATTCTCCCCTTGGGTTGCAGACGGCTGCCTTCTCACTGTATGCGCACATGGCCTTTCCTCGGTGCATTTGTGGGCTATTAGTGGGAGAACTCTCTGATGTCTCTTCTCATAAAGGCTCCAATCCCCATTCTTATGGCCTCATTTAACCTTAATTACCTCCGTATAGGCCCTAGATCCAAATATATTCACGTTGGGTGCTATGGCTCAGCATAGGAATTTGAGGGGAGACAAGTTGCTTCAGGGGGTCCAGAAGCAGTTCATCAAACCCAAGCGGGTGTTTCTTGACCCTTAACATCTACTGGAATTTTCCCTGGAAAGTGTTGGAGTTGGTTGGAACCATCACTCCTTCTTTTCTATTTCTCTCTTCTAGAATGTCTATTTTATACCTGTCTTATCATTGTATTCTAAAAGTACCTTGTCTGGTTTCATAGGATCTCAGCTAGAGAAGAATTTTGCCTCATGCTGAATCATAACTCAAGACTCACCCACATCTGATTTAAAAATTTAGATAAAACTTTGGATTTTAGATTTGATGCTGCAATGGGTTAAGGCTTTTTGGGGCTGTTGAGATAGAATGAATACAATTTTGCATGTGATAAGGATGTGAATTTGGTGGAGTATTAGTGGTGGAATGCTGTGGATTGAATTGTGTACCCCCCACTCCCACCAAATTCATATATTGAAGCTCTAACTCCCAGCATGACTATGTTCAGAGGTAGGGCCTGTAAAGAGGTAATTAAGGTTAAATGAGGTTATGAGAATGGGCCCTAATCAGAAAGAAATCATATTCTTCTAAGAAGAGATATTTCAGAGCTTTCTCTCTTGCTGTCCCCTTCTCACCACCACACCAACAGTGTATACACTGAGGATAGGCCATGTGAGTACAAAGCCAGAAGACAGCCACCTGCAACCCAAAGGGAAAGCCCTCTCCAGACATCTCCCTGCTGGGATATTGATTTTGAACTTCTCAGCTGCCAGAACTATGAGAAAATAAATTTCTGTTGTTTAAGCCCCCAGTCTATGGTATTTTGTTGTAGTAGCCTGAGCAGACTAATACACAAATCAAAATGCCTTTTGGTGAACTATGAATGACCAATTCATTACTTCAGCCACCAAAATAGGACTTTGTATTCTCTGGGAGAAGACAAATAGAACAAAGAAACCTTCCAAATTTAATATTCTTCAAATTATACTGGTTTTCAATAGTGTCTGCTATAAAATAAAAAGTTATGAGATAGAAAAAGAAACAAAAAACATGACCCACAATTAAGAAACCACAAACAGACACATGACATTATTATGACCCAGATAATGTCACTTGCAAACAAAAAGATCATAACAACTATTATAAATATGTTCAAAGTTTTACAGAGACATAAGAAAATGATGGTAAATAGATGGATAATGAAAATTATGAAAAATCACCTGTTGGAAATTATAGGCCTGAAAAGTATCTGAAATTAAGAAAAGAGTATTTTGGATGAGCTTAAGAGCAGTATGAATAGTGTAGAAAAAAATCACCAGATTGATAGAAATATCTACAATGGGAGGCTAACAAGAAAACAGGATGAAAAACATTTCACCTGTGGCCTGGGGGACAAGATCTAATGTGTGTATAATTGGAGTCCTAAAAGGAAAGGAGAAAGAGAATGGAGGGGGATGCTTGAAGACATAATGGCCTAACATTTCTCCAATTTAATGGAAAACATCAACCTACACATCTGAGATATTCAGCACACCCCAAGCAGGATAAATACTAAACCACAAATAGGCACCTCATTTTCAAACTGCTGATAACCACAGGCAAATATTCTAGACAGTGGGAAGGAAAGGGATACTATATATACTGGAGAGCAACAAGAAGAGTGATGGGTAACTTCTCATCAGAAACAATGTGAGTCAGAAGACAACAAAATGATACCATCAGAGTGCTAAAGGACCAAAACACTCAGCCACCCTGTAATTATATACCAAACTAAAAGTCCTTTAAAAAATGAAGATAAAGACATTTTCAGATGAACACATGCAGGAGAATTTGTCACTAGAAGAAGTGTACTACTCAAGAGAAATGACATCAATTGGCTTGAACAGCACAAAAATAGTAAGCATGTGAGTAAATATAGATGTTTCTTTAACTTATTTAAAAGTTAATTGACTATGGAAAGCAAAACCAGTATTTCATTGAAAGAGTTATAATATCTGTTAATGTTAAAATAAAATAAAATATATGACATCAATAACTCTAAAGAATACAAAGGATAAGTGGAATTATACTGTAGTAAACTTTTTACATTATACATGAGATAGCATAATATTAATTACAAGATCTGAATCTCCCTAATGTGTTGCAGCTGAGACCAGGGCTGAAAAACCAAGGCCTGACCTTCATATTGATAACAGTGTATTTCTCCCATAAGACCCAAACAAAGGGTATTTCGAAGGGCAGCTGATGTTAGAGCCATGGCTTTAGGCTCAGACAGATCTGGGTTTGATTACTGATTTCCCACTTTTTCTAATGTGTGTGTATCTTCTTTGGTTATTTCATGTCTCTGAGCTTGAACCTTCATCTATAAAATGGGTAGAAGTGTGTCTAGCTCATTGTTTCTATGAGGATTGCTCCAGCTGAAAGCATACTTACCACTCTGTCAGTACAAAGTAGTCATTCAAAATGGTAACTGTTAGAAGCATGATTCTGCCCTTTGGCAAGTCTCTAAGGGGGTATTTTCTGAATATATGCGAGATGGAAGGTCCTATAATGAGGTAGGTGCCCATACTGTCCTGCTGAAGAGGGAGTTTTCTGGATCTACATTTTGAGATTAGATTTATGGCCTTGGGTAAAGTATACCTCACCAATCCTCAGCTTTTCATGAAAATTTGGGTAGGGAACATAATGCAATGCTGGCACAACCAATCTTTTAAGTCCTCTGAACTTAAATTGTACCTGGATTGACAGACATGGCATACATCTGATAGCCTCATCATCCAGCTTTGATCTTGGTACAAGTATGACAATTGGAAATGGGCTTTGCCATATGACTTAACTTGGAGAAAAAAAAAATTGTTCTTTACCTCCTGTGAAAAATGGCTATGGAAATGAGTATCCACACTACATTTCTGCAATAGATATCCTCAAAACCTGAGCTGCAGTGATGTGGATAAATAATTCAGTGGTGTAATAAATTTTTTTCATATCAAAGAATCTAAAGTGGTTTTTCAAGGGTATTTCAATGTGGTCTATCTACATCAAAGTGACTAAAGAAATAATGTGTTGTACTGGTCGCCAACACAGCAAATCTCCCTTCTTTTCACTATTCCTTTCAGAGGAAAAAATGTTCTGGATTAAGCATAAACAAGTCAATCAGATAATGCTTTCCTCAGGAAATTCCTTTCAGTTTAAATAAAACTAATCTTTAGCCAATCGAAGGAATTTTTCAGTTGGGAAACTTATGAAACATGGTAAGATAATAACTCATTCCTATGTTGCTTACAGTGTGATTAAAAATACTTAAAATATAATTATATCTTGGTCTTATTAGTGGAAATATTTTGTGTGTTAATCTGAGTACTTTCCTTTTCTGTCACCTTGTTGAATTAGATAAGTCCCTAACCCCCAACCCAAACTTATTAAAAATAATTAATGAGCACCTAGTGTATGCCAAATGCTGGAGACAGGAACGGATGAGACCTTGCCCCTTCCCTGAAGGAAGTTACTGAGAAGGGCAAGGACCGTAATGAACAACTCAAAGCTCTTCCAGCTAAACAAGAAGAAGGAAGACAATTGAGGCTTCCAGGAGTGGTGATATGTAAGCTAATCCTAAAGAGTGACTAAGACAAAGGCAAGGGAACAGGGTTTCAAGAAGAAATGGCAGAAGTAAAAAGGGAAATGCCAGACTTCAGTAATTTTAGGGAATGAATGGTCATAGTTCAATTTAAAATTATGGGGAAGACAGCCTGACAATGGATAACCCTAAATGATTTGCATTTGTTTTTTATTTTTGTTTTTTAATATTCCATATAGCAAGGAGCCAGTAGCAACATGACATGATCAGATTAGTGTTTGGGGAGGGGTCTTATGGCACCATAGCAGACATGGGGGAGGATTCTCTAGGTATTTAAATAAGATTTTTAAGACTACAAAGCACTGTACAGATACTGGTTGCAAATATCATCAGTGCTTTGGGTGGTAGGAGAGACCAAAGATGGGGAACTTCTCTGATTCCTCTCTCTGGTGGGGGCTGGGGCTTACTGGTAGGCCGCACAAAACTGGAATGGAGACCACCCAGGGCTTGTTACCCAGAGTGTGGCTCATGGTGGTGGAGGGAGTCGATCAGGTTGTGCTGACTTTTATAACACACTATAGGTGGATGGTTACGACCAGAGGTACTCTGGAAGTAAACCAGGAGTTGAGACTTAGGACCAATACATGCCAGTGAGAAAGTCACAGAGATTAATGCAAGAAATAGCATCTAAAGTGGCAGAAATGAGAGGAGTTGTGGACCGACTCCAGTGGGGAGAGTCTGACAGCAGGATGCTATTATCATCTATTTATCCCCATATATATTGTGTGAGCACTACTTTAAATGGACTAGGTCCAAATAGTTAGGCCAGGTGAGAGATGATGAAAGCATGATCTGCCAGAGGCACCATGGGGGTCAGAGAGGAGAGAAAAATACTCCAGATTTATTAGGGAGATCCAATAGCTGATTATATGATTCCTTAGTTTTCAGAAAAAAAAAAGTCATTTGCCCCAAATTAAAGACCCTTCCTCTCCCTGACCCCATTTGGAGTCCAATCTTCCATTACTTATTTTAACTTGTGACCCTTTCTTTTAAATGCTAAAGTGACTGTTCTTCTCTTGTTCTTTCCTCACTGAGACCACACTGACCCATCTTTTAGGACCACTGGTTAAACAAGTCTTCCCAAAGCTTCCATGATTTTTCAATATATAAGCTGGAGATGATTTTCCCTCACTGAATTGCTACCAAACTCCTGGGGCCTTTTTTGAGGTACTATTTCCTTTCTTGTAATATATCAATTTGTGTGTGATTATTTTCCTTACTAGACTCTAAGCCTCTTGAAGACATGTACCATGTCCCACTTCTCTCAGCATTGTCAAATTCTAGTAGGAGCTTCATAAATATTTGTGGAGTGAATATAAAGGACCATGTTGGTAAAATTTATGACCATGAATAACTTTAAGATTAGAGATCGAGTAAGTGCCTGAAAGGATCAGTGTTTTGTATTAACCGAAAGTTGCATTGTCCAGTATGGTACCCACTAGTCATATACTGCTATTTAATTTCAGATTAAAATTAAATGGAAATTTTAAGATGTGTCCCTCCTCCTTCTCACTAGCATATTTGAAGTACTCAGTAGCCACATGTGCCAAATAGCTAGTGTATGGGCTTTTCTAGCTCACAGAGAGTCCTATTGGACAGTACTGGTCTAGTCCCTGGTAACTCCAAGTTTCCAGATCTTAGTTCCCAAGCTCATAGTCTTTGCTTTCATCTTTCTCAATCTTCAAATTTGTCTTTTCTGAGCAGCTCTGCCTGGATGCAGGTAGTTCATTTGTTCTATTCAGATAGTCTCAGCTGGCACTCTGGATAAGAAAAGTCTCCCACCGGTTGTGTGGTTCTACTAATTTTATCAAGCCAGTTAGTTAACTTATTCTTTATTTATAAGCAGATTTATTGAGGTATAAGTTACACACCATAAAAATCATCCCTCTTGAATGTAGAATTCAATGATTTTTAGTGAATGTGCAGAGTTGTGCAATCTCCACGACAATCTAATTTTAGAACATTTGCATCACCCTAGCAAGATCCATCGCACTCTTTTTTTTTATTCGCTCCCCACTCTCAAACAACTTTTTTTTTTTTTTTTAACAATGATTCATTTGCATTTTTATTATTTCGCCAAGAGAAGAAACAGAAGTTGTCTGGCTTTCTTCACACCAACCAATAATTTGGGATTTTAAAGTTGGGATGTTTTCCATAATGAGCTGAATCAAAAATCTATTTGAAAAATATATATTTATTTAAGAAAAATTCAGATTATTTGCACCTAAGACACCAATCGTTGAGTTTCTTTTGTCTTTGATTCCATGTTGCTGGAAAAAAGTTTGAACAAGCTTGCATGTTCATTTGTCCTTAGTTGCAAGTATTACGGGCAATTTCACACTTTGCTTAATGAAAGGATAACCCTTCTTCAACACAATAAGAACTCAGCAGTGACTCAGAAGAAATATCCTGTACCCTTAATATTGCCAGTTTGAGACATCAACATGAAAATCCTTGATGAGGGGATCCCTGGGTGGCTCCTCCGGGGTTGAGTGCCTGCCTTCAGCCCAGGGGCATGACCCTGGAGTCCCGGGATCCAGTCCCGCATCAGGCTCCCTGCATGGAGCCTGCTTCTTCTTCACCCTCTGCCTCTCTCTCTCTCTCTCTCTGTGTGTGTGTGTCTCATGAATAAATAAAACCTTAAAAAAATCACTGATGAGATTGAGAAGATGTCTCTAGAAATCAATTAATTGATGTGCCTAAGAGTTCCACAATAGTATTTTGCTTCTTATTTGCACCATTGATTGATTTTTTTAAAAAAATCCATGTTTATTTTTCCTCTGTCTGAAGTGTTCAATGTAATGACACTGACTCTTCGATACTGTCATTTTGAGTCTTCTTGTTCTATTTTACTGGATCCTAACACATCCCTTCCCCACCTTTTTTGCCTTAAAATCATTCATTAAAATCATTATTCTGTCAGAGATTCATATATAGGTGCTCTGGTCATTTGGAGATCATGGGAAAAGCTTGTTTTTTTTTTATGGCCTGGAGTTCGGCTGTCATATTGGAAATGGGGTTGGAGCTTCCCCACTCATTGTCACATCCACTTGCTCTACTCCACTTGTTTCCATTGGATACTCCACAGGTATCTGAGGATTTGCCATGCTGGCTGAAGCGCCCATTCCTCAGAAATCCCCAGGAGAAGATTTGCCCCGGCTGACAGGTGCTTGTGGGATGCCAATAAATCGAGATGATGAGCTTTTTGGTTCAAAGGAAAATTTTTCTTTCACACTTTCAAGTACAGATGGAGCCACATATGTAAAACCCCGAAAGACCTGGTTGGCACTTTCACTGAGAGTTGAGTCATCTGGGCTGTCAACAGGTGTCTGATGTGTAAACTTTGAATGAAACTGACTCACATCCTCTTCAGCTTGCAACAGAGGTTTAAAGGAGGGGGCTCCACCTTCCGAGCCAGTAGTTCTTCCCAGTTTATATGCCCAAAGAATGGATGAGCTTGAACTTCTCCACCATCCTCAAGACCAGCTCCAAGCCAAGAAGCAACATTTCTTTTCAGAAGCTTTTTAAGCAGATCTCTGGCTTCTTGTGTGAGGTAGAGAGGCAAATTGAATGTACTTTTGAGGATTTTGCCAATCGTTTTTCTTTCCATTCTCCCTAGTGATCGGGGGTGCTCCAGTCAGCAGGTCATGCATGAATGTTCCCAAACTCTACCAATCCACAGCACGATTGTGGCCACTTCTCATTAAGACTTCCGGGGCATGTATTCTATTATTCCTTAAAATGTATGTGTGACTGTTCCATCGTGAACAGATTCTTTACATAATCCAAAGTCTGTTAGTTTCACATGACCTTGATGATTAAGTATGATATTCCCCAGCTTCGGGTCTCTGTAGATAATCCCCTTTTGATGTAAATGCCCCAAAGCCCTGGAGATTTCTGCCAAGTAAAAGCAGGCTGTGTCTTCCATAAATATTCTCTTTCTAACTGCATAAATAATTCTCCTCTGCTGAGATACTCAAGGATGAGGTAGAGTTTTCCACTGGTCTGAAAGGCATAAATTAAATCCACAATGAGGGATGCTTTACACCCTCCAGAATATTCCGTTCTGCTTTTGTATGAGCTGTATCTTCAGCATTTTCTACTCTCATTGCCTTTTAAAGCACCTTCATGGCAAATATTTTCCCACTATTTCCTGTTACTTGAAAAACCTTTCCATGGCCCCCTTTACCAAGTACCTGAAGTAGCTCAAAACATTCTGATCTGATTTTTTTTTTCTGGCCCTCTGTTCACACTAGTTTCCAAAATTTCAAGTTTCTCACAATGTTCCATGCCAAGTTCATATGGCCCAACTCCTCCAGGGTCCATGCTTTCATTTAACTAACCCCCCCCCCCCCCCCCGACCCACAGCTCATCCTCAGAGCCTGCATCTTTAGCTGGTCCAGATCAATGTCAAATACTCTGGCCATGTCCTCAGTTTCCCTGATTCTGAAGTCCAGCTCTGGGTAAAATCTGTCCTGCCACCTCAGTCATCACCTTATGGGCCTGGACCCACTGCGGCCCCCATCACTGCTGCTTCTGTCATCACCGGCTGCTTGGGCTCAGTGCCGCAAACAACTTCTAATCATTTTCTACTCCTATAGATTGCCTTTTCTGGGCATTTCATATCAATGGTATTGTGCAATATGCAGCTTTTTGTGTCTGGCTTCTTTAAGTTAGTGTAATGTTTTTGAGATTCATCTATGCTGTAGTTCCTATAGTACTACAATTCCTTTTTATCGCCAACTAAGATTTTATTGTATGAGTATACCACTTTTTGTTTATCCATTCACCTGTTGATGGATATTCGAGTTGTTGCCACTTTTTGGTCATTATGATTAATGTACAAGGACGATTTGAATACCATGTCTTTGTGTACACGTAAGTTTTTAATTCTTGGGTACATAAGAATGTACCCACTGGCCAATCTGATTAGCTTTTTAAGAAGCAGATAAACTGTTTTCCAAAGTGGCTGCAGCATTTCACATTTCCATCAGCAATACATGGTCTTCTCATTTCTCCACACTCTCCCACATCCCTGCCACTTGTTAGTGCTTGACTCTTACTATCGTTGCCTGGTAAAATGGCATTTTACGGTTTTAATTTGTTTTTATCTCATAACTGATGATGTTGAGAATATTTTATGTGCTTGTTGGCCATTTGTGAATCTATTCAAATACTTTGCCTATTTTCAAGGTAGGCTGTCGTCTTAGTAGTGAGTTGTAAGAGTTCTTTATATAGTCTGGTTACAAGGCTCTTATCAGATATACCATTTGCAAATATTTTCTCCCAGTCTGGGTTTGTATCTTCACTTTTTTTTCTTTTCTCATTTTTAAGATTTATTTGTTTATTTTTGAGAGAGAGAGAGAGAGAGAGAGAGAGCACAGGCATGTACAAGGGAGGGCCAGAGGGAAAGGGAGAGAAAGAATCTCAATCCTGATTCAGGGTTCGATCCCACAACTCTGAGATCATGACCTGAGCTGAAACGGAGAGTCAGAGGCTTACCTGACCCAGAGAACCAGGGGCCCTTGCATTTTCACTTTCTTGATGGTATGTTTTGAGTTTCAAAGCCTCTTAATTTTTATGTAGTCCGATTTATATCAAAGCTTTGCTCTTGGAATAGAAAAGTATTGGGGAAAAACATCAAAATATAAAAACTAGCCTATTTCCTCAATTTTAAATGAATTTCACTTATTCAGATTAAATTGTTCTATAAAAGTAAAACTTAATGGCCTTGTTGAGGATATCAATTGCATTAATATTTAAGAAACAATTTTGGATACTCATTCTTTAAAACAAGCCTCTCCTTCAACAATATATAGACATGTATCCTGACAGTAATTTCCAGATAAGCTCTTTCTCTCTACTTTGTCTCCTCATTTATATGTCTCACAAAATGGGCAATATCACTGCATGTCCCTCTGTCCTCAAATTTACTTTTTGCTCTCTGGTCACTTCACGTTTGATATAAGAAAGAATGATGTATCACCCTTTTTGTTTCTATCAAAAACACTTCATGTATTTTGCAGTAATTATAAAGTGTCTTTAATTTCTCTGTGAGTTATATGAGTGATTCTACCATTGTCTCAGACAATAATGGGTGAAATTGTTTTACTTCAGAAGACCACTTTGGTTAAAAATTAACCAAAAAACTAGCTACAATGTCTAGACACCGTAATATGTATTTCATATAAAAATCACAGGTTTTTCTGAATCTAGGGGTTGAAATCTCTATCCCAAGAGTACTGTGATCTTATCTGGAAAAATATGGATAGCATTTTCCATAGCTAATAAAAATAATATACTAAGGTGCTTTGTGATTATTATTATGTAGTATTGCATAATTTTATAAAGCAATTAAGTGGTGTAATCTTGAAATGCTCATCTCATTTGTGGAATTCGTTATCATTTGTGATTTTATTGCAATAAGTGTGAAAAAATAGATGCGGGCAGTGCTAATAGACTTATTTTTAGAATTCCTAATAGATTAACACTGATAGCCTCATCAATCTGTTTGAGTGTCCTTGGCATTTATAATTCTCACTGATGGCTGGTATTTATAAATGTCTTAACAGGCAGTTTCAGCCAAATCTGCTTTCATGTCAGTGTTTCTAGTTTTTCTATTAGTTAATTCTGTATTTTACTATTTTAAAAATTCTTTTTCATGGTTCATCACTTGTTGATATATCTCTTGACCCTCTCCCTTGGTGAAACGAAGATGTCTCTTCTCCTCATTTATCACTTTGACTTTTAAATTTTCAACCTTTACATTCTTATTTGTAACCTTTATTAAATCTTCTGTGATTTGTCCAGAGGGTCATTCTAAAAGTTCAAAATCAATAAAGTGCATTTATTTTATTGACTAAGTAAAAGTGTTCACTGCAGAGCCTGAGTATCATGACCTAATTTGTTTCTCATGTAACAGTTTGTTTTATTAAGTTTTTATTTTAATGTAGCAGTTTGTTTTCTTCTCCTTGTTGTTTCCAAAATTGCTTTTTTAAAGAAAAGTCTAGTATTGTTTGCCTCTGTGACAATTTTACATTTTCCCAATATCTCAGTAATACTCTCCAAGCTCAACTTCCCCTTTTTGTGGGCCTTGCTTCTGATAGAATTCCACTTTAGACTGTTACTGAATCTTTTTAGACATGTTTTCTCTTCTACTGCTCTCCTAGGTTTGATACTGAATCTCATTCTTTTTCTGTCTTGGCTTATTCCATCATTTTACAGGAGTATTTATTTAAGTAACTTCCTAAGGACAAATTGATGAGAGAAAAGTCTTCTGAATCTTTCCATGTCTAAAAATGTCTTTATTCTGAGCTCACTATTGATTCATACATTGTCTAGGATAAAATTCTAGATTCAAAGTCATTTTCCTTTAAGCTTGTCAAAGAAATTGCTGATGATAAATCAGATGTCAGCATGATGATGCTTTTTCTTATGCAAGGTGTTTTTTTTTTCTTTCCATGCACTGTCCTCAAACGTGTACCAAATTTTAGAATCTAATCTTTATTCTTGGTGTTCTGAAATTTTGTAAGCATATCTGCATATGAATTTTGTTTTTAAAATCTTGCTCAGTACTTGGTGGGCCTCTTCTACTTGTTTCCTCCATTTCTGCAAATTCTCTTCTATTAATGTTTGTTAATGTCCTTTCAGCCACTTTCTCTGTTCCTTATTTCTCAAATACTGGTATTCCTGATGAAAACTTTGTCTTTGATTTTTTTTTACTTATAATTTGGTCTTTTTCGTGTTTGGTTAAGACTTCTGGACTTTATGCATACATGTTTTTATGGAATATTTTGTGTGTGGCAAGTTATTATTATTTTTAATTTAAAAAGCGTTCTTTTTCTTTCTTTGCTTTTTTATTATAACAATTTTCCATTTCTTTCTAATTTTATGGATACAGTGACTTCTGCAATTTACGTGTAGTGATGCTCTAGTGGGCTACCCAGATCCCTCTCCAATCTGGAAGCACTCATCCCTTCACTCCTTCAGAGTGTTGCTTGCTGAGTCCCCCACCTTGGAAATTATTCTTCGTAGAAGAGTGGCCTGAATCCAGTAACTGACCAGTGTAGGTAGTAGAGTAGGATTGGAATGCTTAGAGTTGGCCTCTTGCTTCCATCCTAGAACTATCTGAAAGGCCATCCCAGCTCTCGAGCGCCCGCTGGACGGCCTGAGGTACCTGTTGCAATTGAATCACATGTCAACAGCTCCTTTTGTCCAAGCCTGCTTCCCACACTTTCTTACTCCCTTCCTGTAGGAGTATGTAAATCTTGCTCACAGAGTCTGTTTCCCATGGAGCCTGGATACTAATTTGAAGTTGTTGTTTTAATTCTTCTGTTTTCTAAGTGATATCTGTTTTCTGCAGAGTCATTTATTGTGTGTGTGTGTATAGGCGGTGTATTTAAATTCTGGAGCACTATTAGACAGCCACACTTCACCCTAAACGGTTTGTTTGTTTGTTAAAAAACAAACAAACAAACCTTGGATTAAACGAAACAACAACAACAAAAAAGTACTGTTTTTCATTTTCTGCTTAAGGAGCTTGGGAAGGTGGGTGGAAGTGGGTGTCTACTCCTTAGGACTTCACCTTGCTGCTCCTTTCAGCCCTGCCCTCCTCCCCTGCTCTCTGTGTTCCCGCCCACCTCTCCCCTGCCTTCTGCCTCCTCTAGGACACCAATGCTTTGCTGGCATCTCTGCAGGTCTCAGGACTGTGGCTTATGCTGGTCCATTTTATCAGTCAATATGCTTACCATGCTTTCTGTGTTCCAGAAATGTATGAAAAAATCTCCTTTGCTGATGATCCCCTCTTCTTTTTGTTGTAGTGTTAGATCATCTTTTTATTCCTTTACATTCTGGTAATGTAATCCTAAAAGGAACAGTTTGCTTGTGCTTTCTCTTGAACTCAGTCTTCTGACTTTGATTTGACTTTCAATCGGATAGTCATGCTGCCGGTCGTTCTTCGGGGAGTTGAATTTCCATTCTCTAGGATGTTGTAAAAACCCCACACTTGCCCAAGTTTTACAGGGGTTATCTGAGGAAGCTATGAGATGTAAACAAATATATCTGGTATAATCTATTTTGGGCTTTGGACCACATGAATTATAGCTATTTAATTGTATTCCTGATACTTATGTAATCAAATAATGACTCTCTTTTGCATCAGAGCCTGAATAAGGTGCTATGAATAAGCAAAAAAGGCAGAGTCTGAATTGATAGCCTAGTGGAAGAGACAAAAATAAAGGATATAATTTTACCTAAAATAGCAAATGCTTGTTAATAATATTAGCTAGCTTATGTAGAGATAAAACTTATCAAGTACTTACTCTGTGTGTGTCTCCTACAAGGGCTTTACGTTTATTAACTAATTAATGTTCACAACAAACTTGTGATATAGGCTTTATTGCCTTCCTTATTTTGTAGATGTGAACACTGAGACATTTGCCAATAGGCTCACAGCTGGTAGGTGGAGAAGTCAGGATTCAAATCCAGGCTGCAGGGCCCAGACTCTGATGACCTTTTAACGGCTTGACTGCACTATTTCTCAAGAGAGAGGAGGGAGAAATAAGCAGAGCACAGAAGTCAGACACCTAACAGAACTGGAGGTGATATCCTGAACAGTGTTTTGTTTTATTTTGTTTTAAAGATTTTATTTATTTATTCATGAGAGATATATAGAGAGAGGCAGAGACATGGGCAGAGGGAGAAACAGGCTCCTTGTGGGGAGCCTGATACAGGACTCGATCCCAGGATGCTGAGATCATGCCCTGAGCCAAAAGCAGACACTCAACCACTGAGCCACCCAGGTGCCCCTTGTTTTGTTTTTATGGAGAGAAGGAGATTTGTAGAATTTTTGGCCCTTCATTGACAATTTTTTAGAAGAAAGAAATTCACATGGTAGAGCCATGGTCCAGAAGCTATGCCATTTAAGCAAATGCTTGATGGTCACACCAAGCAAAGGCTATGCAGCTATGTATGAAAAAAAAGCAAAAGATTT
Source organism: Vulpes vulpes (assembly GCF_048418805.1). Lineage (NCBI taxonomy): Eukaryota > Metazoa > Chordata > Mammalia > Carnivora > Canidae > Vulpes > Vulpes vulpes. The sequence continues at coordinate 98,346,928 of NC_132787.1, read as the reverse complement.
TACTGTATTTCTCTAAATAATGTTGATAATTATAGACTGGATAATCTCACAAGTATATTCAGATATCTTGTTACTTTCTTTTTTGTACCTTTCCTTTTTAAGAAGTGAGTAGTAAAGAAATATTTGAGGAAAAAATATTCTACCCACCAGTTTGTCAAAAATTAAATAGTCAGAAATAACAAAGTGTTGGTAAAGATGTGAAAATGTGGGAATTCATATACACTGCTGGTGGAAGTGTAAATTGAAAGAAAAATCATGTACTATATATTGGCTAATGGATTTAAAGGAGAAATTTTTTTAAATAAAAAAAGAAAGTTGTCATTTTTTAGTAATTGGATTATGTTAATTATTTTTTAAAAATCAAGATATTCTATACCTAGGTATATACCTTGAAAAAACTCTTGGATACACACCCCCAGAAGATGCAGAAACTTGTTAACTGCTGAAAGAAAACCCTAGAAATGATGCAAATGCCCATCAGAGATAGAATGGATAAGCTAATCATGATAAATTCATAAAATGACATAAGAAACAGAGGTGAAAATGAAGGAACCAAGTTATACACATTAAGATAATTGAATTTCAAAAAAAAATTGGTTGTATTGTGTAAACATATGGTCAAATAATAAAGAAAAACAAGGGAATAATGGAAACCAAATTCAGAATAAGAATTATCTCTAGAGGGTAGACAGAGTATAGGATTAGAATAAGACACTCCAGTGTCAAAAACACTGATAACATTTTAATCCCTATACTGGGTGGTGGTGGGTGCACAGGTATTCTTATTATTATTCTTTAAAATATCATATATATTTTATAATAGTTTTATCTAGGTACACAATCTATTTTATATCAAAAAATATAAGAAATAAAATATTTTTAAAATTAGCTTTAGCTTTAGATTAACCAGGTAATATTTACATGAGAAATTAATATAACTTTACTTAGTATAACGTTACTTAAAGTCATAATAGCAGAATTCCCTGAATTCTTTCTTTTTTTTTTTTTAGTTTTTTAATTTATTTATTTATGATAGTCACACAGAGAGAGATAGAGAGGCAGAGACATAGGCAGAGGGAGAAGCAGGCTCCATGCACTGGGAGCCCGACGTGGGATTCGATCCCGGGTCTCCAGGATCGTGCCCTGGGCCAAAGGCAGGCGCTAAACCACTGCGCCACCCAGGGATCCCCCCTGAATTATTTCAAATATAAAGTGCAAACAGGCATTGCATTTAAATATGAAAAGAATGAAAAACTACAAATCTGGTTAAATTTTCTCCTTTCTAAAATGGAACTTAATCACTAAAGCCATCTGGGTATCTGTGAAGCAAAAATCCTCACCCTTCTTTGTTTTATTCTTCAGAATGTATGCTAAAAGAACAACTAGGAGTTAGCAGGCGGAGAAAGTGGGAAGTGGGTTCCAGAAGAAAAGTGCAGCATAAGAAGTTCTCCAATAACAGTCATGGTCTTGTTATCTAATGTGCTTTCCATGGCTGCTTTAACCTAAGATGAGCCAATTTATAAAGTCATTTTGCTAAATCCCAAGATGTTTTAAGTAAAGATAAATGCCAAGTGCATTTTTTAACACCAGCAATTCATTTATTCATTAATCCATTCATTCATTAAAAAAATATTTGTGGAGCATTTACTATGTGCTGGTCCTTGTGTTGGGTAAATGCTAATGAACAAGACAGACATGGTCCTTGCCATCATGAAACTTACTGTTTAGAAGAGGTCAGAGAGGAAAAAAAATGGTCTACATGTCTGTCTTTCACTCCTGATGCTTTGAAATGAGGGCTTTTACCTTAGAGCTGTTTTCACATTCCCTACACATCCAGCACTCAAAATTGGCTTCTGAGATGTTAATTCAATGAGATTGTTTATAAATACAGCAGTCATGATGGGAACAGGATGCACTCTATGGTAGTTCTTTGGTCTAAAGGAGGTTTTGGGAAGAATGACTCTGTGAGACAATTATGTATAACATTTACCAGGGTCTTTTATGTATGAGTCACTGAAAAGAATAGGAAAATTAATCCAGTATGGACCTTGTCTTCAGATAGGTAACAGTTTTGGTATCAACGTCGGCCTGTCCCCCACCATTTCTTGAACTCAGCTTCTCACGGTTAAACTCACTGACCGCCTGTTGGGATACTGGACTCTAATATAGCTCTCAGGCCCATTTCAATGGGAGAAATGGCCTTTTTTTCCTTCCTCTGATACCATGCTATTTTTTGATGCTTACTATTAAGAAACTTTTCCTGCCTTCCACCCACGGCGTGATCCTGGAGTCCTGGGATTAAGTCCCACATCAGGCTCCCTGCATGGAGCCTGCTTCTCTCTCTCCCTATGTCTCTGCCTCTCTTTCTCTCTCTCTGCCTCTCATGAATAAATAAATAAAATCTTAAGAAAAAAGAAAAGAAACTCTTCCCAAGTTAGCTTGCAGGAATGTTCATTCTCTTCTCTATGCTACTTGAGAGTTCTCCAAAAGAACTGAACATACATCATTAGTAAAACTGTGTCTTTGGTATCTTTTCTCTAACCCCACAGCCATCCTGATGTGACCGTACTCATTTTACAGACAAGGAAAAGGAAACTGAGAGATTAACTAGTTTTTCCCATGATTTATCAGCTTGTCAATAGGAAAGGAAGAATCTGACCATAAATTCTAATTTTATTTCTCTTATATTTTGGGGGGGGGGCGGGGAATCAAAAACCATGTTGGGATGCCTGTTTCTTCTTGGCATTTCTTCTCCTTTTTCTGAGTCTCTGCTCTTGCAGTTCAGAGTTGGCTGGCCCATAGTTGGTAAGACAGGACTCCAATTTCTAGCCCAATTTTCATTCTGCCTCCCACACTGCTGATGGATCTAAAATTCTCCTTAGAGTTTTGGCAATGGAGGGTACCATCAAAGTGAAGTTTTACCTCATGCTCACTTTTAAAATATCCCTATGAACTAATAAAACTGAGTTTTACTTCTTCTCACTTCAAAAAATTCCAGCCATATAAATATATGAAGTCAAAGAAGGGGAGAGAGTATCAAGAATGCATTGTAAATAGGTCCCCCTAACCCCAAAATGAAAGAAGTAACAAGATGCATGGAAGCTTAGCATTGTCAGTGTGAGTCCTGTGGCACTGACACACAATATAGGCCTTCACTGCAGTATGCTACAATAAGGAATTACTGAAAAAAGTCATGCATTCATTAGTGGTATCCACATCTTTCATGCATGCATTCTATAAGTATTTGTTGAATGACAACCAAGTGGCCAATATTATTCTGGGCACAAAGGATAGAATAGTAAACCTCAAGGATCAGAAAAATATCTTTAAGGTACTAACAGTCTAATAGTGGAAGACAGTTAATACAGAACTGGACAAATCAATAATATAATGTTGTAGTGATAAGACCAATGATGAAGGGGTAGCCCAGGTGGCTCAGCGGCTTAGCGCCACCTTAGGCCCAGGGCCTGATCCTGGAGACCTGGGATCGAGTCGCACGTCCGGCTCCCTGCACGGAGCCTGCTTCTCCCTCTGCCTGTGTCTCTGCCTCTCTCTCTCTCTCTCTTTCTCTCTGTGTCTCTCATGAATAATGAATCTTTAAAAGAAAAAAGACCAATGATGAAAACAAAGCAGAGTTATGGACTATGAATTTTCAGAGGAGAGGGATATGGGCAGCTTCTTTCATGATTCCTTAATGATCCACCTCAAGACCTTATATTCAGGGTATTAAGAATTTGTGTAATACTCTCTTCTTGAATGTGGGCTGTGCTAGGAACCTGCTTCTTATCCACAGAAATCAGTAAAGGTGATGAGATAACCCTTTCACGATTCAGTGTTAAGAATTTGCTACCTCTGTCACGCTAGCTGTCTCTCTCTGTTGCTTTGGTGAACTGAGCTGCCAAGTTGGAGAGGTCCATATGACAAAGGACTAAGGACAATCTCTGACTCACAGCTGGGAAGGAGCCGAGGTCCCCACTTGGCCAACCTCAAGAGACAGTTTCTGTCAACAATCTGAATGAGGCTGGAACCGTGTCTTTTCTGGGTCAAACTTTTGGATGAGACCCCAGCCTTGATCCACAACTTCATTGTAGAGAAACTTCGAAGCAGAGGTCCCAGCTAAGCCTGCATGGATTCCAAACCCAGAATTACCCCTACAGAAACTGTGAGATAATAAATGTGTGTTGTTTTAACTGCCAAGGCTGTGGTAATATCATTATGCAGCAGTAACATTACTGAATTATTTATTTACATGCTTAAAACTTACAGGAGGCCCTTTTAAGTTGATTACAACAGTGTTCAGCTTATTTGTCATTCATGTCGCACTGGAACATAATTGGGTTTGCAGTCTCTTTGTGATGATCATTGATTTTTACCTTCTGAATTGGCACTGGATCACTTGGATCCTTTTTTTAAAAGTCAGTTATCTAATTCATTGGTGCAAAATTATGTCAGTTGCTAAGAGAACCAGCATTAATGAAGCCTTTTTCAGTTTTCACGTTTGTTGGCTTCTCTTTCAGTTACAGGCTTATTCATGAACGAGTGCCATTAATGATGTTTAAATGCACTAAGATGTAACACCTTGTCATATACCATTTTTCTTTAAAACATCTAGGACTTATTGGGGTTATTGCCCTACAGAAAATTCTATGCTTACAGAAATAGTAACAGTGCTCATGTATCAAAAAATCATATATAGGCTCTAGTCTGTGGGAGCCCCATGGGAGCCCACACGAGGAGTTGGGCACATAGCCTGTGGCTGACAGCTAGTAGTTGGATGGTAGATACTGCCATCTAAACATCTTTGGTACCATTTCCTAGAATGAGTTCAACATATGTGCTGCCTTATAGCTTCCAGGCTCAGCATCTACCAGAAAATCTTCAGTGGAAACAGCTGGACCTTCATCTGTTCCATCACTTGAGCAGAGATCCTCTACAAGCTGGCAGCTGGAGGATGGGAAACAGCTATCCAGGAGGATGAGAAGGGTGGTGAGCAAGAGCAATAAGACCAGATATTCCTGGAAGAAAAGAAGAAGGGTCAGTTTGGCCCTAAACTCTCTCCAGCTCAATTCTTTTTTGGGAAACAGTCAGAAACTGGAATATGGAATTGGTGCTTTCCCTTCTTGCACTCCCTACCTCTGTGGGAATTCTCTGTCAGAAAGCATAGATTCCTTTTCCCTAAAGGCTGCACTTTCCGCCTTTGTGCATTGTCTAAAGCTAAAGCCACAACTTCCAACAATTCCTATTTGCATAAGAGAAAGTTTTTTTTTTTAAACAACAAAAAATACATGTTAAAACAGGATCACCATGTATATGTTACTCCAAGGAAAGATTTTAGCTGCTATCTCCTGCCAACCCTGTGCCCTCACTTTGGTCAGAGTGTGTTGCCCCCCTGGGTCAAGCATCTGACCCCTAAAGAGCAGCTATAGAAGGACATACAAGGCTGGCACCCTCTTAATGGGAAGATATATGACCCAGAGTGTTCTGGTGCCCAAGTCTCCAAGCAGCAGGCACTAGGCTTATATTTTCTATAGAATAAAAACCTATCCATCGAAATGTGGTCTGCATGTTCATCCACCCTCCAGGCACTGATAAACAAAGATATAGATCAAGCCAGGTTGCTGCCCAGTCTTCAGCAAGAAAACTCTGGGATTAACTACTGCCTTTGGAACCTTGCTTGGTATCTTATACAGGATGGGATAAGGAAGATATCCAGAGGTTGAAAATGCATGTGCTATCTAAGAAACTGTGATTCACAAAGCAATTTATTACTCTTGCTATATATATATACAAGACCCTCTGACCAGTGCAAAGTTTATGGTATCTCTATCATCTTGGGATGGCCTCAGATGGTATATCACTTCTCTTTCCTTGGATTCTCCTATGTGATGCCTACAAGCTTCTTTTTATGGATAGGCAAGTAAGATGATGATAGATAGATAGATAGATAGATAGATCAATAGAGAGATCACAATGTATCCATCTCTATAGTTTTTGAAAACATATGCTTTCTTCGAATTTTAGAAGTCTTATTTTTTTTAAACAACCAGAATTTTATGAGTAGAACTAGTGAAGATTTGGAAGTTAAAATATCTGAGTTGGTGGGGAGTGACAGTCTGATTTTTGACTTCGTCTCTTCCATCTATGTGCCCTTGAGCTGCCCGCAATTAGTCTGAACCTCAATTTTTTATCTGTTAAAGAAACAGTGTTAATAACACCAACCCTGTGACATTATACACAATTTCTTCATTTTCTTCATCTGTAAAATGAGAAAGTAAGACTTTCTTAAAGATATTTGTAAGAATGAGAAGAAATGCCCTATATGAAGTGGTGCCATTAGAACAATGCCTGGTCCATAGAAAGCATGCAGTAAATATGAACCATTATTATAACCCCACAGTATTATAACCTTAAAGCCATCTTAGACCACCTTTAATATGATGTGAGTCATATGCTATGAGTTGTTACATGATATCTTAGTAGTAGCTGTGAGTATTTATTGTTTGTGGTGCTAAACTATTTAATGTCTTCCTACTTTACTATTTTTGGGGAGAAGATTAGATGTTCTACTCACATCATACAAAAGTAAGTTCATGGCAGATCAAATATTAAAATATAAAAATAAGAAAACAAGAAAGAGCTGGAGAAAAATGCCAGGGATTATGTATCATATTGCATGTAGGGAGCATCTTCACCAGCATGACAAAGCCCAAAACTGGGAAATAAAAATCCATTCAATGATATCAGTTAAAAATTGAAAAAACAGAGCACTCTGTATATGACAGGGGATTACATAACAATGTGAAAGGGTAATTTTAAGCAGAGAAAGTTTTTCTAAAAATATATAATAGATGAAAGAATAATATCCATATTATATAAAATCTATCTATAGCTCAATTAAAGGAAATGAATACTCAAATGGAAAATTCACAAAGGATAAAACATACATTTTGTATTTTAAAGACACAAAGCTTAACAGTATCAGTAATGAGAAGCATACATTAAAAAGATATATAAATTTTTGTTTATGAAATTAACAATATTTAAGATTGGTGATACCAAGTTTCAATCAGAATATGGGAAAACAGGCAATGTCCACACTCTAGTATGAATGAATATAAGTGATTATATCCTTCTAGAGGACAGTTTGGCAGTATATATAAGAATTAAAATTTTCTATGCTTTTTGATTCATCGAATCCACTTCTAGGAAATTTTTCTTACCAAATTATTTGTACAAGTTGGCAAATATATTTGTGTAGTAATAATGATCATTGCAGCATTGGATTTTGGTAATAGAAAATGACAGTCATTTCACACTTATTTTCTGAATTATGGCATTAGTTACACAGGTCAGCTCTGTTCAGTGAGTGAGGAGATAGACAAGGGTATAGAGAGGTCCCTCTTGCAAAGGGTGTTCTTTCATTGATTCTGGTTACAATAACACAACCTCTGGTTCCTCTTCTCCTGATGGACATATGTGAGCCTTGATATTCATTTAGCATGTTGGGACCCTCTGAACTCCAACTTGACTCTCTGAGCAATAGTTCTCAGAGCTGGCTTTTCATTGTAATTATGTAGGTAAATATGCTGATCCCTAGGTCTCTCTTCTAGATATTCATACTTAATTGGTTTGGGGTTAAGCTCAGCCATTGACATTTAAAAAATTCCAGCTAGTGAAATGATTCATCTCACAAATGGGTCAGGAGAACCATTATTTCTTCCATCCTGTTTTCCATGTATAAAGCAGCCAGGGTCACCCTCACTCCCCAGACCTCTTCACCTCCTCAAGCAGGTGACATGTGGCATATAGCCTTCATTATAAGCAGCTGACATCATAAGGCTGATCCAGCAGTTAATCCACGTTGGTGTGTGAACAGATGTATGTAAACTCCACCAGGACAGAACATTTCAGAAGGAACTCAGACCATTAATTAAGAGGTTTCTCAGCAGGCAGCATCACCATAGAAGAGAGAAGATGATTTATTTTGTGGAGTTGCTTTGTCAGCTTTTCTATCAGCATAAAAAGCAGTTAGAACAAATTGACAAATTGGCAGAGGCAAATGGTGCAGAAAACCAGAACAGAAACACCAGGAGGCTTTAGCTGTTGGCAAAAATATATAGTACATACTACAATATATAAAGTAGAAATATATATAGTACATATATATATATTTAAAATGTATAGTACAAAATAACTCACCCTCTAAGGAGGAAGTGACAACACTATTTTTTCTAACCATTTCTCAATGGCTCTGTTGGTGAGCAGTCTAGAAAATAGAATTCTAGCTTCTATGATTCTAACATTCAGTGTGACCTTAAAGGTTGCTATGTTTTTGGACTTTTTTCTTTCATATTTAAATTGAAGATAAGGTGAAGCAGGTATTTTCCAAAATTTGTTCTTATTCAAAAATACAATATTCATGCAGCCTCGGATAAGACTGCAAAATTAGAATTTGATTTGTATGTGAATTTAGGGTCTGAAGGCTTGCTAAGGACTGTTATCTGCATTCTATGAAAGTGGCCATCTGAAAGGGAGAGACGGAGGCGGCCATCATGTGGGTTGTGGGTCCAAGTGTTTAGGAGACCTGAGTTCAAACACATCCACCTGAGTGTGGTGCGTTCTTATGGTCAACCTATAGGGCACCTGCTGGGAGAAGGGGCTCAGGAGCAGGGGGTCATCATAGATAAGCATCAGTGGGCTCTAAAGACTTAGATGTAGTCTCCACCACATCAACTAGATGGAAAAAAGATAAATATACTGGACATAGACTAACGGAAGTTGGGTCCTTGCGAAGCCCAGCACAATTAAAGTGGTCCTAATTCCCATTGTGTTCAAAGCTAGAATGATCTTGATCATGATTGGAAAACCAAGCAGTATTATGGTACTAAACCTCTAATTTCAGATTCATTTAATCTCTTGGGCAGTGGGGTAGAAATGTAAAATAGCTTCACTCTGGAATTGGGAGATTGAAAAACTAGAGAACACATCTTTTGTTTTCCATAAATCTCCAAAATACTGCTATGAAACCTGACCCTTCTTGGCTTCTCAGAGACAGCCTGACTTTATCATTCAGAAACTGGAAACACTGGGACAAAAGGTCTATCGGATCTATGAACTCATCTAGGAGGGCTTAGCATACTGTCTAACAATACCTTAAAGTTAATGATTTCGGAAAAACCTGGTAGACAATTTGGGCATGGAAAAAAAATGTAAAGGGTTTCAGAGTTTCTTTCATAATTTCCAACATTCTGCCCTTACTCCCTGAGTGGCAGCGCTGTCACTGTGTCTATCAGTATGTTTGGCATCATGGTTGATGATGCAGACTCAGAATGGGTAGCCTTTTCGAATTCCAGTCTGCGGTTTTCTAGCTGTATAACCATGAGCAAGTTGTTGAACTACTCTGAGCCTCAGCTTTCTATTATTTAAATTAGGGGTGGGCTGTAATAGTATCTACTTCATAGAATGTGGTAAAGAGTAAATTCAAGACCCTTTCAATAGTGCCTAATACATAGTTAACTCTCAGGAATGGTTCACCCCTGAAAGAGTAAAAAGCTATCCAAACTACAAAGAGGGAAGATCAGCTCTCGCTGTTAATGGTGCTGGGAGGATAGATCCAGAAAAAGCCAAAGTAATAGGAAACTGTTTCTTCCTATTTCATATAGCAGCTATAAAATCCCATATGACCTCCTTTTTGAGCAGTTACTGCTTTCTTACCTATGAATCACCCAGACCTGCTTTCTTACTCTGGTATATTACCTGGGATATCTGATTGCTAAATCACCTTTGCTTTATGACCTAATTTCTAGTTAGTCTCTGTTATTCCTAATATTGTGGAGAAAAGCAACCAAGCCGGAACCCAGTCCCCTCTTCCTTTTAATTTTCCTCTAATCCTACATTAGGAATGCAGATGTTTCAAAAGATGCTCCCTCTTTAGTCTTTTCAAGTGGCATTGCATGGTTCCTCTGGACTGCCCTCCCTCATAGAGTTGAATTAATAAATCTGATCCAGCAGATGACAGATCTGTTCCTGTTGGTCTTTGCCAGGTTTGGCTCTATTGTTATTGTAGCAGTAGTAGCAATAGTAGGGGTAAGGTAGTCAGGGACTCAGAGATGCCATTGCAAATATTCCATTGACATTTTATTCACTTATCCTTTACTTAAATCTAACACAGATCTTGTGTGTGTGTGTGTGTGTGTGCGCGCGTGTGTGCACAGTTGGGGGCTGGGATGGAGAGAATCATGACTTTTTGTTAATGGACATGTTACTTTCATGTTACTTCGCAAAAAAAAAAAAAAAAAAAAGGAAGAAAGAAGGTAAAAATGGCTTTATAACCAGCAAAAGGTGTACGTGAAACCTCTGTCCTGGTGTCAGTGCTAGGGATTAGAGCTGGAGTCAGAGCCACAATCTCTGCCAAAGGCATCTTGTGGGATGGCTGAGAAGGAGACCCATCCCAAAGAAAGCCTCAGTGACTCTGAACAAACCTAGGTGACCAGCTGGTAAGAAAGATGTAGGTCAACGTGACCTTTGTAGGAGGGTATTGGCAGCTTTTCCCAAAAAGTAGTATCAACAGTCTGTCCAGAAAAATCAATGTTTCCATCTTGATATGGAACAGCACATTCACATGTAGATATGAAGAGAGAAAAATGAGAGTAGGAATGAAGAGGCAGGCTATAGCCTCCTTTTTCTAAGTTCTACTACTGTTTCAGGAAACACACTACACAACATTCTGTAGGTGTGAACGTCATAGTGTTTTGGAAGGGAGACGGCCATGAGGTAAGGAAAGGCTTTTGGAAGAAAGAAGCCTTAAAGTGGTCTTTGAAAGATGAGTAGACTGGGGATGGAATTCTGATCCAGGAGAGAGTGTCAGGAATGGTAGGAAATGGGGCATGTACAGTGCCGGTTCTTTAATCAATGACTAGGTGTCTTTGAAAACAGTGCAAAACATCTTACATGAAGTTTTGGCCAGATTGTTTTTTTCTTGAGAGGGAGAGTAGGGAAGAAAGAGCAGAGGGAAAGACAAAATCGCAAGCAGACTCCTTGCCCAACACAGAGCCCATCGCAGGGCTCAATCTCACAGCCCTGTGCTGAAATGAAGAGTCAAACACCTAACTGACTGAGTCACCCAGATGCCACCAGATTTTTTTTTTAAGCCCAGGTCTCACTTCATTTCTGAATCCAAAGAAGATTTCCAATGGAATGGCAAAGGAAATATTTTACATCTGTGCTATCACATATGGTACCCACATGGCTACTGAGTCCCAGAAGTATGGCTAATGTGTTAAGGAATGGAATTTTGACTTTGATTTTATTTAATTCAAATTTAAGTTTATATAAGCATATATGGCTAGTGGCTACCACATTGGACAGCACAATAAGGGATTGATCGTCTTCTGAGTTCCTGGGTAGGATACTGCATGAACATACTAACAGGTTTCCTCTTGAAAGCAGCATCCAGGGACACATCATTTTTCTAAATTGTGCTTGTCCTTTTCACCGGGAATTAAAGAAAACACGAGCTGCCAAATTCAGAACTCCTTTGGGTTGAATGTTTCCAATTTACAGCTTCTGTTACACTCGAAGGTAAACCTTGGGTAAACCAAATAAGCAAACAAAACAAAACCAGAAAACCAAACCAACAAAGCGCATTTTAAGAAACAGTGATTGAATTGCTTTGGATGGTATCTGTTGATATAGGTGATCATTTGTGTACTTATTTCTGTTTACAAGTCTCTGCTCTAAATCCATGTTAGCAACAGAATGATTTATTAGCTGTTAGGGTTTCAGTGATTCAATAATTTAGTCACTCATTAAAAGAAGTATATATGTTATTTGAAGAATCCTAATCTCCTCCCAAGCTTGGCTGAATTCTGATGTTCTGTTTTGTTTTGAGATGGAACACACTTGCTTTTTCCACATTTGTTGAGTTGTCTAGTTTTGGGGAATGTAAGTTGAGTCAGGACCTGTTTGGAGACCATCCAAGGAGCAGCCTCTGGTGCTGCAAGAGGCCCTCACAACTTGATATGCAAGCAGTCAAGACTGTCCTGGTCTGGAAATTCCTCCTACTCTCCCCCACTGTCTTCTAAGAATCCAGGATCCAGGATTTTGCAACCTTGCTCCTTTCTCTGTAAATGTTAGACTGGATTGTAATTTCGACCTGATACACCTGAATTGAAGTATAATCAGAAGGACTCACCATTTACTTTTCCCACAAGGCCTAGTTTTTCAAGCCAGATTCCAATATATATCTTTGAGACTAAAGATACTTCTTTTCTGCATCTGGGGTATAATTTGCTTCTTCTTGGATTCTTTCTAAAAAGCTCTTCTCCAGTAACTATGAAAGGTGTATTATCCTAAATAACCCATTATTGATTATGACTTATCCTTTCTGGGATTAAAATAAGGCAGAGCCTAAGCAGGGCAAATAAGGCACTTAACAGATGATACTCTTGGGGATCCCTGGGTAGCTCAGCAGTTTAGCGCCTGCTTTTGGCCCAGGGTGTGATGCTGGAGTCCTGGGATCGAGTCCCACATTGGGCTCCTTGCATGGAGCCTGCTTCTCCCCCTGCCTATGTCTCTGCTTCTCTCTCTCTCTGTGTCTCTCATGAATAAATAAATTAAATATTTAAAAAAAAGATGATACTCTTAAAACATCTACAGTATTGATAACTCTATAAAAACCCGATTTCTCAATTGCTAAGTATGTTAAATAAAAACCAAGAATTATCTTTATGGATAACAAAAACAGATTTTTATAAACATTTCTTTTTGTGTTCTAAAAAAAAGATGTGCTACATAGGTTTTTGTTAATTTTATTTTATTTAGTCTTATGTGGAAAGTTAAGAAAGATATTAGAAACAGCTCTCCCTTAAGAAGTCTATAATCTAGTTGAGCATGACAGTTTACATGATGGCTTCTCCTTATGCTTCCACATTTGCTCTGTGACTCTATCAATCTTATTTTGATGAATTTTTCTCCCTGAGTTAGATTCGGCAGAGCTATGCATCTATATTTTGTTGATTTTCTTTTCTTTTTATAAAGATTTTACTCTTAAGTAATTTCTACACCCAATGTAGGGTTTGGACTCACAACCCCAAGATCAAGAGTCTCATGCCACACCAACTGAGTCAGCCATGTACCTCTATTTTTTTGTTATTTTTCAAAGAACAGTTCTTAGGTTTTTAAAAACTTCTGTGCTCTTTAGGACTTCACTTACTTATTTCCTTATTTATTTAATTTATCTGTGGTAGTTGTGGTGATTATGGTTTCTTAAGTTTAATATATAGCCTCCATCTTTCTGTCTTCTTTCTTTTTATCCTTTTTTCTCCTCCTATCCCCTTCTTTTTCTTTTTTGCCCTTTTTAATACTATATTTACCTGTAAAAATAGCTCAAGTTCTAGCATATAAATTTAGAAGAATAATATTCTTAAATTCCACATAAGAGTGAGATCATATGGTATTTGTCTTTCTCTGACTGAATTATTTAATATTGCATAATACTCTCTAGTTCCATCCATATCATTTCAATACCAAGATTTCATTTTTATTGATGGCTGAATAATATTCCACTGTGTGTGTGTGTGTGTGTGTGTGTGTGTGTGTGTGTGTGTCACATGTTCTTTATTCATTCATCAGTTGATGGACATTTGGGCTCTTCCCATAATTTTGTTATTGCTTATAATGCTGCTGTAAACAGTCGGATGTATGTGTCCCTTTGAATCAATTTAAGAAACAAAACAAATGAACATTGGGGAGGGAGGAAGAGTCAAACCAAGAAATAGGCTCTTAAGTACGGAGAACAAACTGAGGGTTACCAGAGGGGAGGTTGGTGGAGAATGGGTTAAATAGGTGGTGGGGATTAAGGAGGGCACTTGTGATGAGCTTGGGTGTTTGATGTAAGTGATGAATCACCAAATTCTACACCTGAAACTAATATTACACTGACTAACTGGAATTTAAATAAAAATTTGGAGAAAAAATTCTTCTTTTTGTTTTTTCTAAATTATTTATTATTGTATATTCAATATACAATCTTTGGCCTAATAATAATTTATAGGAATATTTTAGTATTTCTCAGGACTTAGATTTTTCATTTAAAATTTATTTGATGCAGTATTAGAATATGTCTCTACTATACATGTCTTTAGGAATTTTTTGAGGTCTGTTTTTCAGTTAGTACCAAATCAACTTTTTTAAAAATATTTTATTTATTTATTTAGAGAGAGCATGCACAAGGATGGGGAGGGGGCAAAGGGAGAGGCAGAGAGAGAGAGAGAATTCCAAGCAGATTCTGCACTGAGTGCAGAGCCTGTTGAGGGGCTGGATCTAACAACCCCATGACCACGACCTGAGCAGAAATCAAGTCAGATGCCCAACTGACTGAGCTACCCAGGCACCCCTATCCAATAAATTTTTATAAATATTCCATGGACACTTGAATGATGTATATATTTTATAAAGTACAGTACTTAATAGGTACCTACCGATTAAATCTTATTATATACTTCCAATTATTTACAACCATGTCATGTACTATCAGTTACATGTAAAAATCTTCCTAAATACGTTTTAGTTCATCTTTGCTTAAAATTCTAGACAGCTACTTTACATATTTCAAAACTATACTATTTCTCACATAAAAGTTTATGGTTCATATCTTTGTTGTAAATGGAACCAGAAATTAGTAGTAATTTATTCTTTCTGGTCTATCAGTTTATATCTTAAATTCTATTAAAACTTGTTTATCACTATTTTCCTTATATTTGTTTTTGTGTATCTATACTTGTATTTTAATTTTCCCTCATAAATATGTGTCTCTTGTAAGCAATGTGATTTTTAATTAAATATGACATATATGATTTTTATTTTTATTTTTAAAAAAGATTTTATTTATTTATTCATGAGAGACAGAGAGAGAGAGGCAGAGACACAGACAGAGGGAGTAGCAGGCTCCATACAGGGAGCCTGATGTGGGACTCGATCCGCAGTCTCGGTGATCACGCCCTGGGCCGAAGGCAGGGCTAAACCGCTGAGTCACCCAGGGATCCCGACATATATGATTTTTAAAATGGAATTTAAACTACTTTAACTGTGTCAATTACTGATGTTTGGTCTTATTTTAAATCTTTTGACTTTGCTTTCTGATATTCTGGCTTTATTTTCAGTGCTTGTTTTTCTTGATTTTTTTTCATTTGTTTTTAGTTTCTTAATAATTTGAATGGTGGAATAATATTTCAAAATTTAAAAAATGGGGATATTGAAGTTTCTAAACTTAATTGTGTAAACTCCCTCTTTGAAAGAAGAGGAGGATAAATAAATTATAGAAAATGAATAAATTTGTAGCCAGAGAAATGAATGCCACTATAACTTTCCATTCTAATTACCTTTCCTTTGATTTCAGGATTTAATAAGTTTGGATCCAGAGTACTATTTGCAAAATAGATAAATACACATATAATAAAAATATATGAATATATAATAAGTGTACATACATTTACATAGGCAGTCTGCTCTTTGCATGGTAGTGTGGGACTATAAATATAAAAATGTTCATGCAAGCTGAAACTGCAAAATTATCTTAATAATCGATTGGGAGAAACTATGATAATTCCATGACCTCTAAAATTTTAAAATTTTTAATAAAGCATACATCTTAATGTTGATTATAAATGTGTAGAGGAGTTAAACAGCAAAATTAGTATTTATTTATTACAGAGTAGTATAAAAAACTATAGCTTTACTGGGCTATAACTCACATGTCATTGTACATTTTAAAATGTACAATCAGTAGTTTTTAGTATATTCAGAAAGTTGTGCAATTGTCACCAACTATTTAATTTCACAACATTTCCTCACCCCAAAAGAAACCCCATAGCCATTAACAGTTACACCTCATTCCTCTCTCCTCTCAACATCTGGCAAACACTAATCTACTTTCTGTCTGCACAGATTTGTTTACTCTGGACTGTCATAATGGAATCATACAACGTGTGGTCATTTGTGACTGGTTTCTTTCACATGCATCATGTTTTCAAGGTCCTTCCATGTTGTAGTGTGTATCAATACTTCATTCCTTTTCATGGCCAAGTAATATGTCATTGCATGGATGTATCACCTTATATTTATCCATTCAATAGTTAATGGACTTTTTTGTTGTTTCTACTTTGTGGATATTGTGAATAATGCTTCTATGAACATTAGTGTGGCCATTGTTGTGTAGACATGTTTTCAATTCTGTTGGATGTATACATAGGAGGGAAATCACGGAGTCGTGTGATATCTCCATGTTTAACATTCTGAGGATCTGCCAAACTGTTTTCCAAACTGCCTACAGTTTTACATTTCTACCAGCAATGAATGAGAGTTCTGATTTCTCCGCATCCTCACCAACACTTGTTATTCAAGACAACTATGTCCTTACTGATTTCTGGCCTTTTGAATCTATTTTTTATAGGAATGTGTTGAAGTCTCCAACTATAATAGTAGATTTCTCTACTTTTCTTTTCAGTTTTACCAGTTTTGGCCTCCCCTTTGATGCTCTGTTGTAAGGGTGGTGTATATTCATTAAAGGTCATTATATCTTCTTGGAGAATTAATTCCTTTATCAGTAAATCATGCCTCTCTTTATCCTAATAACTTTCCTTGCCTTGGAGTCTTCTCTGTCTGAAATTATTTGGCAATTTGTGCTTTCTTTTGATTAGTATTGACATGTAAGTCTTTATTTACTTTTAATCTATATGTGTATTCATATTTAGAGCGGGTTTCCTGGGCAACATACGATTGAATCTTGTTTTTGATGCTCTTGGACAATCACTGTTTTTTTAATTGTTTCATTTAGACTATTGATGTTAAAAAATGATTATGGACGTATAGCTAGGTTAATACCTCCTATATTTGCTAGCATTTCCTTTTTGCTACTTTTGTTGTTTGCTCCTTGTTTTGTTTTGCACTCATTTCCTCCTTTTTATGGTTTTGTGTATCTTATGCTTTCATTTTCTCTTCTTAGCATCAGTTATACCTATTTTTCTTTTTTTAACTTTTTTTTACTTTTTAAAATGCTTGCCCCAGAGGTTGCAATATATATTTACAACTAGTCCATGTGCACTTTAAAATAACATTGTATTACTTCATGGTAGTATAAGAACCTTATAATAAAATAATCTTGATTTCTCCCTCCTATCCCTTGTATCATTGCTGTCAATTGTTTCATGTCACTTTTATAGAAGTGAAAAAAATATATCACACATATATTATATTTATACATATTTTATTTATGTACTTATACATAAGCATACATAATTGAATATATTATTTCTATTATTATTTTGGACAAACTATTATCTGTTAGATCAATTAAGAATAAGAAAAATAAACATTTTAATTTTATTTCACTTATTCCTTCTTTGATGCTCTTCCTTTTCTAATGTAGATCTCATTTGCTGACCTGTATCATTTTCCTTCTATCTAAACAACTTCTTTTAAGGTTTCTTGAAAGGTAGGTCTGCAGACAGCAGATCTCCTCCACTTTTATATGTCTTAGAGAGTTTCTGTTTTTCTCTGACTTCTTTCAGGAGTTTTTCTTTATCTTTGATTTTCTATAGTTTGAAAATGGTATACTTTGGTTCAGTTTTTATTTTTATTTTTACTTACTTATTTATTTGCATTTACCCTGCTTGGTGTTCTCTGAGCTTCCCAGATCTGTGGTTTGGTATCTGATATTAATTTCTGCCCTTTCCTTCCTTCCTTCCTTCCTTCCTTCCTTCCTTCCTTCCTTCCTTCCTTCCTTCCTTCCTTTCTCCTCCTCCTCCTCCTCCTTTCTTCTTCTTCTTCTTCTTCTTCTTCTTCTTCTTCTTCTTCTTCTTCTTCTTCTTCTATCCCCTTGAAGCTTATGTTACACTTTTTGTGGCCATTCCATAGTTCTTGAATATTGGATATTTTGTTCTGTTTCTTTTTCTTTTTCAGTTTTCTTTCTCTTTGTTTTCAGTTTTGGAGGTTACTTTCAAGATATCCTCAAGCTTAGAGATTCTTTCCTTAACCATGTCCCATCTACTAATAAGTTTATCAAAAACATTCTTCATTTATGTTACATTGTATTTTTGATCCCCAGGTTTGTTCTTTGGTTCTTTCTTAGAATTTCCATCTCTCTGCTTACATAGACCATCTATTGTACCATGAAGTCTACTTTACTCATTGGAGCCTTCAGCATATTAATCAAAGTCTGAGTCTGGTTCTGAAGCATGCTCTAAACTGTGTTTTTTGCCAATGGTAATCATAATATTTTCTTTCCTACAAGAAAATATTGGTCAAATCCTTATGAACTGTTACATATGGTCGATCTTGATAGAAGTTTTTACTTTCCTTCATTTCAATGTTGTTGGTTACTGTGGCATTCACTGTTATCATCAAAAAGCGATTTTACCTTTCTCACATGCCTGCTTACAGGCTGTTATAAGCTACATAATAGAAATGGAATCTCTAATATCAATGGACAGTTTTAGAATCTTCTGGAAAAAACTATACCAGGTACTCTTAACTATTTATTATTCAGGGAATAGTCTTGGGTGTAGGTTTTAAACTGACATTGCTTAAACAGTTGTCACATAGCATGAGGGGACAGATCATATTTTCAGGCCTATTTATAGTCTAAAAGCAGAGGACTTTATGAAAGGAGACTAACTAAAGATCTAGCAGAATAAGAATTAATTATACAGAATCAAATGAATTGATGACAGCAAACTAATTGTGGTTGTCCTAGAATTTGTCAGTATTACTTTTAATGTTCTATTTTTTTGTGGAAATATGAGGAAGCCCTTTAGATTTCTTTTTGATTTATCACTAACCATCAAATTATTAAGCTAAGACTTTAAACAGTAATAAAAACACTTGTAAGTGATCTTGTTTTCTTGTATCCAGTAAGAATTTATGAAAAAATACTTTTACTGAGTGTCTTAATTTTCAATGGCAAAATAATTATATTCAAAAATTCAATGAGAATCTTATTTTGTAATCAGAGCTATACCTAGGGAATTATGTCTAATCAAAATTCTAATTCATTTGGACATGACAAACCCACTACTAAGGAATAAGATTATACTTCATTTCTTCCAGGAACTTGTGGTCAGCGTTTTTGTGACCGAGAGATTATTTTGTTATTTACTTTAAAGACTATTTACTATGACTACAATTAAGAGAAAATATTTAGGACTTAGAAATAAGTCAAAAGGATGACTTCATGCTCTTTCAAAATGCTGAAGCATTTGTGTTGTTGGGCATCTTTTCACGTGTCTGTTGGCTATCTGTAGGTCTTCTTTGGAGAAATGTCTATTCGGAGACTCAGCTCATTTTAACTTATTTTTTATTTTTATTTTTCCTTTTAAGATTTTATATATTTATTTGAGAGGAGAAAGAGAGATTGAGAGCACAAGCAGAGGGAGCATCAGGCAGAGGGAGAGGAAGAAGCAGGCTCCCCACTTAGCAGAGAGCCCAATGCGGGGCTTGATCCCAGGACCCTGGGGTCAGGCCTGAGACAAAGGCAGACATTTAACTGACTGGGTCACCCAGGAGCCCCATCTGACTATTTTTAAATTGGATTGTTTTTTTGATAGTGAGTTGTATGAGTTTTTTATATATTTTAGATATTAACTCTATATCAATTATATAGTTTGAAAATATCTCTGCCAGTTAGTAGATTGTTTTTTTCACTTTATTGATGGTTTTCTTCACTTTTTCTTTTTTTTTTATTTAAATAAATTAATTTTTATTGGTGTTCAATTTACCAACATACAGAAAAACACCCAGTGCTCAGCCCGTCAAGTGTTCCCCTCAGTGCCTGTCACCCATTCCCCCCCACCCTCCGCCCTCCTCCCCTTCCACCACCCCTAGTTCGTTTCCCAGAGTTAGGGGTCTTTATGTTCTGTCTCCCTTCCTGATATTTCCCACACATTTCTTCACTTTTTCAAAGGCCTTTTGGTTTGATGTAATACCACTTGCTTATTTAGTTTCTTTTTTAATATCGACTATCCCCTGACTCAACCCCTTATGACTTTCTATCCATACTATATAGGAGCCCTGTTTCCTTTTATTTTACTGAGATGACAAATATATTTTATAACATGTTCTGCTTATTATAGGGCATTTGTTTTCTGAGGCTTGATTTTCCTCTCAACTTTCAGGGTATTTCCTTTTTTAGTGTTACAGAATGATTTTATATGGTCCATATTGGCAATATTTCACTGTTTTCTCATCTGTCAATGAGGACAGATCTCTAGACACAGTTTGCCTATTTGAAAGAAGCATAGATTTTTTTTTGCCTTTTCTGTGCAGTTGGGTGTTTATGGATTCTAGGATAGCTCTAAATCCTATTTTTGAATTAATGTACAAAGCCCTTAGCCAGATTTTAGTTTCTGATCATTACTCAACTTCTGCACTTTTGATAGACTGCCCACATGGCCTAATTTTCTTACTCTGGAAAATAATGTTTATCTCCAAGGGACAGGCTTTCCAAATTTGACTGCTCATCAGAATCTTTTAGAAAAACTTTAAACGCATGAAGCTTCCTGGATTCCATC
Organism: Vulpes vulpes; assembly: GCF_048418805.1. NCBI lineage: Eukaryota > Metazoa > Chordata > Mammalia > Carnivora > Canidae > Vulpes > Vulpes vulpes. The sequence goes on along the minus strand of NC_132787.1, from coordinate 98,326,364 downwards.
TCCTCTTTGGGATTTTAATCTCTGGAGTTAGGATTTGGAACTTGTATTTCTTAAAGGCTTCCCAGGTCACAGTGATGCAGCTGGTGAATAGCCTCATACTTGAGAATAGCTAAGTGTATCTGTGACAATTTATAGCTCTGCTTTAACCTTTAGTCTTATATTAAGACTCTACTGACCACAACCACACATCAGGTATTATTTCTTCTATCACAGACCTTATTGCACAACGGACCTGCAATCTGCAAATAAATATAGGTAATGGATTGGAGGGAGAAGAAATAAGTTCTCTTAGAAAGAAGGAAAGGTCTATGCTAGAAAGGGTCAGTTACCCGACTTTCAGTTTTACATAAGTGAGGCCAAAGGAGAGGTTTGAATTATCTTCATATATGTATATCCTATCTGACCAAATGAGGCTGTTTCAGACCATGTGTTTTCCATATAGGAAATGGAATATTATTCAGCCATCAAAAAAGAATGAAATCTTGACATATGCAATGACGTGGATAGAACTAGAGTGTATTATGCTAAACAAATAAGTCAGTCAGAGAAAGACAAATACCATCTGATTTCATTCCTATGTGGGATTGAAGACACAAAACAGATGAAGATAGGGGAAAGGAAAGAAAAATAAAATAAGATAAAATCCAAGGGGGAGGCAAACCATAAGAGATTTTCAATTATAGGAAACAAACTGAGGGTTGCTGGAGAGGAGATGGTTGTGGGGCTGGGGTAATAGGGTGATGGACATCAAGGAGCACACTTGATATAATGAGCATGAGGTATTATACACAACTGATAAATCATTAAATTCTATCCCTGAAACTAATAATACACTAAATGTTAATAAATGGAATTTAAGTAAACAATTTAAAAAAATGTATACACCAAAAGAAAAAAAAAAAAGAGCATGGGTTTTCCTTAGTCCATTATCTTGTGACCCTATTTAATTGGCCTTCTCCTAAGATGTTAGAGTCTGTGTCCCTTCCCTAGATTGTGAACTTTCTAAGGATAGTTAACTGTGTCTGTCTGATGAGTGTATTCCCATCACTGCCATAGAGCTTGATACCTAGCAGGCATTCATGACTATGTGTGAATACCTAAATAAGTGGTTGTGGCGATTGGTTGCGTGCTATCTTCAGTATTCAAATCTGTACCTTTGTCTCCAATGGGTATCTTAATGGGAAATTGGGAGAGGCTCTATAGCAGGATCTGTAAGGTGCTGGCCATTTCAACCTAGAAGTTTACATTTAACTATCTCCTCAAAAAAAAATCGGAACACCATCTTGGAATGTGTACTTGTGTTGGAACAGAAGGAGGGGGAAAGCCCAGAAAACTTCATCTTTCATGTGTCACAGAGATTGAAAATGATCTTGTTTTAATGACATATTAAATTTCAAATACTAGCAATGTCGTTTTTTAAAATAAATTTGGTCTTACAACTTTTGTATTTTATGCTATGTTATGGAGATTAAAAAGCATAACATCAGATTGGTTCTAACCTCCAACATACTTTTTATGGAAACTTAAATTTGGATTAATACCTTAGAGGGAGATTTCTTTCCTTTTTAGGCTCAGGCAGGGTAATTAGTTTTTGTAATAAACCTAGAGGAGAAAAAACAAAGATAGTTCTTGCCTTATGTTGGCAATTCAGTTCCTTAAAGCTGTTCTGCTAAAAAAGATGCCATCATTTGGAATTTTTTTAAAGAATGAAGATTGCTGATTTCAATTTAAGGTTATTGTTTCTTTGGTTTTTGGCCAACCTTTTCTCTGGCTGCAGTGGTTGCTTTGAATATAAACTTTTTAATAGAAATTTGCATGTCTTCTAAACTTAACTAAAAATATAGAAATCCTGATTAAGACTAGGTAGCCTGAGGACATAAAATATGTCCTCTTCTCTTGGCCTTGTGAGCTAAATGACTTGTCGAAGTGAATATGGCCTCACACATGTATGTTGCCGTATTTGGATTTCTGGAGTTGTGTTGTGTGCTTTTGCCTTTGGTTTTGGTAACTTTGGGGGACTGACTATGACAGATGTGTAAATAGTTTTAAAACAGACTCATTTTAAATTTTTCTGTTTTTTTTTTTTTCTGAACCACCTGGAATTTAAAAAGTATATCCTGTAGAAATTATGAAGATTATGGTTAAGTTTCAGGGTAACTCATACAAATTTCTGTAGCCCAAAGTGTAACTGATCTTTTCACATAATGGGGATAGGAGATAGGAGGGTCATGGGGATAGGAGCCTATGGATGAGGGGAAGGATTAAGGACGAGGTAGAAGGAAGACAGGGTCCTCCCTCATCAGCATGGCTTACTTGTCAAAAAAGAAATACTTATTTTTTACCTTTTTCCTACCACAAGTATTTAAATTCTCACTGGACTTCTTGTGCCGACAGAGTGCTTATATTCTGTATTCTACTACTCTTGATTCCAATCTTCACCTCTAATCTGTTCGTACTTCCAAATCCCTCACTTCTTATATTCCCAAATTAAAATATTCATCTCTTCAGTATGGTTGATTTTTAAATTTGTTTTTTTAATTGAGGCATACTTGACATAAAACATTATTATTATTTTTTAATGTTTTCCTTCTGAATATAATGTACATAACTGGCCCAACTCTGGAATGATACATAAGAAATCAAAACGTACCCTTGGCTTTTTAATCTGATTGTAGACTCTGCTTTTCTCTTTAGAAAACCAAAACAGTCTCATAGAAACCCTGATGTTAGATAGGAATAAGGGAGAAGTACATGATTTATCTATTTTAATCTTGTTGCATCAACTCATTTTAGATCGAGAGAACCACCTTTTCTTTTGTCAAACAATACAAACTTTGAGAAATACACCTCCCTTGACACCCACTGGGGCTGGAGTATTCCTGTTGGGAATGTCTGGGGCTCTAATTCTAGGCCATTTATCAGCTCACTGCCAAACTGCCCATCTGGAAGCCTGACACTGCACATTCCAATCTGCCTTGCCATTATGAAATAAGGAGGGCTTCTTTTTCTTTTTTCTGGTCTCTGGAGATCTTTGGAGAAAAGACACCTATTTTTGTTTTGCTTTTCCTATAAAAGTATAAATGCTTGGATAGGCATTTTCTCCTGAGGTATCAAAAGTCACTTCCATCAATTGATTTTTTTTTTCAGAGTGTCCTCAGTGTTATTTCTTCATGGTCTAAAGAGAACAGATGACCTGTCCAGTGTTTCACAGTGAGTTAGAGAAAGAATTAAGAGTGATTCTTGAGTCTCCTTGGGGATTACTTTCATTTTTAATTTTCTCCCCAGGGCACTTCATTACGTCTTTACACAACCTCTAAGTCCAAAAGCCCTTTTTACAACTTCTAGGTCACTACCTTATTTCATAACAGTGTAAGAAGTTATAGTTTTCTCCTGGAAAATCATACAGATGTAGCATGAAAAATGATCATATTTCTCCTGGAATGCCCCACATCTGTGTATTTTCCATTTTCTTTGGAAAGCTACAGCATGCTCTAAAGATATGACATACTCTCAATTATGACTGTTTTCTTTGCCTGCTTGGATAACAACTTTGCTAATTTCAAAATACAAAAAAAAAATCACTTGTACATTGGCAGGTCCGTCTGGTGTCTTCATTCCACTGAAATTATCTGCTGTGTGGCTTTTTCATTTCGCCCCTTTGCAGACATGCTGAGTGTGCTAGCGTATATCCTTACATGGGTACCATATTTTCTGAGGGAAGAGAGGGATGAAAATCTTGGAAATTGTACTGCCAGGCTCTAAAATAATATTTCTTGGACAATTGAGGGAGAAATCCTGTGAGATCACTTGTGTTTGAACATATCAACCAAGCAGCTGCCTCACGTTTTGCTTTTCAGTGGGATGCTTTAAAGTCATCTTTGAGCAGCCCTTGGTACTTAATCTTTATTTAGTAGAGCAGCTCTACCAATTGATGCAGCAGAGTACAAGCTGTTCGAGCTGTAGCTTAGGCCCTTATTTGCTATACCAGTAATAAATATCAGAAGCATAGTTAGATTGATTTCAAAGAGGTCATACAAGGTAGAGTTTATAGTTTAAATTGGATTAGATTCAGCTTTTTAAAAAAAATGTTTTATTATCTCCCCATTAAAGACTTCACCTCCCCTTTTTAAAAGGACTTCATGGGGATCCCTGGGTGGCGCACCGGTTTGGCGCTTGCCTTTGGCCCAGGGCGCGATCCTGGAGACCCGGGATCGAATTCCACATTGGGCTCCCGGTGCATGGAGCCTGCTTCTCCCTCTGCCTGTGTCTCTGCCTCTCTCTCTCTCTCTCTCTGTGACTATCATAAGTAAATAAAAAAAATAATAAAAGGACTTCATATTTTGTGCTTTTATGTTTTTATCCACTCTGTCAAACTCTGCTTTTTATTTGGTATATTTATCATTTTTATTATTTGTGGGGTTTTTTTTTGTTTGTTTGTTTTCTCTGTTTATCTTATTGTAGGTTACTTGAATATTTTTTTAGGATTCCACTCTGATTTTTTTGTAGTTGTTGGGGTGTATTGCTTTGTATAGGTTGTGAGTGGTTGTGCTTGGCATTACAATATACATACGTGACTTATGACAGTCTACTGATATCAATGTGATATCACTTGAGCATAGCATGGAAACCTTACTTTTGTTTAGGTCTCTGTACCATCTCCACTATTGAAAAGTCATTGCCTTGACTTTCAGATGTTGATTTGGACTGAATATTTGTGTCCTTTCAAAGTTCCTATGTGAAGCCCTATCCTTCAGTGTGGCTGCATTTGGAGAGAAAGTCTATAAGGGGGTAATTACAATTAAATGAGGTCATAGGATGGAAGCCCTAAGCCAATAGGCTTAGTGTTCTCATAAGAAGAGATGTGAGAGAGTTTTTCTCTCCACACCCTGCTCCCTGCCTGCAGGTGTAAGCTAAAGAAAGGCCATGTGAGGGGGACTCCTGGGTAGCTCAGTTGGCAAGGCATCTGACTTCAGTCCAGGTCATGATCTCAGGTCCTGAGATGGAGCCCCAGGTCAGGCTCCATGCTCAATGGGGAGCCTGCTTTTTCCTCTCCCTCTGCTTTTCCCCCTGCTCGTTCTCTCTCTTTCTTAAATAAACACATAAAATCTAAAAAAAAAAAAAAAAAAGAAAGAAAGAAAGTCCAGGTGAGGCCAATGAGAAAGGGGCCATCTGCAACCAGGAAGAGAGGCCTCACCGGAAACTTGATCTTGGACTTTCTAGCCTCCAAGAATGTGAGAATATAAATTTCGGTTGTTTAAGCCACTCAGTTTATGTTTTATTCTTTATTATAGAAGTCCAAGCTGATTGATATAGACGGCATTATAATATTTATTTCAATTCAATTATTGAATTGAATCATTCAAATTATTCAAATTATTAAATCAATTACTTCAATTCTCAAATAAGATGTAGAAAACTCATGAAAATAGTCTACTGCAGATTATTCTTGGCTAATGACTATTAACCACGTTGATTCTTTACATTGTTATATTTTTCCTTCTTGGCGCTCTAAGATTCCTTCATTTATCACTTCATTTTTGTTCGGAGAATTTTCTTTAGCAATTCTTTAAGAGTAGTTCTGTTAAGTGGCAAATTCTTATAGTTTTCCTTCATGTAAGAATATTCTTATTCTTCCTTCATTCCTGAAGATAGCTTTGAAGATATGAAATTTATAACTAACAGTTCTTTTATTTCAGTGCTTGAAATATTGTGCCACTTCTCTTTGTCCTCCATTATTTCAGATGAGAAATCTATCATTCAAATTGGTATTTCTCTGTAGACAAAGTCTTGTTTCTACCTGAGTGCTTTCAAGATACGTCTTTGTTTTAGTGCTTAGAAGTTGAAGTATGATGTGTCTTGACCTGGATTTCTTTCGGTGTATCCTACATGGAGTTTTCTTAGTTTTTAAATATCTTAGATTTATGTCTTTCTCCAAGTTTGGGAAGTTTTCAGCCACTATCACTTCAGATATGGGACTCTGATGATATGAAATTGGATTGTTCATTATTGATTAGACAAAGCTTGGTTAAAATTCTGTTTAAGCCACTTGGTAGCTAAAATATCTGGCTAAAATTAATCTATTTTTTATTTATTCATTCATTTACTCGTTCATTCATTCATATGAAATGAGATATGATGCCAGTCTGAAATGGATCTTTGTTGTTTTAATCAGCAACTGCCTTCCTTCAATTTTATGGACCCTAGGAAATTAATGGAATGAGGCATCATTCCTAGTGCCCAGAACAATGCCTTAGCCATAAGATTTTAACTGTTATTTGTTGCATGAATAACTAAATAATGATTCCAGTCCCAAAAATATTTCTTTCCCAGTGTAGTGAAAGGAACAAAATCCTTAAAGATTTGTGGTACAAGTGAGCAACTGGCTCTGTGATTAAAAGCAGGAATTTAAGCATTAACGATCTAATTTTTCTCTTTATTGCTCTTTCTGTATTTTTCCTTCCTCCTTTGGCTACATCCCTCTCACTTTGCATGTCTTCATGCAGACTTCCTTGGTATTTTTTCCCTAAATTCTAAGCTTCTTCCTTTCTTCTCTTTATCTCCTATGGTCCTTTTTGTTTGTATCTGTTTGGATTCCTAGTTCTGAACTTTGTATCCTCAAAAGGACACAAAAAGGACACTTTTTGAAACTTCTTACCTTCTCATTTTAACCTCTTTTTTTTTTCTTATCTTCTTCTCTGGCTCAGCATTTCCTTTTTTTTTTTTTAACATTTTGTTTATTTATTTACAAGAGACATAGAGAGAGAGAAGCAGAGACACAGGAAGAGGGAGAAGCAGGCTCCTTGCAAGGAGCCCAATGCAGGACTTGATCCCAAGACCCCGGGATCACGCCCTGAATCAAAGGCAGACGCCCAACTGCTGAACCACCCAGCATCCCTAGCCCACCATTTCCATTCTGTATCAGATAACTATGGGACTCTACTTATTTGTATTTATGTAGTAATTATTCAGTATTTATTTGTTACCTCTTGGAATAAAAATTTCTCATCCTTTTTCTAACTGGAAGAGTCATTTACCCTATTAAAATTAATGATATAATTTAAAAAATACTATATAATCTATTTAAATATTAAATATATTTAAGTTAAACATAAAAATTAAATACATATATGTAAAAAAGGTAATGCAACTTTTTATTCATCTCTGATTAGATTAATTTTGCTTATCTTGTAGCTCAAAGGCTGTTAATAAAAAAATAAATTCCCAATCCCTCTCGTAAACATGAGTCTATGATGTCTTCTATTAAACCAATGCTAAGCCATAAACAAGTGGATCTGATGACAATTAGTGTCGATTAATCTCCATAGGCCTGAGCAACTGGTTTTAGGAAACTGAACAGGAAATACTCAATACTGACTCAGCATCTAGTTCATTGACTCATGAATATTGACTATGCACGATTACTCAGTTAGACTGTGTGGATAGACCAGTTTTCTGGTAGAGGATGACCCTTCATTTGTCCTACTCTCCAGACCTCAATTCTGCCCTCATCAATGGACTGCTACAGAGCCTGGCCCCATGGAGAAGAGGGGGTCATAATCCCTATGTCTCTGCCTGAGGAACAGCAAGTCACGCGGCTGTACTCCTACCTTCCAGGCATTATCACTGCAACTCTAGCTTTGCCATTTGTCCTCTTTATACCTTTCTTACTTTCTGCTAACCTAGCCCAAGTGCTTAGTGCTCTGTCTTTCTCTATACTATAGCCTTGGGAAAAGGCTTTTTTTTTTTCTGCTTCGTCTTACTGTGATTCAATACAATAATCTTTCCTAATATGACTTTCAACCTTGAACTTTGGCTTTCTTTGGGATTGAACATACCTGTTTCTTAGGGTCCTGGAATATGAAATGCTCTTAATTGATGCTCCTACCTCCACCCCCATGTCTTTGATGACATGTGCCCAGGACCCACAAATGTTTAATTGGAGAGCTTAGTTGAGTATTCTTCTCATCCTTAAATTGCCCTATAAATATTGAAATTGGACAAGATCTTTGAAAGTATTTAAGTGACATTTTGTTGGTGTAAACATAGAGTGAATAAATTTACATCTATTAGCTAATTATTTATCATGCTAACTGGCCTCAAGCACATCAAAAAATTTTTTTATAAAGCCCAATGCTTGTAGGGAGAAAGTACTTCTCTAAACTTGGGTTCTTCTGGGACAGCTTGCAAAACTGCATTCACAGACTGAAAATGTGCTTCACATCCTTCTGCAGTGAGTAAGGAAAAGCTGAGATCTCTAGCATTAAACAATTTTATTCCACAAAACCTGTGTATGACTTATTGATATTCCATTCCTATGATGATTCAATTAATGAGGCCGATTAATGCACACTGTGCTTTGGTAGTAGCATCAGCAGGAATTAAATGAGTCTTTTGGGGGCATGTTTATGGGTTTTGTTGATTTCAGGAAAAAGACTTGAGTGATAGGGCAGCTGCTTTTGGGAAACAGCTTGCACCCAAATAGGAATGAACCATAAGATTGAACAGATGTTTCATCTTCTCAGTGCCTGGAATATGGTGCGATGTTATCACTTACTTCCTTACCAAGAGAGTCTAAACTAGTCAAAGGAAACCATTGGGGCCTGCCACAGCATTCCACAGCAGCAGGGCAGGGCTTATTCTTCAGAAGTTTTGTAGTCATTGGTTTCTCTGATGTCTCACTAGTCATTTAAAAAAAAATAGCCAACAATTAAACAAATATTTTGACTTGGTAGTAGTAAATTAACTTAGAGAAGAAGTTGCATTAACTTTACCTACATTTTATAATTATTCCAACTAATTTGAGAAATGGAATGTAACAGTTAATTTTACATGTCGAGTTGACAGAACCAAAGGATACCCCGATAGCTGGTAAACATTATTTCTGGATGTCTTAGAGTGTTTCTGGAAGGAGTTAGTATTTGAGTTGATAGACTGGATAAAGAACATCACCTTCACCAATGCTGGTGGGCATCATCCAATATTTTGAGGGCTTGACTAGAACAAAAAGGCAGAGAAAGGGTGAATTTGCTCTCTTTACTTGAGCTGTGACATCCATCTTCTCCTCCCCTTGGACATTGGTACTCTTGGTTCTCAGGCCTTTGAACTTGGATGGATTATTCCACTGGCTTTCCTGGTTCTCCAGCTTGCAGATGGCAGATCATGGGACTTTTCAGCCTTGATAATTGCATGACTTATATATTGGGAAAGCAAAGAAAAATGGTGGGGAATAGGACTTATTATTTTTAAAGAGCTGACTTCCTAGCTGCAGTATTTCTGGAAGACATCTATTTTGTTCCTCGCTCCACATTATAATGTAGTAGGTCTACAGTAGGAATCAGATAGAAGTGGGTTCCAGTGAAATATGTCCCCACATGGATTGTGTGACCTTTGGTAAATTATTGAAGCATAATGTATCATAGTTTCCCTTTCTATAAAATGAGAATATGTACACTTATTTCAGAGGGTTAAATAAAATAACCTATGTGATAATTTTTGTTGTAATGTGCATTTTTAATATTCTAAAGTATTATAGATTGTGTGACAATCACTAGATTTATTAATTTGTGAGGAAATGAAAGGGGCTTTAAATGTAGAGATTGGTTGTAAAGATTCTTTCTGATATTAGGGGCATGTGGGTGGCTCTTTGGGTTGGGCATCTGACTCTTGGTTTCAGCTCAGGTCATGATCTCAAGGTCATAAGATAGAGCCCTGAGACAGGCTCTGAGCTTGGTGAGAAATCTGCTTGATCTCTCTCCCTCTTCCTCTGCTTCTCACCCCTGTACTCTCTCTTTCTCCAAAATAAATAAATAAGTTTTTTTTAAAGATGCTTTCTGATTTTAGAAACATGAAAATGTGAAAAGAAAGACCTGTGCCCCAGGATTGAGAAAATATGATGATGGATGCTAAAGAAATATCCACTTTCCTTCTTGAAATTATGAGAGCAGACAGCAGAAAGTGCACTTAAACATTCAAGGAGACTGGGATTGCTTGATATTTATTTATAAGATATTTTATTTCTAGTATGAATATGTAAAATCCAATGTACAAAGATCAAAGAATCCTAGCCTGAGATGTGTGGACATCTCATGTGGACTTTATTTCTTATTTTTGGCTTGCAAATAAAATGAGATGGTCCACAGCTTCTGTTGTATAATCCAGAATTAATTGGTCTTGTTTTTTGGTGGGATCAATAAAGAAGTATTTTGAGTATTAAAAAAACATTTATGGCACAATGAATTAACCACAAACCCAAGCAAATTTACTATGTATAATCATCATGCAGCCTATTTCTATTTTTACCAAAGTGAAGCGTGAGGTTTTGTAATGTGCTTGTGTTGTTTTTGCTTTGGCAGGAGACCGGGTAGTAGAGACAGCTTTGAGAGAAAAGTGTTGCTCTATAGTTGTGAAATTATTTTCTTCCTAACATAGCTGTACTAATTTATTTCACTCGTATACACAGATTCCAGCCAAGGAAATCAGCCAGCTTAGAACTGGAAGAGACTGGATTTAGAAATGTTGGGGACAGTTAGAAATATTGGAATTTTGAAGAGAGAGAAAGGGGAAATTATATGTTTATATTAATATAATATTTTATATAATATTTATATATAAATTGTATACATTATGCATACATATATACACATGCATCCTGAGAGAAATACAGATACAATGGATAGACAGACAATGCAAAAGCATTCTCTCTGGGAAGCCTAAAACCTTGATGACCCTGAAGCAGCAATTTAATGCCTTCTCCCTCCTCCACCCCTGCACCCCCCAAAAAACTTATGGTGTCTCTAAGAATCTCAGATAAGGGATCTTTGACATGTTTCTTAAACCTGAGCCACTTGGAACCTCTTGCCACATTCATGCTCCCCCTGCTTCCCAACAAGGCTAGCACTGCCTTTGTGTTCATCCTTTGTAGTCAGAGTCCTCTGTCTTTAGCTTCAGAGTTCAGAAAATCTTTTCTTTCAAAATGGCTAGAAAGACCCCTGCCACACATTTGTTAAATGAAATTATTTTTTTTTTTTATCATTAGCAAATAAGTGTAAATAGTAAAACCTGCCATCTTAGTGAACACCTGCTATATTCTAGGCAGGCACCTTAGAATTCCCCTAATTCTCAACCAGTTGTGTGAGAAAGATATCGTTGCCATTTGAGTTGAGGAAACTGAAATTAATTGAATAATATAACAGGAAAGGCGTCCCGTCAATGAACATTATTTTTTTATTGGAGAAGCCTGAGGGAGATGGTAGAGAGAGAGAGATCATTAGGAATGATTTAATTCATTGTTCATTTTGCACAGCAGGAAAATGAGTCTAAAGGCAGAGAGTGATTCCACTGAGGTCACACTGGGTATGCACGGAGCTTTGAACAGATCTCAGGACTTGTGTCAGTCCACTGTCCTTTCTGTGAAACCAGGCTGCCTCGTGAAATACAATGGCAGCAATCCGAGTGTGGCCAGTTGTACACCACCAAGTGCTGATGTCCTGATGTGTTATTGAGGTTCCCTGTGACCTGGGGCAGGAAGAGGAGAAAAGATTTGAGGAGCCACTAATATCCTTCTGGGATGAGAGAGCTTTGTCACTCAGGTCCCTGCTCTCCTTTTTGGCCGCTGTCAGAGAGGTGTCTAATGCTGTCTCCCAGAACAAGATGTGATTAGGTTAGCCACAGGGTAAGAAACAGGGCATTTGTAAAAGCACGTTAAAGAAAGGACGTAGAAAGTAAAAGCATTTTAGGAAAAGAGAAAAACACTTTCCTTTCCAGCTGCAATCATCTATTTACCTCTTATAGGAGAGCATCACCTTTGACTGCCTAAACTTGAACCCACCTGATGAGAAGATGCAGGTGCTTGATGCTGGATACAATGTCCCCTAATGCTCTCACTCCCACTCACTTCTAAGAAGCCCAGGGCTCTCCCCTAGGAGAGGATGACTCTATGATGACTCCCTTAACAGGCACACCAGGGTCTGCTTTCTGTTCCCTTGCTTAGCTTGGGCATCCACACTGACCCACACTCCCTTCTAGAACCTTCTGGCTGACAGAGAGTGTGTGAAAAGCAAAGGATGTTTGTTCTCTCCTTGGAGCTCTTCAGTCTTCAAGGTTTAGTTGTGAGTTTAGCAGGGACAGGGGTGAGAGCTGTTCAGGTGAGATAGGGGTGTGAGGTGAGAAGTGCAAGTCGAGGAAAACAGCAACACAAATGTTGCTAAGTGGACTAGAGATTCTGAGCTTTAATCTTTTCTCCGTCTCCATGCCAGCTCTGGATGGGCTCAGCAGTGCTGTCTTTGGATTCACTCATTCTCTCTTTGTGTTTAGTTGACTGTTTGTCCCATTTACTGACTTCTATTTACATACATAGTTCTCATTTCCAGGCTTTCGAATGGGATCTTTATTTGCATATTCTTGCTTTATTTCTGTCCGTTTTTCTTTCACACTTTTTGTTCCATTTAAGGGAATAAAATAAGTATTTCATAGTATCAATTAGATTATTCCCTAAGGTTTACTATCTCTGGAATAAATTAATGTTTTAATTGTTGATGTTGCTGAGTATCCTTCCTAACAAAATTTTATTTTTTTCATTTTGACTTACAAGCTAATTTTGAGTAGGATTAAAGTTTTTTCTCTCTCTTTCTCAATGTTCACCACTTACCATCTAGCAATATTATGTTTGCTTTTACTGATTCTCTAGGCCTTAGTCCATATGTAGGGTTTTGATGTCATGTTGGTGACCTGGAGGAGATCACAGACTAAACAGGAGGTTCGGGTCATTCCTGGTTTCCAGTCAGCTTATGTAGCCCATCCATGTTTGGCAGAAGTTTTCCTCATTCCTTTCTATGAGAAGCCCCAACACCATTCCTGGTTTCAAGTAGTGAGACTGGGTCAGGTCCTACATCCTGAGCAGAGCACTTTAGGGCATTAATACTAGCAAGTTTTGAACCCACACAAAGTCTAGCAGCCACTTTATGTAAAGGGCTCACCTGCCCTTTTTATGTAAACTGGGAATAACAATATCTACCTTTCAGAGTCATTAAGCTGATTAGAATGTTCTAAAGCCCTTTATCTGATAGGTCATTTGCAAATATCTTCTCCCATTCTGTAGGTTGTCTTTTAGTTTTGTTGACTGTATCTTTTGCTGTGCAAAAGCTTCTTATCTTGATGAAGTCCCAATAGTTCATTTTTGCTTTTGTTTCTTTTGCCTTCATGGATGTATCTTGCAAGAAGTTACTGTGGCCGAGTTCAAAAAGGGTGTTGCCTGTGTTCTCCTCTAGGATTTTGATGGATTCTTGTCTCACATTTAGATCTTTCATCCATTTTGAGTTTATCTTTGTGGATGGTGCAAGACAGTGGTCTAGTTTCATTCTTCTGCATGTGGATGTCCAATTTTCCCAGCACCATTTATTGAAGAGACTGTCTTTCTTCCAGTGGATAGTCTTTCCTCCTTTATCGAATGTTAGTTGACCATAAAGTTGAGGGTCCACTTCTGGGTTCTCTATTCTGTTCCATTGATCTATGTGTCTGTTTTTGTGCCAGTACCACACTGTCTTGATGACCACAGCTTTGTAGTACAACCTGAAATCTGCCATTGTGATGCCCCCAACTATGGTTTTCTTTTTTAATATTCCCCTGGCTATTTGGGGTCTTTTCTGATTCCACACAAATCTTAAAATAATTTGTTCTAACTCTCTGAAGAAAGTCCATGGTATTTTGATAGGGATTGCATTAAACGTGTATATTGCCCTGGGTAACATTGACATTTTCACAATATTAATTCTGCCAATCCATGAGCATGGAATATTTTTCCATCTCTTTGTGTCTTCCTCAATTTCTTTCAGAAGCGTTGGAGAGAATGCGGAGAAAAGGGAACCCTCTTGCACTGTTGGTGGGAATGTGAAATGGTGCAGCCACTCTGGAAAACTGTGTGGAGGTTCCTCAAAGGGTTAAAAATAGACCTGCCCTACGACCCAGCAATTGCACTGCTGGGGATTTACCCTAAAGATACAGATGCAATGAAACGCCGGGACACCTGCACCCCGTGGATGGAACTGGAGGGTATTATGCTGAGTGAAGTAAGTCAGTCGGAGAAGGACAAACATTATATGGTCTCATTCATTTGGGGAATATAAATAATAGTGAAAGGGAATAGAAGGTAAGGGAGAAGAAATGTGTTGGAAATATCAGAAAGGGAGACAGAACATAAAGACTCCTAACTCTGGGAAACGAACTAGGGGTGATGGAAGGGGAGGAGGGCGGGGGGTGGGGGTGACTGGGTGGCGGGCACGGAGGGGGGCACTTGAGGGGATGAGCACTGGGTGTTATTCTGTATGTTGGCAAATTGAACACCAATAAAAAATAAATTTATTATTAAAAAAAAAGAATGTTCTAAAGCATTTCTCTAGTTTCCATGATTTTTACCTTTATATTTTAATTAGTGCTTCCTAATCTTGTCATGTGATTATTTTTTTTTTCATGTGATTATTTAACATGGAATAATTGATGAAATAACACCAGAAAATCCTCAAATCCTGACTTTATTATGTATTTATTTGTTCATATAGATATGTAGTTTATCTGTACACACATTTCAATTTATACCACTCCTTTATTATTTTCTTTACCAATATACTAATCAAGAACTGTGTACATGAATAATGATTTTCCCAAACTTTTATAATTGTAATTGCATGAAGGTTAAGTTTTAAAATTCAATATACTAGAATCATTTTGAAAAATTTACTGTGCTAAAGGTATAATTTCATTATCTCCCATCATTGTGAATCCAGTGCTCAATATCTCTCTAAAATGACTATCATAAAGTGTATTTATATTATGATTTTTGAGGGAGCTTTGCCTAAAATAAGATCTGTTTTCATAGATAAATCATTTTGTTGAACAAGGGATTTCTTTTCAATAGTGTGACAGATCTGTATAAGAAGAAAAGGCTCCTTATTTTGGGACATGATAATCCCTGGATTCAGTTAAACAATTATTGGAAACATATTGTTGGGGAAAGGTTGATGCTCAGAAAGATCACTACATGAATTTCCACCATATTGCACTGAGCTCAGAGATTTACATACAATTGTATTGCATTTCATATTTCAATAGTCTGATATCCTTTTTTGAGTCTCTTCAAAAAAATGTGATCACTGCTGGGATAAGTGATCTGTTTGAGGTTTTCTAGTCTAACATGCAAATGCTGCCAAATATTCTAACTGCCTTTGGGGAGATCCAGATGCCTTGTCTTGCAAAGTCTTGATCCTTGGGCTGCTGGGCTGGATGATAGGGCTGCCCCTGTGATGGCCTGTGTCATAATGCTCTAGAAAGGTTGTTGGTAGAGTTGCATAGTTCTTGTGACCTTCTCCCATGGAGGATGGAGTGGCCAAAGCTTTATTGGAAAGATGTCAAAGAAAAAATGATTCATGACACTTTCTTAAAACAGGCCAACTTTATTCAGGTCTAGAGCATGAGAATAGAGAGTATTGTGATGGGACTTCACAGTACAGGAGGGAGATTAAGTTTGAACTCTGAATACAGCAAAGAAAAATGGGAATGTATAGCCAGGGAGCAGGATGAGGGGTCAGTGAGGTGATGAAGAGGAAACCTCAGGGGTGAGGTGGGCGGGGGGGATTCTGGTTGAACAGATCTAACAGGTTTCTGGCTGAAGGCAGGCCAGGGTGATTGAATCCTGAGAATGGGGGATTCTGGTGAAACCATCTTGACAGGGTTATTGCTAAAATTGAGTGATGCAAAGTAGAACACAGAATTCCAGAAATTGAGGCCTCGTTGGGAAGAGGATTAAGAGAAGGCTGACTAAAGATTTGTCAAGGAGGGACTCTTGTCAGTGACACACCCAAAATACTGCAATCAGTAATTCTGAGTTATTGGAGAGGAGTGTTTGGGATTGTCAGGCAGTGATGTTAGAACGGGGGCGGGGGGGGGGTACAAGCTTCCTTCCCTGTGAGCTGGCCTTGTTCCTACATGTCAGGTTCAGTTTGAGGCTCTCTGTCAAGGTCACTCACTGAATGGCTGCACATCTCCTCCTCCTATATTCAGAAACTCAGTGAAAGTAGGCTTGCACTGGGGAGGCTTGGAGCAGCCAGACCCAAAGCAGCTGAGATTTATTACATTCCTGTTGCTAATGGAGTTAAATATGTTGGGATCCACATTTCTCCTTCTTACTGGCCCACAACATGAAGGCTTCATCTTCTCTACAAGGGTAGTGAGCTCAGCTTTGAGGTATCAGTAGGCAGGGCTGCTAATAATCTAGGAAGCCTTTGTACAGGTCAAGTACAGGAATTTTAACTTCCCCTTGAGCCAGTAAGGCTTTTTCCTTGCTATTTTGTATTTCTTCCATCACACGACATGCTCTTTGGCTTAGTGGTTTTATCTCTACTTTGTCTTGGTTCCTCTTGGATCTGGAAAAATGGAGGAAAAAATGTTATTTATACATTTTCATAATTGAGAGCAAAAAAGAGATGGATCCCTCTGATGGATATATTGAATGTTTCCTTCTTGATCCTTTGACATGTTAGGCTGTGGTCCTGGGATCCTTCCTCATTGTGGTCACTCCACAGCATGCCCATTTCCTCTCAGTGAAAAACTCTTTCTCAACCTGATTTCCTTTCAGCCAACTGACCTTATGGTGCTATCTAATTTTACAGATAGTCACATGTCAAATAGCCCTTGTCTGTAATTGTTGAATGTATATTTAACATTTCCTCCTTTTATAAATTATGTTATTTGGATTCTCAAATCATATATATGGCTTATAAGAAATCACAAGTGTCATGGGAGAGAAGAAATAACTCGAGTTTCATATATTTTTTGGACTTGTTTTTTGCTTGACACCAGTAGATATTAAGAACAACTATTAGTTTATTAACACATAAATAAAAATAGTTAATATTTAGTAAATTTTGGATAGGATTTGCAAAGCATACAATTTACTTGCAATTCTAAAGACTATGTAGTATTGTCACAGGGACTGATTCTTGTCAAGGAGTTTGGATCTGACCATTGTGAAGCAGTAAATCATTCTGGCCAATAAGGGAAGGCCAGTAATTACCAGGTTATAGACAAGCTACTAATGTGTGAGCACTTAATCAAGAGTCCATGCTCATAAAGAGGACTAGCAGCAGTCAGGAAAAGCTGGGGAGATACAGGAAGATTTTTCAGGTTGGCTCATGGAGTTCATATATCTTGCAGTTAAATATAATCTCACCATGAGGATCTCACTTAAGTCATGCCTTTTTTTTTTTTCCTTAGGAAAGATATATTATGATAATTAACATGCCTCCATAGAAACTTAGATGAGTGCATTTTAAATGGGTCACTCATTCTGAATTTCTTGATTTAATGTCATTTCTCTTTTTAAAAACATGAATGTGCACGCTGATTTTCTATTTCCTCTCACCATCTGTTACCATAAGCTCATAGACAAAATATAGCTATAAATCATAGTTACTAAAAATTTACTCTTCTTGTCTCATGGGATGTATTTATGATTGTGTGTGTATGTTTGTATTTATGAATTCACATTTTCTTTACTTTCTGTGTGTTTTCTCTGGATAAGGAGCAAAATAATCTCTTTGAAGACATTAATTACAAGTCTCAAACTTAGAGGATGACGGCTTTGAACTTCTAAGATAGTCGACAGTCTCTAACCCATCATCAGTCATTTTTAGGCAAATTCCTGTGGGTTGGATTCATTTCTATGGTTTTGCCTTCCTCATTTTGGTAGCAGAATAGTCATTACGGATTGGTCTATGAATAGAGTCCAAGTCTGGATGCTTAGATCTGCTTAGTGACTCAACAGAAAAGCTCATGCACCTGCTGATTTTGTCTTGTTAGCATATAAACATCTTTGCTATCAATCTCTGCATAATGTTTTTGACCATGTGTTTGCAATACAGGATATAACACAAATACAAAACAAATGAACAGCAACTAAAAAAAATATTTCCAGGACTATTCTCTCAAGAAAACAACTAAGTTTTACTCTCTAACTTATGTAGAAGGAACATCAAAGAAATAAAAGTTAATTTATCATAAAATATTGAACCCTAACCAATAACTTAAAAAACAGAAAAAGACAGAGAACTCATCTGTGCTCCCAAATGATTTGTACCACAGTATCCAGTTACCTTCAGCCCTACTTTCTAGTTTGGCTATCGGCAATGTTTCTGTGTGCTAGGTTTTGAGAACTATATAACTCAGCATAAATAATAACCTTATTTTACTTGGTGAGGAGGAGTAATAAGTCCCCTCTGAATTTTCCACGGAGCTATTTCCTCTTTTCTTTCTAAATGCTGCATGGTTAAGTGAATTATTTTTTTTTTCTCACACCTGTAACATTCCACTATCGCTTTAGCTGTACTGTGGTATTAAAAAATTTAAATCCGCCTGGTGAAAAGCCAATTGTGACCTTTCTTTTTATGGAAGATGTATTCAGATTCCAATTTTGCTTGGGCTGCAGCAGCTTCTAATGCAAATGAGTATATGTCTTATAAAATGTCACTAATAAACTCCCTGTCATTCATCACTGGAGTAAGATATCACATAAGAAATCACCTTTATCTTTTAACAAAAATCATCAAGTGAAACTAAATTAAAATAACTAATTTCTTTTATTATCTCACTATATTAAGGTAGAATGTGTGTGTGCGTGTGCATGTGTGTGTTGTGATTTATTGATCTGAATTAAACTGTTGAGTTAAAGGCCTTCTTTTCCATGTTGGGAAATATGGTTATTACACTTAATCTTTGTTTTTTACACACAGACAAAGACAAGAAATATGGATATGAGGCCAAAAAATTAGGCCTCATGCTTCAAATAAGTGCTATGTTAGAGTCCAGAGATCTATGCTTTAGCCCTATCCTGGCCTTCTGTTACCTGTGTGACCATGAGCAAATCACCTTCTCTGAGCCTTCATTTACTGTCTGTAACCTAGAGATATCAATATTTGCTTTATTTGCTTGGTTTTTCATGCTTGGAATCTGTGAACTATTACACAAGTATAAAATGGAATTGTTTAAAGTTAAGCTAGATTACTTTTGATCAAAGTGCAAAGCAATAATCAATTCACCTTTTATGTCAAAAATATTCCTTTATCAACAGAAACTTTATCAATGGAATCTATCATCTATGGCTATTTATTTTTACCATGTAACTTTAAAAATAATAACAACAGATAAAAATCATTTGAGGCATTCATTCCTGACTCTGAAGTTTTTTGCTGGTAGCAAAAAAAATAATAGCTCCCATCACTAAGTGCCAAGGTTGTGCCTGGGGCTTCACATACATTATTTCTGTTTCTCACCAAATGTTTGCAGGAAACTACAGTGGTGCAGTCAACAATTATGCAGATAAGTTGAGGAAGGCTCAGTACAATGCCTCTGCCCAAGCCACTGAGTTGGGTCATAAGTGTAGAGTTAGAATCCATACCTGGCTGGAACTCCTGTCGATGCATCAAGCATTTGATGAAATCCTAACAATGGAACTTTGCTGTTCAAATACCTCAAAGTGTTAGATCTTAGGAGAGGCTCCCCAACAGGCCAGCATCCTGAAGGTGAAGGTCTTTTTCTGGGAGAATGGCTACTGACAACTATAAGAAATGATAGTTTTCCTATCTCTTACTTGAATATTGTTTCTCAGATAAGTGGTTTTGAGCCAATATTGTCCAGATACTTCCCTTCAGCACCCCTACCTTATGTTTTAGTTTTAAAGAAATTTATCTTGTTATATTTTCAAAGAAGAAGCTTACATTTCTATCATAAGTAATTAGTATGCATAAAGCTGTTTGTTTAGATTCCGTTCTTACCAATTCATTGCCAGAAGTGATTACGTGAAGTGGACTACATATAGAGACAAACTTCCTGTCATCACAGTGTGTAGTGCATGGTTCCTAAATCACATATTGTTAGAATTGTAGGATGACCTTCACACCATCTAAGCAAATTGTTTTTTTTTTAATTTTCATTTTTAAAGATTTATTTATATGAGAGAGAGACAGATAAAAAAACACGTGGGGGTGGGGGAGGACAGAGGGAGAGGGAGAAGGAGAGAAGCAGACTCCCCACTGAGCGTGGTGCTCAATATGGGGCTCAATCCTACAACCCTGAGATCATGACCTGAGCTGAAATCAAGAGTCAGACCTTTAACCAACTGAGCCACCCAGATGCCCAAAGAGAGGAAGTGACTTGCATGTGGTCACACAACCTATTATGAAGGTTCCAGAGGTACCCAGACCTTTAACAAAATATTGTTCCCGTTTTCTCAGGATCTTATCTGTTGCTTTGACTGAATCCTCCAGCATAGTAACAGCTGTTCCACTTACTTCAGGGTGAGTAATAAGTTCACTCCAACCCCCACTACCATTGTTCATGAACTGGGGGCCCTGTACCAACACCTCTCCCAATACACAAACATTGTCAACTCCTAGAGGACTACAGAAGGCTTATCCATGGACTTCTTGTATTCATGATAAAGACTTGCATCTACCAGCTTTAAGCTCATCTTGCCCTCTCTCACCCACTCACTGTAGTTGAAGGCTAATTGGCACCGTCTTTGAAGAATGTGCTTCTGTGAGACTCATGAAGCCTTGGAGTGACAATGTAAGTCTATAGGAAATAGAATTTGGCTTACATAAAATATTTTTGGATCCTCATATGTACTAAATACTATATTTGCTCCAAAATGTTTTGTCTTCCGTATAAATTTTAAGTCTAACTTTTCCTCAGCATTCTATTTCTACAAATCATTGTGTTGAGAATAGGAATGACATATAGGGATGGAAAGAGAGGGAAAAGCTTGACTGAGCAGGGAGCCCTACCCGGGGGTGAGGGGGCTCAATCCCAGGATCCTGAGATCATGACCTGAACTGAAGGCAAATGCTTAACCAACTGAGCCACCCAGGTGCCCAGGGACAAAATTTCTATATGTAAGTGTAGAATTTAATTATTCATATATTCATATGAAATTTAAAAATTGAAATATGAAATAAAAAATTAAGAATGTATATAATTTTGTTTTGATTTCTCATCTGCCTCATAGAAACTGTTGTCCCCTGGAGTACACACAATCTTTTAAGACTATTTTATTGGAAATTCATTCCTGTAATATGACTATAAGGATAGGTGTCTATGTGACACACAACATGGACATATTGCAATTAGACGTAATCAATTTATAAATGTAAGCAGAGTGTTTTCTGGGAAGAGAAAGCACAAAACAATGTTAATATGAGGATCCTGGTATTTCTAAACTAGAATTTATTGCTTAAATGTAGCCTTTTCCATTGAAAAAATGGAATTATTATAATTTGCCCTTTGTTTCTGTTACTGCTGCTCTTTCCTGGAGTGACTCATTGTAATCTTTTATCAGTTCTATTTATCTTTTCACAAGTAAAATGTTGAGATATTTGAAATAGATTAATATATTAAGCTATTCTTTCATTCTATTTAGTATTTGAGGTTTGTGTATACCTCTACACACACTGTGTGTGAATACATATATCTTCCAATGTGTTAAAAGTAAAAAGCAAGCAGAGACATCTTACAACACAGAGATTTTACAGAGATATACAAAGAAAAATTTAGTCAGTCCAGATATCAGTTGATAACAAGAAATCCATTTAACTGATGGATAACTGCTACTGCAAATCTAGAAAGCATGGGAGAGACTCATGAGAAAACTGAGTAACATTTTGGACTATCTCAAAGAAACGGAACCATGTTGTATGGGCAAATGTAGCTAAATCCATGGGACAAAAATAATATTATATAGGTCCTGATCCTTCTGCAATGGAATATTTGCTTAAATGTTTCTCAAAGTGAAATTTTTATAATATTTCTTTTGTTGTAGCAGTTTCTATTATAGTGACATGGCTTAGATTCAAGAAATTTATTGAGGAATTTGGGTAGAAACATTTGATGATTATATTAATGGTCTAGTCTTGAGAATGTCAAAATCAAAAAAGCCAGAGAGGTCAGGCATTGTGGCTTCCTCTTTAGATGTGAATCCTCTCCAGCATTTCCAGTATGTGAAATATATATAATGATGAAGAAGCTTTTCCCTGCCTATACTGACAGTTCCTTCTGTTGATATTGAATTCATCCATTCAACCAATTTTAGTGACTACTATATGCCACACACATTTATGTATTGAAACATATACAAAGGAAAAATAAGATACTGCCTCTGTCCTGAAGGCCGTCACAGTCTCCTGAGGGAGAGGAAATTATAAGTAGTTTATTGGAATGACAGGTAATATGCATGTAGTAAGAAAACATTAAAAGTTCTGAATGAAATCAGAGGAGAGAGTGATAGATGCTGGACTGAAGAGTTGACATGGAAAATTGGTGTTGAGTCATTACAAGGTCCTATTAAATTCCCTATTCTCTCTTTTTTTTCTTTCTCTCTCAGACATACATGATAAAATTATGCAGCCATTTTTTTGTTCTTCATGGTAATAACTTTATGACTTATTTATTTTTTTTGCATTTCCCATGCTCATGTTCTAATCAATAACCCTAATAATGAACTTTACCAGAAATATATCCAGATGACCCAATGCATGAATTGAGCTAATGTGCCTCCAAAAGACATAACAAAGACTTCTGAGTAAGATTTTAGGGCTCAGTGAAAACAACTGTTTTCTAATAATCAGCAAAGTTTAATGATGCAGTGAGCTGCTGTGGTGAGTACTAAGTTCTTCAACATCAGAGCCATCTGAGTAATGCTATACTTTTGAGTGGAATCAAATTATGTTGACTTTTGAGTTAAAGTTACAGAGTTGTGGGTTGGATCAGAAAACCTTTATATATAAATATTTAGTCATTTTAACCTTTTGTTCTCTTTCTGGATACAATTCTATGATCTGTGTCTGATAGTAATTTTAGGCAATCGGAACCAACGACAGAGATTTCTGTCATGACGTCATGATGTTGATTTGATATTAAATGGCAACAGTAGAGGGGCACCTAGGTGGCTCAGCAGCTGAGCATCTGCCTTCAGCTCAGGGAGTGATCCGGGGTCCCAGGACCAAGTCTCACACTGGGCTTCCTGCATGGAGTCTGCTTCTCCCTCTGCTATGTCTCTGCCTGTGTCTCTCATGAATAAATAAATAAATATTTTTTAAATGGCAACAATAGCAACAAAAGATTACCTGCAAATATATTGTGTAATAGGTCCAATTAATCGATCAGATTAATCAATCAGTATAAGTTAGAGTTGAGAAAGAGGAAGGCTAACACGTACTAAGCAACACACTATACTCTTATTTAACAATAAATGTGTGTAATAAACATTGTTATTTATAGATATGAATGATGTCTATATGTGTATATATGTATATATATGCCTATAGGCATATGTATATATACATATATGTATGTACATAAGAATAAAATATTTTTATAATCTGTCAGTATATGTTTATGAATGAGGAAGTGAAAGCTAACCATTTGTTCTCAATTTTTTGTTCACCAGTCTCCATTGACCCTTCTGGGAGGCCATGACAAATGACTATAATAAACAAGACTTTTCTCAAGGTCACATTATTAGTAAAGAGATTCAGTCCCAGTTATGATTTTAAATTTCATTGCTTTTCTACATATAGAAGAGGAAATATGCCAAAAATGGAAAGGTTGCATCTGCATAGCCCAAAATAATCATGCAATTCAACCAAATTCAAAAGAAGAAAAATGCATTTTGTAGAGAATGGAGAGAGACATTACTGGAAAAGTAGTTTATTACTAGCTATATTTAGTTGCTTAAAAACACTTTGCTTTTTAACATGTGTATTTGTATATATACTGAAACTTTATTTTCCCAAAATGACCCTAACCTAGTTTGAAACACCTCCTGAGACCAGGAAGTTATAGGTCAGAACCAGTGGAAATCTGTCTAATTCTGTTGACATACAGTCAGACTGGGGGGGGGGGGGGTGATAATTTCTGGAATGGGGTTATGATATCTTTGGTACTATGTAAGGAGTTTCTTGTCCTCAGGATTGAACTTTTAATAGGAAAATGAAAATGATCCAAACTAAACTCTGAATTTACATGGAAATAATGAGGACAGTGTTTTGGAGTGAATGAAAAATAAATACAATAGTTAGATAATGTAAACAATTGACTCTAGGGTAAGCCCCTCAAAATAATTACACCTAAGTTCTCATGAAACAAATAAAGGCTTTGTAAGAATGTTGCTAGCATGCCTGATTAATATCTTTGGAAGTTAAATAATAGGTGTTAGGAAATTTGGTGATAGTTTATACAAATTTCATGAAGCCATATCTCCATATGTAAACACGTGCACATATGGAGGGATGAGCAACCAGCAAAGCCCTCACTTCCTCATTAATAGTAGTGCAAATCTGACCCCCAGATGCCCTCAGTGTTTCTTCAATATGCTATTCCTCAAATTTATTTTCCTATGGAAAATACTACTCATCCTTTAAGGCCTTAGGTATAGCCTTGTTTGTGGTTGGCAGACTGGTTATTATTGATGTAAACAGAAAAATAAAATGTTTGAATTTTGCACATTTCTAGTACTATCAATAAATACTTAGCTTTAGGATTATCCAATTTTATGAACTGTAACAGAGATCTTCAATGTAAAAAAAAAAAAAAAGCTCCAAAGCCATCTGTTAAAGATATAAAGAACATTAGCTCTGTGTGGAGTAGTACATAGAGTACTAGCTTGGCAGCTTGGAGATACAGATCCTTGCCCTGACTCATCATCTCTGTGCAGCTTTGGGTTAAGGATGTTACCTTTCTGATTTACACAATAGAAACTTAGTAAATTAGTTACTACATAGGACATTTGGCTACTTGTCTTTCCAACAAGACCATGGTCATAGGCATTCTTATGTTCCTTTCTATCCCAGAAGGTACTAAGATATTTAATTTTAATTGACTTAAATACGTTGAGTTTGATTTTTCTTTATGTGTGGAATATGAATAATAATCCTCTTTTTGCGTGCTTTGTCCTGTGGGTAAATCAGTGCGTGGGAAGGTATTTTTAGGAAAAACATCCCTTATGCAAATAGAGAGATTTATACCATAGTTTCATCCCAAGAGAAGCAGATCTGACTTACATGGCCTAAGTGTGACTAAGAAACTGAAGAAAAATAAATCCCTTGTAATTTGAATAATAGCAACTAGAATACCAATTCTGGAATCTGAATGCTAAAACTTCATGCTTCAACAATTTCCCTGCAGCAATATTGGAGAAGAAAATTCTCATCTATTTCTCTGCCTTCATCTATAGGTGCCTACAATTGATTTATAAATATGGAAAATTGATACACTTATTTAGAATCAGGACCATATTGTTGTATGTTATACAATATATCACAGGGGTTCAATATTTTTACTCATATTGTTGCTTGAGCTTCACAAAAAGTAAAGCAAGAATATGTTTCACTACTTTGGAAGACTGAAACCCCAAAAATAAATGTTTGCCAACATCAAAGAGCTTCTTGATATCAGAACCAAGGTAAAAATTCTGGTGGCTCAATCCCCAACCCCCCTCATAATTTCTTCCCACTATGGTGTCTGGAACATGAGAGGTACTGGAAAACTTCACTCATGTAATCTTGATCCTCAAGATCAGAACTCATCTCTGGTGTCCATGTTCGGCTTCGTATCACTGACCTGTGACTAAATCTGTTTAATAATTTTCTTAGTCTCCTGAGATCCTGTGTGATGTCTCGGTTACTTCCAGAAAAGCAAACAAGATAGATGATTAGTCATTTAAAGGAATATACTCTTCCAACCCCGAAAACAGCTGTTCAACATGAAATAAATAATCAATCAGCAAGGTCTTAGCTATGCGATTATCACTCTAAGACTTCCAAAGATCATATTCTCAAGGCCATCCTCACATGGAAAATTTGAACTGTAGTTCAAATTTTGGAACTTAGAAGTGTAGGTCTATTTTATATGGGATGGGTTGGGATATTAGGAGATTGTGTTGAAAATATCTTCCTAGGAAAGACTCCAATCATGTACTTTCCATTTGACAGCTCTTTTTTTTTTTTTTTTGGTCTTAAAATTATTATGCTAGTATCAGCAATAAAATCCCTTCCTTGTTCCTTTCCACAAAATAACAGATGGTGAATAAGTCAATATTTTGGATATTTTACACTCTGTGACTATTTTCAGGCCAAGTATAGCTTTATCCAGATGTTCACAACCATGATCTAGAATGGATTTAGCATTTATCTAGCATTTATCAAATCTTCCACTGTCTTCTAACCACCAGCTCTTGCATATGACCATGGCATGAATAAAAACTTTAAAGTGAAATTGTTGTTGCCTATCTTGAAATACACAAAATAGTTTATTTGCACATATTCATTGTAGGCATTGGTTGATACGTAATCTAGATATAGCGCATACTATCTTGCATGTCACTGTTTACCAGTATTTTAAGACTAAGTATTTGTAATAGACCTATTCAGAAACATAAAACTCATAGAGTGTATGAAATAAAACCATCTGCTTTCTAGCAGTTAAGATTGCATTGCTTTTGTGATATCAATGTAATAAATTTATGGAGGCATGCCTAAGATTTTCTTCCTCCTTTTTATTTCTTAGCTGGGTAATATGCAGAAAAATGGGTTTTGATGTTTCATAATCTTTTTAATAAATATGTAATACCATATATATATGTAAATCAGCATTCTAGGTTCTTCATTAGCAGGTATTAATAATATAGAATGTATTTAACTTTATAAATAATTCAATATGCAGATGTAATTATGCCTCATGTTTTTACTGTGTTGTGTGTTTCAGCTTCTGCCATTTTATTTAACTATAAGATCTTAAGGAAGCATGTGTTAAGAGGCTGGGTGCTGATTGGCATTTTATGTTCTAGAAATGGCTCAAGAAGAGAGTACGGTTTGATGCCTACTTTTGAGGTACTCACCATTTATATGTGGTGATTAAGCAAATAGATCAATGCCCTTTGGAGTTCCGGGCATTACAATGAGGAGGAGCTTTATGCAAGGGGCTTTCATCTTTTAGGCCTCCAAACTTTGGTTCCTGTCAAAGGAAAACCTCTTTATCATCAACTAACATAGAGTGAAGGCTGAGGGAGAGAGAGAAGCTGCACTCCTGAGAGGAGTCAGCTAAGAACAAGGCCAACAATCTGTCCTGGAATCTTTTGGTCACCAGCCTCAACAGATCCTCTGGGAGGCCATGATGATTGAACTGAAACAAGTCTAGGATCTCACTTACATTCCCATGAAATATGTTACTGATAATGTGATGAAATATGTAGTTTCTGTGCCATATGATTCCTTGTCAGGAACAGTCACACTAATGTTTCTTTTGCTAAGCACCAGAGTACCTTCCATGGAGGAGTCAGGCTCTATGCTCCTTTTCTTCATTCATCTCAGCCCTGGGGCAGCCTCCTTCTCTCATTCATTGGTTGCTCACCCCTCTCTAGGATGAAAGGATTTTCACTTCTCGGAAATGTGAGCCCCTACTTTGGCTTTTTCTTGCTGCCCAAACTTATAAAGCATTAGGAATTTCATTCCAAGGGCTTACTCCTATGGGAAAACGTGAGTAAAGAATTATAAAAACAGGGAAGTATAAGATCATACCAAGGGTTTACCAAGTTCTGTGGGTCCCTTTCTCTGGCCTGGCTCCTTTGGAAAGCTCAGCGTTTGCTTTTATGCTCTCAGTGGTGTGAGATTTACTACTCCCTTCCCCAGATTCTATGTTTCTTTTATCCTACCTGTGGGAAGCCTATGTTTAGGATCCTTTATGTCTTAGTGACCCTTTATCCAAATCTGAAGATAAGGCCTAGGCAACTCAATGTCAATGAACCTTATTTTATGAAAGATGAGATCTAAGGAGAGGCACCCAGTTACTGAGAAGATATAAAGAAATTATGCTGAAGGACATTTACTGAAAGTCTACTATATGATAGCTGGATGGATAGGAAAGGACTGAACTCGCTAAGAATTTTAGCATTGTGGGGAATATATGAAAAAATATCCATTGAAATAAGCAACTGGAGTTATTCCAGCTGGAGAACAGAAGCTTGGTAATGGGGAAGGAAAGGGGAGCGTGGTGGCTGGCTGTTTTTAAATAACAACAGAGCAGTCTTAGACAAAATGGCAGTTGTCAGTGATACCAAGGGCTCAGACTAGGACCTGTGATTAAAAGGAGCAGGTTTTTTGTTGTTGTTGTTGTTGTTGTTTTCTGCTTAATATAATGAAGAGTTTTCTGGAAATCAAAGCCATCTGACTTTGGATATGGCTCCAGTGTGATGTGGTAAACTTCATTTCTGGAAGAGAGATTATCATTCACACATTGAGACAATCTAGAGGTCATGTGGATATCAGGGGGAGCTCAAGACACTCTAAATCTGCTTGGGCTGTGTGCTCCACAATGTATTGGCCTGGATTTTCAGAACTACAAGGGCCTGAGTTGGAAGCTATTGAACCTCAATGCTAATTTCTTACCTATGATTTCTATCCAGGTTTGTTCACCTTAATGCCTGCCTTTTGAAAGCAGCACTTTCATTAAGCAAAGTAAAAACATTTCAGGAAATGAATTTTTTTCTTAAATTTATTTGTCCAGACTCCCTTTGGTAAACAACCTTGTTTCTTTCAGTTTTCTGACATTTGGCCTTTATTTTACTCAGTGTATTTTGCAATGTTCTAATCATTATTTCTTTGCTACTGCTAAATTACTTCCAGCCCCAAGATTTTGCTGGATAGAAGATTGATAAATATTTGTATTGCAAAGCTATATTCTCTAAACTTCAATGTCTTTGCAATGCAAGTTTCATCAGAAGTGGGGTTTTTGAATTTTTAGTAAATATGAATGCTCACTCTCTCAGTGCTGCTTAGAATTTTACTGATTACACTTTGGAACTGCATAATTGTGTAATTAATCTTGAGGATGTCAAAATGCATATTTTTAAAAGTAATTTTCTTAGGGAAATAATACATATCTCATTATTTTTTATTGTAATTGGTATTCATACTCTCTTAGTTTATACGTATAAGCTTTGCCAGAGATGGCCAATATTGGTGCCATATATTATTAAAATGGATTAATTTTTCAAACACATCTTCCATTCAATTTCTCATTAAACGAGGCATTGTAAATTCTGCTGTCAAGGAATACAAATAACATGATTATGCAATACTTGCATTATACAAAGTCTTCTCGGCTAGGATGGTTATCTGCTATAAACACTGATTCATTCTTTATGGAAAAGACCTTTAAGACAAAGTTATCCAAACTGACCAAGAGCCAACTTTAGTCCAAACCTTTGATAATCTCATTGCTTTCACAAGTAATGATCTTGTGATCATTCATCTAAGAAGTGCATCCAAGGGCAGACCTAAAGATAGAGTCAAATTTGCTCTATGTATAGTTTTTGAAAAAATGCATTGTTTATTTCAAGGACCACCACCCTCATCTAACACAAATGTGAACACATGAATTGATGAATGAATGAATGAATGAATGAGAACAAGTAAAGGAAGAATGATATATACCAGCACTGACATGGGTAAATTGCAACAAAGAGATGAATGTTATATGAGTATCTTATGCTGCCTATGTACTCATAGGCACATCAGGATGCTGATCTGCTGAAGGCATTTAGCTTCCCAATGATGAAAGGGTTTGGTGGAAATCTTGAGGCTTTAGCCCTAAATAAGTGACAGATGTTGGGCTATGAAAAGAAGAATGACAGGGTCTTGCTATTAAGGAGCTCATGATCTCAGGGGAGAACTACATAAATGGGCATAATAATATCAATATAACATTCCACAAGTGCCAGCAAAATACTTTTTGCACCTAAGGAAGCCATCACCTCACTCTGCAGGATATGGGGGATTAATAGGCAAAGATTCTAAGAGGAAGAGAGATCTAAACTTTGGCTTGAAGGATAGAGTGTGTCTTCAGGAGTGGGGGAAAGGCACTCTGTCAGGGCTAAGAGACTAGCAAATACAGAGGCATGAGGTTGGCATGGGTCTGGTGTTGGGGGAATCACTATTAAGCTCTACTTGTCCAGAACAAGCATTGGTCCTACCCTGGAACCTATTCTGGGAGTGGTGGAATATACCTGGAGGCTATGATGCAGGGAGGAGCATAATGAGACTGTTTATTGGAAGGCCTCTCTGGTGATAAGGTAGAAGGCAGTATGGAGGATAAAAAGGCTAAAGAATCTTTGCAGTATAGTGCTGGGGAGATGGAAAAAGGGAGGTGGATTTGAAAGAGATATGCATGATTGAATTCAACAGAATATTGTGACTGATAGATTTGAGGCGCAAAGCGGGAGTGGAAAATTAATATTGGAGCTTAGATAGATTATTAGACCATCAGTGAAACTCAGAAATGCAGAAGGGGCAAGACTGATGAGCGGTGGTGTTTTAGCTGATACCTTCAGTTTGGAGCATGTCGCAGTTGAATTGCTTATGGTGCTCAGGCAGAATATTGACCTGAAAGTACAGTGAGTTCCCATATCTGACCCTCCCCACCCTCCCCATTATCAACATCTCCCACCAGAGGGGTACATTTGTTGCCATCACTGAACATACACTGACACAGTATTATCCAAAGTCCATTGTTGATGTTAGTATGTATGAATGTACTTGGTGCTGTGAATTCTATGGATTTTGAAAAGAGAATAATGACATCTGTCTACTACTACAGCATCACACAGAATATTCACCACCCTAAAAATCCTCCGTGCTCGGGCCATTCATCCCTGCCCCCTGAAGCCCTTGGTGACCCTTGATCTCTGCTCTATTCATTGAGCACAAGTTGCTAAGTCCTGCCCCCATCAGGAGAGGAAAATTAAGTCCCATTCACCTGATTTATTTATTTGCTTGCTTGTTTGTTTATTTATTTTTAGAGCGAGAGAGTACATGAGTGGGAGGGGAGGGACTGAGGGAGAGAAAGAATCTGAAGCAGGCTCCGTGCTCAGTGCAGAGCCCAACGTGGAACTCAAGGCAAGGTTCAATTTCATGACCCTGAGATTTTGACCTGAGCTGAAATCAAGAGTCAGATGCCTAACAGACTGAGCCACCCAGGCACCCCTCCACTCACAATAATTTTTTGAAGCTGTGAATAGTAGAGGACAGTACAGTTGTTAATAATAATAATAATTACAATGTTATTGTTGTTATTACTGCTTTTTCTTCAATGAAGATCTAATAGAAGTTATTGGTCACTAAGAAAGCACTATAAAGAAAAAACATCTTAATGGGTTTGGGAACTCAGACCAAGATACACTTTTCTGCCAAAGCTTGAAACTCCCCAGGAATAATCTGTTCTTGGACATTTGATGTTATTTTGTAGATTGTACATCAATTAGGGGACATCCTACAAAATGACAATTTTATATTGAGTTATTTGAGCTCAGTCCAGAGCTAGACATTTTGACTGTGTCCACATCTTTCCAAAATCACCAATTAGGCATCAAAGTGTCTGCTAAAGGGCTAACTTAGATTACATACTTGAAGGAGCACCTTCGCTCAGAGATGCTAAAACCTGATAATAAATGAAGGCAAACAAATAAAACCCTCTGGTGAGGGTTGCTTAGACTAACTGGATTCTGATCTGAATGTTTATTCACTTCCATGAGAGTACTATATGTTCACAGAGTAAATATTTTATGATCCACGGCATATGTTCAGACCAAGAATTAGAGTAATAAAAATCTAATTTCAAGCTGAATGTAAATACAACTATGTGCAAGTTTCTAGAAAGAATAATAAGCATCCATATGGCTGTTATGCACCATGTATGATTTATAATGTTTAAGTATCTGAAATGGCTTCTCTCTGTGTGTAAGTACTAGTTTTTTTTCCTCCTAGTTCTTCCTTCTCTTTCTTCCTTAACAACATTTGACATGTTGCAATATGCTGAGATTCCACTGAAGGAGCAGCCAAATTTCCCAAGTAAACCTGTGCATGCTGTGATTCACTGTTCACACGGATTACTGGGAGTAGTGGCGGGGAAACGTGTGGTAAGAGCACCTATGGAGCGGGGCTGCATTTGGCTACTCTTTGTACATCAAGCCTCCCCTCCCAAAGCATCTATGGTTAGCAACTTCCTAAATGAAAGCAGACAGTCCAGCTTGAGCTGAAGAGCTGCCATCCGGAGGCAAATCCTCCTCCCTGGCATTCTCTGATTCCCAGCCAGTCAAGTAGAACAGCCAACCCTTCTACCTTAGTTTGCTTGTTACACCTTTTTAGCTAAATAGTAATAAAATGTTTCCCTCCACACAAAAGGATTCAATCCTAAATATGGCATTTGCTCATCTGATCCAGACTTAAAAAAAATGCATCTTTAGAAAAAAATGAATTTCTTTACTGAGATCCACGTTTTACTACTATAAGTCACTGCTGAGAAATTATTATGGAATTGTACAAAGAATACAAGATTTGAAATGAAATAACGTGGTTTGAGTCATGACTTCTCCATTTGCAAGTTGCATGAAAATTAAAAATGAAGCAACATGGGAGGTGGGGTTTGCCCTGGACCTGGCAGAGTGAGGTGGGCAGTCAGCTGGGACTGAACACAAAAGGTATGAGCATAAAAATGCTGGAAAATGCCAGTAGAGGGAGGTGGTAGGAGTAAACAAAAATTAGGGTATTGCTTTGTTTAAAAGAATGCTAGATGCCATGCTAAAAAGGTCAGACTTTAACTGTAGGGCGTGGGAGGTCATCATAGGTTTCTGGGTAGGACAGAGCCTGACCATGTTTATTTTCTGGAAGGGTGGCCCTGGAGAACATTGCTCTTCCTCATTCTCTGGGGGAGGAAAAGTCTGGTCCAGCTCATCTCTCTGGTACTTTCTGGCTTTAGCATTGAGATCTTGTGTTTTCTTGTGAGGTTCTATGACCTTACTTGTTCTCTGAGGCACTTGAGGGCTACGAGAACTTTCTGCTGCTACTGGATGACTTTGAACTCAGTTACAAGCTCCCACAAGTGTTTTTTGAGGCCAAAGATTTTCATTGACTGAAAAAAAAAATTCTCCATAAAGGGAAACCACCTCCCACTTTGAGGAATGTAATGAGGAAAGTTGAACATTTCCAGCTAACAGCTTTTTATGGGCTATGAATAAGTAAATACAGAGCTAAATAGGAGAGAACAAACAAGTGTTTCACTGAAGAAAAATTTGTTTAGCGAACCAGTTGATATCAGCCCCCTTATCCCTCAGAAGGGCTAGGGTGGC
Organism: Vulpes vulpes; assembly: GCF_048418805.1. Classification (NCBI taxonomy): domain Eukaryota; kingdom Metazoa; phylum Chordata; class Mammalia; order Carnivora; family Canidae; genus Vulpes; species Vulpes vulpes. The sequence continues at coordinate 98,293,150 of NC_132787.1, read as the reverse complement.
CCTGCTCACCTCTGTGCTCAGGCATGACACATACACTAGGTCTTCCGTTCATTCATGTGTTCATATACCAAACATTTTCTGGATATCTGCATTATTCCAGACTCACTGCAAGGTCCTAGGACACAGAATCCCCAATTTAGTGGGTGAGGCAGGCTTATATGTAACTAATTAAAATGTCATTTGGTAGGTCTGATATTGACACTAGTATATACTTCATTTTCTCAGCTATTGTTTTACTGGCATTTATCATATAAGAGTGACTGAGCATTGCTCTTCCATGGGGATATTCCTGGGCTGGAGAATAATATAAAACACCTGAAATGTTTCATGTACCTACAGTACGTTTGCTTTGCAACATTCCTGTAAATAAACCTTTTACAACTGCGTGGTTAAAGGAGAAAGAGGTTAGGTGACTTTCCTCAGATCATAATAAGTGATGTAACCTTGATGTAACTTGATGTCTGACTCCAAAGCCCATGGTGTTGAGGTGTGTTCTGAGGCTCCTACTACACCCAGCCCATGGAGAGGGTGGTTGCAGGACCCAAAATGGTGAGGATCTGCTCAGACATCTCCTGTCTATCCCTTGGTTTCTCCTATATAGCCTTTCATGTCCACCTGGTAAACCTGTCATCCATACAAGAGTGTCACTCTGCAACATGTTTCTAATTGGGCAATGTATATCTATCAGGACTGTTTCACTGGATGACCTGGGCTCTCTGAAGATGTTTCTAGGACCAGAAATGCAAGAAAATTCAGCCCAGAGGGTCACGGGGCCAGAAAAGACACATGGGAGTAGTTTCCCTGCTTTTGCTGAGCATTCCTGTCAATCCAGGCACTTTGTGATGGAGCAGGACATTTTCCCTGTGCCCTGCATGAGACACTTCTCTGGCACAGACTCATAAAGGAAACACCAGGAATGGGGAAAGCCTGGATGTAGAGTACTTCCCTAAGAAAACAGTGAACTCAATGCAATTTTGATTCAAAATCCCACCCCCTGTGTCGGAGTCTTCTCCCCCCACTACTTCCTGTGGGTCTTTGTCTTCTCTTTTCCTTCCCTGTCCCCATATGTCTAGGGAAGCCTCTGTAGAACATCTTGCAGCATGGTTCAGTGGAAAAGATCATGGGCTTTGGGGGTAAGCATGCCTGGACTTGCAGTATAACTTTGGATGGGGGCTGAATCTCCCTGAGCCTCATTTCCTCACCTGTTAAAATGAGGTCATGACACTTATCTTGAGGAATATAGTGTGATTGCAGAAGATGAGATTGGTATATTGCTTGGCATAGTCTTGTGATATTATAGTTTGGTTTATAGACAGCAGTCCTTCCAACAAGCATTGCTATTACTGTGAATTAAAAAGCAATTGAATTTGTTCTCACATTATATATATATATATATATATATATATATATATATATATATATTTTTTTTTTTCATCTTTGTAAGGGATGTTTTGTTCTGTGTTAGGGTTATTTTCATCATCATGGGAAGGTATAGGAGCAATTGTTGGGGCCAGGTGTCCCTTCCTCTTGTTTCTGAAATAAGGAGATACTCAAGGAAGGGATTACTTGTTCCCGGAACAAGTAGCCATCCTGCAAAATACTTGGAGCTCATCTCCCAAGTACCCTCAAAGCAGTCAGACTCCAAGCTATTTATCCTTCTACTCTTTCCCTCTGCCTCCCTCAGTGGCAAGATCATTGCTTGCTGCCTGATTCTCTTCCGATGGGCATCCCTCTAGGTATAGGACAGACAGTGGGGAGGCCTAGAAAAGTCCCCTTTAAGGTCTTCATCACAATCACGTGATGATAAAAGAGGGTGTGGCCTCTCAAGTATTCAATGATTTGAAGGCAAATATATAAACCACATTTACTCCACTTATACAATAAACATTACTTGGCAGCTGTTTGGTGCCAGGCTAACACAGTTAAGAACTGGGTTAGAGAACTAAGTTAGATATAGTTCTGTCTCTGAGAAGCTCAGAGTCATTTTTTTTTAAGATTTATTTATTTATTTGAGAGAGAGATGCTATTATCTCCTTTCAAAATGAAAAAGACAAACTCCCATGGCTTGTCATGATGTCCCATCAAGGACTTCTCCTCATTACTATTCCACTTATTCCCAAATCCCTGAAAGCAGTTTTAGGCACACATATCTTATTTTAGAATCACACACACATATACATTGATGCAGGCATTGATAACTATGCACAAGGAGACCCTGATGCTGGAATAATTCTCCTTCACATTTTCTATGCAGGTGATCATGTTTTACTGTTTTACAGAACATCTCAGATGAACATGTATTATATGTGTACAGTTCTAAGATCTCACATCCTAGAGCAGTAGAATAAGACTCGTTAGGGGCCAAAAGATGACAACACTTTAGGAATGGTGACTTAACTATTGCCATGAATGCTGCTTTGGAAATTCCTCTACTTGCTAGCCAAGAAGTTTTCGGCTTGGGCTTCTATAAAACCATTTTTGGCATTATGGCCTTAATAGTTGAGTGAGGGCTAAAGCTGACATGACATAAAATATTCAGTAAAAGCCAAGAAGGTCAGTGAGCTACTTTGCAAACATACCCCTAGAGCTAGAAAGTTAATGTCAACCAAATCCATGAGGTCTGCATGTGTTTGAAAGTCTCTACAGAGATAGCCTAACCACTAGTCTTAGAATTCCTAATCAGATCCTAATATAACATAATATAACATAATACTAATATGCCAAAATATCATAATGTGCTTCTGCCTTAATCTGCAAACTATCACAGGAGGCTACCTGCCCTATCGTCCCAATGGAGGGTACGGCATTTTTATGTCTTTCCTTATTGTAAAGCACAGTTGATATTCCAGACTTCTTTGCTTAATTTGTTGAAAACACAGAAACTGCCTTTTGGCAACAAAGATGAAGAAAATATATTTGCTTTTACTCATCAAAAAATATTAGTTTTCTCACATCTATAATATTTCCCTGAACGGTCTGAGATACTCAGGAGTAAAGTGATTACTTTTGAATTTGCATTCCAATGTCTTGAAATAGTTCTTGGAGTATCCCACAAACATTCAGATAATTTGATTTTTCTTTAATTATGACTAGTTTGGTTAGGATTTATAAATCAGTAATACCCCTAGGAAGCCAGTAGCTTCTCAAAGGAAATAGAAGTTAGACCTTAAAATGTTTTGATTAAAAAAATTACTTTCTTAGTGACATCTGGGCAATTGTCAAGTGAAGTAGGAAAGCTATGTGCTGTGTTCTGCAGTGTGTATATGAGCTGAGGTGGAAAATAGTACATAAGAGCATTGCAGGGCAGCTCAAGGTGTCATGTGAGGTATGGCATGGCTCTCACATGGGCCACTTTGCCAACAGATAGATCAATTAGCAAAGTGGCAGGTAACAGCTGCCCACATGGTCAGCTTACTTTGATATTTAGAGGTACCAGAAATAAGTGGGAGGCTGGAGAGGGTGTTGGCTAAGAACACAGACTAGTTCAACAGCTTGGGCTCAAAGCCCAGCCCAGCCATCCAGTAGCTGGGAAAACATAGATAAGTTATGTGTTTTCTCTTTGCTCAGTTTACGCATTGTGGAATGATGATGATAATGGCTGTTATATGGATTAATTGAGAGAATACATTTAAACACTTAAAAACCTAGAGGAGAACACAGGCAACACCCTTTTTGAACTTGGCCACAGTAACTTCTTGCAAGATACATCCATGAAGGCAAGAGAAACAAAAGCAAAAATGAACTATTGGGACTTCATCAAGATAAGAAGCTTTTGCACAGCAAAAGAAACAGTCAACAAAACTAAAAGACAACCTACAGAATGGGAGAAGATATTTGCAAATGACATATCAGATAAAGGGCTAGTTTCCAAGATCTATAAAGAACTTCTTAAACTCAACAGCAAAGAAACAAACAACCCAATCATGAAATGGGCAAAAGACATGAACAGAAATCTGACAGAGGAAGACATGGACATGGCCAACAAGCACATGAGAAAATGCTCTGCATCACTTGCCATCAGGGAAATACAAATCAAAACCACAATGAGATACCACCTCACACCAGTGAGAATGGGGAAAATTAACAAAGCAGGAAACCACAAATGTTGGAGAGGATGTGGAGAAAGGGAAACCCTCCTGCACTGTTGATGGGAATGTGAACTGGTACAGCATCTCTGGAAAACTATGTGGAGGTTCCTCAAAGAGTTAAAAATAGATCTGCCTTACGACCCAGCAATTGCACTGTTGGGGATTTACCCCAAAGATACAGATGCAATGAAACGCCGGGACACCTGCACCCCAATGTTTATAGCAGCAATGTCCACAATAGCCAAACTGTGGAAGGAGCCTCGGTGTCCATCGAAAGATGAATGGATAAAGAAGCTGTGGTCTATTAATACAATGGAATATTACTCAGCCATGAGAAATGACAAATACCCACCATTTGCTTCAACATGGATGGAACTGGAGGGTATTATGCTGAGTGAAGTAAGTCAATCGGAGAAGGACAAACATTATATGGTCTCATTCATTGGGGAATATAAAAAATAGTGAAAGGGAATAAAGGGGAAAGGAGAAAAAATGAGTGGGAAATATCAGAAAAGGAGACAGAACATGAGAGACTCCTAACTCTGGGAAACGAACTAGGGGTGGTAGAAAGGGAGGTGGGTGGGGGGTGGGGGTGACTGGGTGATGGGCACTGAGGGGGACACTTGATGGGATGAGCACTGGGTGTTATTCTATATGTTGGTAAATTGAACACCAATAAAAATTAATTTATTAAAAAATAAAATAAAATAAAATAAAATAATTGAAAAAAAAAGTTTCAGGAACATAGGATGCATTGAGCAAATGTTAGCTACTATAATAAAATTTGTTTTATTTATTTACTCTTTATTCAAATTACAATTAGTTAACATACAGTGTAATATTAAGTTTCAGGTATACAATTTAGTGATTCAACTCTTACATACAACACCCCAGGCTCATCCAACAAATGCCCTCCCTAATAACCCTCACCCACTTATCCCATCCCCCACCCACTTCCCCTCTGGTGACCATCAGTTTGTTCTCTATGGTTAAGAATCTGTTTCTTGGTTTGCCTCTCTCTTTCTCTTTTCTTTTTCCCTATGCTTGTTTGTTTCTTAAATTCTATGTATAAGTGAAATCATATGCTATTTGTCTTTCTCTGATTAACTTGTTTCACTCAGCATTATATTCTCTAGCTCTATCCATGTCCTTGCAAATGGTTATATTCCATTCTTTTTGATGGCTGAATAATATTTCATTGTGCGTGTGTGTGTGTGTGTGTGTGTGTGTATGTGTGTGTGTATCACATCTTCTTTATCCATGTCAGTTGATGAATACTTGGGCTGTTCCCATAATTTAATTATAGATAATGTTGCTATAAACATCCAGGTATGTGTATCTCCTTGAATTACAATTTTTGTATTGTTTGGCTATATACCTAGGATTGCAATTGCTGGATCATATGGCATAAAATTCATTTGAAACATATAACTACAATCTTAAATTGTGTGGTGCAAGAGTTACTGGAACTCCGGCCTCCCATTTCATTGATGAAGAAATGGAAACCTAGAAAAGAATGAGCCTTGTTTAATGTAACGTAATGTAACTAATGCCCAGTGGGAAGTCTGCTGACTGGCTCCATTATACAATTGTTTTTACATTGCAAGATTTTCCTTCTACTTATTCAGAGCAGGAATACAGAGAAAAGAAAAAACAAGTTAACATAAGTGTCTTTGATTTTTAGATTTCATGAAAGTTTTTAAAAAGTGAATTTAATTGCTCTTTTAAGTTACCATCTGTTCTTCCATATAGGTGAGTTAAAAATTAAGTGAATTGTTTTAAACTTATTGTTTTAGAATATATTAAAAGTGTCTTTTAATTAATTTTGTTATACGTAGGGCCCTGGAGCAAGCTTTTTTGTGGTGCTTCTGCTGAACCATCTGCCAACTTGATAAATGATCTCATTCTGCACAGGGCCCTGTGTTCCTGCACGTGGAGACCCCCTCCATGGGTGAAGTATCACCAGTGCTATATCTGGGAAGTGGACAACGGTGCTGCCTGGTGATTGACTCCAGCTAATGGTCCCTTTGTCAGCAATCCATCAGTGACAACAGCTTGCCCACTGTTTTGGGTCTGAGCAGCACCTGTGCTGAGGACTGGCCACCGTGCAGAGTAGAAATCAGCATGTGGCAGTTCTGGATTAAGGTAAGCAAATTCAGGCTTTTGCAAACTTTTATTTATATGATACATTTCTCTCTACCTACAAATGTCTTGGTATTTGTATCATTTAAGCTTTCGGAAACTCCTATAGTTTCTAACTTTTAGCTGTCATGTTGTTAATCTTTCAAGCAGATGTAAATATTAATCTTAGAAATCTTTTCAACCTGGTGGAGGTGGAAGAGCTAGGGATACCACAGTGTAGAGAAAAAAACCCACCGGAATTCAAGATACGCCTTGATTTCTGATTTTGGTCAATAAAATAGTTCAGTAAGTATTTATTGAGCACCTGTGTGCCAGGTGATTGTTCATCTCTGTAAGTGGGGACTCCTTTGGACAGCACCTACGTGTCTCTGGAGATGCTATCACCCTGCCTCCTATGATTTACAGATGACTAAACATCTGCTTCCATGTTAACTGTCCATACTCTGGGAGAATGTGTAGCTCAAATGCTTCTTCTGACGTTCTCACCTTTCTCCATGTGGCTTCTCTAGCCAAGACCACAGATTCTTCTCTAATAAGATCATCTCAGACTGAAGTTCCTTTTCTGAGCTCCTAAAATCATGTGTATATAGCACATGGCTCAGATCTTAATGTATGTCTTCCCTAGTTATCTAAGGCATAGGCTTCTGCAGGAAATGGAGGATCTCATCCATCTTCTTCTGCGGTACTTACAACATCTGGAGTGGACTCAAATTCAGAGTAACTGTTAAGAATTACTTATTGGCTGATTCTTAAGACTTATTGTACAGACAAATAATATATTGAAACAGGCTACTTTCTCTTCTAAAATTGATAGAACCTACTATTACTCATTGATCTTGCAAACTTAAGGATGTTTGCTTGCATTTCTAATGGGAGGTTGGGCCCAACAAAATAAATTGGAAACCACATATAAAAATGAATCATCTATTTTTTATTGAATACACATTTTCACGTTAAACATCTTGAATACTTAACATGCATTCCTGCTAGCTTTAGAAATCAAACATGGTTTATGGATTCAATTTAAAACCTTTCATTGAAAGGGAATCTATTTTTAATTTTCATTTTAATCATTTAAATATTTAAAGATGTTGCCTTTGTTCTCCAAACTTCTTTAATCATATTGGCTATGTTTACATAGGGACTTCTGAGACAATGCATATTTTTATTAATAGGCTATTCTAAAGCAAATGCATTTTTCAACCTGAAATGCATTTTCCAGCCTCTAGATTGGCTTTTGAGTTCCATCAAAGGTGTGAGTCCTTTGTTACTATGCATAAGGAATTCTTATTGATGGAGTAGATGGTGAGTCAAAAGTGGCCTGATGCTTATCATTCAGTGGTATTAGTGAGGCTCCTGTTTCAGCTTCCTGCTTTTGCTCAAACCATCTCCATTGTCTGCATTCACTACTCTCACAGGTGATGAAGGCAGGAATTCAGTTGGAAGATACTGGGCTCTGGACGTCTGTCTATCTGTGGAATCTATCACATATTTTCACTTCTAGCCTGATGAGGAGTCTAGGTTGACATGGCATGGGCTTCATGTAGACTGAGATTCTAAATTTGGCTCTCTTACCTCTTAGATTTGTGACTTGAGCAGTTTATTTAACTTCTTTAAGATTCAATTTCCTCACATAAAGTAATGTCTACTCTGTAGAGTTGATGCACAGATCAGGGATTATATGTCTGGCTCATAAAAGGTCTTTGGTAAATGGTCACTGTGAAAAGATTTCCAGTTTCCCATGAGAATGAGAACCCTGAAGTAAGAGACATTAAGTGGACATCCAAGGGGACCTCAATTTTTTCTTTACATATCTCCTGACCCTATTTTTAAGTCTGAAGTGCCCATTCTATACCGAAGGGGACAGCTCTGTAACAACTTCAGTGCTTAAAGCACAGATATATTGTGATTCTGAAAGCAGAGGATGCTGATTTGCCTATGAACAATGAATGAGATATACACTCTTCTTTCTGCTAACATGGACTCAACTTTGTTTTACCAAGAGAGAAGATCCTGTTTGAAGAAATCCTGGGCCATGGATATTGCTGTGGCCTCTTTTCAGCCCCTGGGTAGATCAAACATGGCCTATGCTATTTACATCCTCATCAGGCCAGCCTTGTATTTGACGATGAGGTGGAGATGAGATGTATATGCAGATCATGACTTAAAGGATGCTGGGAGGGGTGCCTGGGTGGCTCAGTCAGTTAAATGTCTGACTCCTTGTTTCAGCTCAGGTCATGATCTCAGGATGGTGGGATCCAGCCTGATGCTGGGCTCCATGTTCAGTGTGGAGTCTGCTTGTCCTTCCTCTTCTCCTCCTCCACCCCCAAATCTCTCTCTCACTCTCTCAGAAATAAATAAATGAATATTAAAAAAAAATAAAATAAAGGGTGCTGAGAAAGGTCCTCTGTCACATTTAAAACTACCCTATCTCCTCTTCTATTACTTTTTAAAGGAAGAACAGGCCTTTCCATTCCTTTTCTAGTTTGAAGGATGCACATGGCTCACCCAGTATGGAATTTAGCCCTACTAGGCCTTGTTCCTATTATGCTGGTTGTTCTAAGAAGCAAGATTGTTACTTAGAAGATATTTCTCCCTCCACCTCTGTCTGCATTCCTTCTGGTACAAACCATTTTCATTTTCCCTTATTTTATAAAATGACCTCATTCAAGGAATGGGAATTTATTCAACACTCACTACACCTGCTATTGCATTAGGCAGGTTATATGCCTAATCTCACTCGCTCTCCATCACAATCCTCTTGGGTAAAGGGGAATAGTCTACATTTTTATACATGAGAAAATGTTCACTATAAGGGTTTGAAAAGCACAGCCAAGACTATACAGTGAGAGAAGAAGAAAGCTGAGGTTTCAGAACAATTCTGTGTAACTGCAAAGTCTATGTTCTTTACATTATATAATGATACTATTTGCTTTAAAGAAAAAATGAGATCCTCCAGCACAACTTTATAATGACTTGCACTTTTGAAAATTGGCCAAGTGACCAAAGTATCTCAAAATACAACGCTTCATTGCTTGTTATACTTTTTTAGTTGAAGCATTGGAGTCACTGATTTAATGTATGTTTACCATTGTATCTAATTTATATGGTTTTTATTTATCAGTATCCATGAAAAGTTTGGAAATATATATAGCATTACAAAAGAGATCTCAGATCTCAGAAGCATAGTGTAGTGGGAAGAATTAAGACTTTAGAATTAGATATGCATCCATTCTAATCATTAGATGTTTGATCATGAGCATTTTGCTTAAGCCACATCTTGGTTTCCTCATGTATCAAATGTGTGTTAATATCTCACATGGTTATTATGAGAATGAAGCAAGATAAGAAACATAATGTCACAGAATCTGACACATTGAGACATGCATTAAATAAGAGACTGTATTTTTAGGACTATTACCATCTCAATAATGTAGTAGCTTCAACATGTATAATGTGTATAGATATATAATATTCAAATACTATCTGAAACACCTCTATTTCC